>NW_028186690.1:4654070-4703180 GCF_003343005.1 Rhea americana | reverse complement strand
AAAAAAAAGAAGATAAATTGATCTGGTCTATAATTCCACATTATTTCTAGTAGCTTTACACAAAACATGAGTAAAGTTGATAAGTGAATACTGAAGTCAATTATTTTTTCAGGAAAATTTTTTCCTATTGTTAAATTGACTGACTTCAGAGTTTCACCCTGCCATTCAATCCAACTGTTTCCTCTAAACGTATTACAGATACTGAAGCTTCAGCAGTTTGGAAAGTTAATATGGGAAAGGCACAATATTTGAAGAGCCTCTCTTCTGCTTCAATGTAAAATACAATAAAAAAATTAAAAAGGTCAACCATTATTGTCATTTGAACAGCAGCTCTAAATGTCAAAGTGGCTGGTTATAAGTGAGCTTTTAAAGTGACTATTTAAAGCACCCATGTGCCAATGTAAGCACTTGAGCAAAATAAGCTGAAAGAGTAGACAAGAAAATGTTTGATTTAGTATGAAGATTTCTTTAAATAAAACAAATGACTACAGGGATTCAATTATGATCCCTCAGATCTAAACATTAACTATACCTCATACAAATTTGATTTGGCATCTATATGCTTTTGTACGAAGTGGTATTGTAATACCGAAGACTGAAGTATTGTCCAAAAAAAAAAAAAAATGATTTCCACTCAATACATGAGGTATTGGCAGTTCCATGGAATGGGAAGACTAAACAACAGATATTACAGATGGCATGCCCAAATTTATTTGCTGTATTAGGAGCACTGGACAGTAAAATTCAGAAGCAAAATCCATGCACTCACTTAGAGAATATCTAATTCTAAAATGCTGAGCCCTTCAGGTGCAACCTGAAAGTCTAGTAAAATAAAATATTTATTTGACAAAACATTCCAGGAAATGTTTAAATCTCTTTTATAGCAATAAAGGTAACATTCATATGTTTAAAATTAAGTATATCTTAAAGAGCTTGCTAAATCAATACTATATCTACACTGCGAGAGAATGAGGTGCTAGTCATCAGCACATCATGTTGCCATTCTAATACAAAACTGAAACACAAAATTCGTATACAGAGATTTAGGTCATATTGTCTGAGTGAAAAAAGGAATACTTAAACACTGATGGAACAGATTACCGATGAAAATTATTGTTTCATTTTCTTTTGTTTTTAAAAGCATTTTATATTACATATTCTAAGAATAATGTTTTTTCCTGTAAACAGACATAAATTACAGTGCTTAGATTGGAGATGGTAAGCACCCTCAGGTTAGGTTCAGTAAAACCTAAAGGAGCTGAAGTCACTCATCTCCATATCAGATTATGTCCTGTGAAGGTATACCAAGCAGCATTCCCCTCACTTTCTACATATACCCAGCAAAGATGTTCTGTATCTATTTGTTTATAATTCTTCCAACACGCACAATGTAACTGTACTGATTTCTACAACAATAGCCAAAAAGAAACTGTTATATCCAGATTGCTAAAATACTTGCAAGGTGAGGATGCAGACCACAGACTGCTTGTCTGAGATTAAGTGCCTCATGTTGTCTTCTGCTTCCTTCCTAGCTGTGGGTGAGAATGTAAAAGAGGGGGTTGGGARGATGATAAAAATACCTTGTGATCCCAGTGCATTCAAATAAAAATAATCTGCTCCAACTGCAATTTCGTATCAGAAACCAGCAAACATTTCCATCTAAATTATTCTGTCAACAGCATGGTGGTATCCTTGCTAACCTTATTTGGCACCAGTGAATAATTAGATACACAGGGGTGTGACTCCAATTGAAGGTGTTGGCATTGTAGCACTCTGTGAAAATATTAACTATGAGGTTAACTCCAATTTTCTCTTCTTTAATTAAATGCACATGGTACTAATGAGGTAACCTACTGTTCCTTGATAGTACTAATTAGCTAAGAGGAGAGTACACTCTCACACTGCAATTTAAACCTAAAAATAAGGTTGAAATATGCTAATTGCAGGCAATTTAAAACAGTACAAGTTGTAGAACTAGTCATAATAAGGGAAACTGACTGCTTTACAGCTCTGCAGCTGTATCTTTGGTTAAAATCAAAACACGCCACACACTTTTAGGATGATTTGGCAAAGTATCCAGCAGCCTTTTTGAAAATTTCACAATATACAAGATAAATTAAAAAAAAAATTGTAAGTAAAACATCTTAACTGCTCATCTAGGAAAAGACAAATAAWGCCTGATAAATAAGCATAAAATCTGATGAAGTCTATGCAGAAAAATGTCTTTGGTTTAGACTAGTTTGAAGCCCTGAATTTTCCTAGCCACTTAAGTGTCTCATTTGCAGAGRTGTTGAGCACCTGCAGCTTGGGCTGTCAGTGGATTCCTTGGTGCTCAGCTCTTCCGAAAACATGGTCCTAAATTTGGACATTTGAATGGAAAAAAAAAGAAAATGCAGAAAAAAGAGAATATGGAAATATATGCTTTCTTTAGAGAAAGTACATTTTAAAGAAGAAATTTGTCATTCTATATACCACTTTGAAGTTCCTAACGTAACAACATTTTGCACTGTAACCTCAAACATACTCTTTATGAGCTGACACAATAAACAGCTGAGCTTCGCCAGTGAATYGTACATAGAGTTGCACAGAACATTGATTTGTAATAACAATTGCCAATTTTTTTGATTTAGAGGTCCTACTGCTGAGCAGATAAGAGAAGATGCACACCAGTCTTTTGCAATACAAGCTGTTTTGCAAACTAACGCCTGAGGTGACAGTGGCCTGAGCTCTGGCAGAGAAAGCTTGCTTTCCCCTCTCTGCCTTTACTGGAAAAAAGCTGCAACGCAAATACTTCTGTCACAAGAAGACAAAAGACAACAAGATAGTAATCCCTTAATAAGAAACAAAGTGGAGATTTTGAYTGAATATGGGCACAGAAATAGCCTYGAGTTGAGTGTGAAGAGCAAGTTCCACAAAACCAAAATCATCGATCTTATTCTAAAGAAAACTAACACCAGGGAAAGTGAAAACAACTGAGTTGTCATTCCAGAAAGAAATACATTCTGCTTATATATATATACATATATATATATGGAAATTCATCCATGCTGCACGTCTTGTTATCAGCAGACTTCCATGAGGCATAATGGGATGATCGATCAATAAAAAGTTGATGTTTTAATTTCACTACACATTTTAATTTCAATCTACTATATATCCCCAGTATATATTCTTAAGGTATGTATAATTTAATTCCCARAGAGTTAGTACTTCAGGAACACAGGACTATAGGTTGTTAGAGTCCAGTTTCCTGATCACGGGCAATAAAGCTATACTGCAGAAGGGTCCATAAAATGTCTGTTTCACATTTCCTGAGATGCCATTACAAAATGTAGACTTTCATCAAGAAACACAGCAGTGATATGCTACAAGAAAAGGGCAAGAGTAATCAAAGGAATTACTGTTGTTTCTTTTGCTAATTTATTCTCAGCAGTACCAGAGAATCTGATTCGTAGTATTCCTGGACTGCCTCAGTGAACAGGCTACTTTCTACTGTACAGAAAAATGCGAAGACTCCTAGAAACCTCCGCCAATCTGGAGGCCAGACTGTTCCTGACTCCAGTTTGGTGACTGATAAGATTTTGTGTGCATGAGCAAGAAAACATCAACYGACAACAGAGAAGCTGATGCAGCTACCAGCATCTGTGCCCCTCAACTTTTTTCGTTTCTAGCTAATGTCAATATCTCCAATGCAACAGGAAAAGGCAAATCCTCCTCCACTCACCAAATCAAAGTTTGTATCAAAACAAAACAACAAACAAAAAAAACCCATCGTGGCACTTACATATAACTAGAAACTGCTCTGACTTAGGGGACTTGCATGGTATAAATGAGATACAAACAAGCTGAGGTCCAGTTCTATTTACTTGTACGATTTGCTGCATGGCCCAGCAAATTGCTGGTATTTCACAAATAAATTGCTGCCTTAACTCCTCCACCTCCATAAAACTCTGTTTTTTTATAAAAAACAACTTCTGCAAAAATGTCTTTGGAATAGTCAATTAGCCATATTTCACCAGCACAACCTTTTACATCCTGGGCCTAGAGAATCTGATTTGATACTCTTACTACAAACCAAAAATAAGAAATGAAAAGAAGAAATACCTTTCTAATAATTGTACGTAATATGAACTTTTAAAATGTGTGTATTTTAACAACAATAAAATACTATTGAAGTAGTTCATTCCTGAAACAACTGGTGGAACAAGACCAAGGCACTGGAGGAGAAACGTTTTTTAATTGTAAGAATATACCAATAGGCTTATTAAAAACTGTTCAAATTCCTTAATGTTTTTCTGATTCTTGTGGTCAGAGCAGCCATACACTTAACAATGAAATAAAGGAATTACCTAGACTAAAGTAATTGCAAAGATTTAAGAAATGACTGCAAATAAGTGTCAATTACAAAGAGCAAAAATCATTAAATCAGTAAAGAGTGTGACTAGAAGGCACCTTTTTGACGTTTTGTTCTTCTTTGCCCAGTTTTCTGGCAATTTCCCCCCCCCTCTTTTTTTCCCCATAAAAATCTGTGAGAATAAAGTCAAGATATCCTGGGCCAGATTCCTAGCTACTGTAAACCAGCATAGTGAAAAGTGACAGAATCATAAAATTCTCTAATAACTTGGAATGCATCTTCTTTGCATCTAATAATGTGCATATTGTTTCTACATTATTTCTGACATAGAAAGCATCACTGCAACTAGCTCCAAATGATATTGGAAGGTATCTATATTGTATTGCTTTGACTGACATTTCTGCACGCAAGTATCTCCAATGACAACTAGCCAAATGCAAGTAAAAACTTTTCTGAATGCAAAGATAATCAACCCCACAGTAACATCTACTGAAATGATGTATATAATTCAAAGTGAATAGAAAAAGAAATTGCCATTTTTTCTAGTACATGTTTGTATTGTAAAGTGATACATTCACACTAAATCTAAAGAAAAGCTTTATCATTTTCAGCTCATAACATTAAGTTCCTGCCAACCTTTTCTTATTTAAATAGACAGCTTTCATTCCATTAAGAGTGTGCTTATAACTGATTGAGGTTTTATAGGTAGGTAACAGGCTGTCTAAAAAACCTTGATCAGTTAAGATAAGAACATTAGAAATCACTGTAATATTGAAGAATTTAATAAAGAAGCTACACCTGAAAAATAAAGTTGTTCTAGTTCTGTTCTTTCTTGATAGGTAGTTTAGAGAAAAGAAGTCCAAGGCATTAAGAGTCATCTCCTTTAAACATGACCCTCACACTTTTTAGGTTGTTCTCAGGACCAGTTGAGAACATTGAGTTTTGAGGATAAAGAATAGGAAGAAACTGGACGCTTCTGTGTGCTACATTGAACCCACTAACACGACTCTTCATTTTTTTTTCTGCAACAGGTTTAAAAACAAATCAGACTCTTCTTTTTTGTTTTTAAAAATAAGCAGTAGAGCCCACCTTTTCCATGACCATGCCCAACTGAAGGACGGTGCTGTAAGCTGTGGCTGCTCTCAGCCTCTACACCCCCGGCAGCAGCGGCTATCTCAGTCGTTTGGCACAGCCGTACAGCACCCTGCACCGTGCACAGGGCTCACTCTGAAGTACTGAATCTACCTTACCGATAGCACGTATATAGATGGTGTATATACATACTCGTGTGCACATAAGGTACTAGTATACCACATTTTCGTTTTACATTTTAGATTATTTGAGTTCAAGCTTAGCAGTGAAAAATAGAAATAAGAAAAGATACCACGGCACAGAATCATAATGCCCACAAATTTTTACACTGGTGAGTTTTGTTAATGAGGTCCCTATTAATAAATAACTCTTAGAATTCAAGAAAATAAATAGAAAGTACTCATCATTCTTTAATTCTGGACAGTCTTTGATATCAAATCTCTCTGATCTAAAAATATCATGAAGTTCAGTCAATCATTAATAAACCCATGCATTTCTGTAAATGTGGTAAATAATGTTTAAAAGCATATTAACTCTGAGGCCCAATTTATGTTTGTTAAAGTACAGCATGGTTTAGAAAGTAGAATAGTGATTTTAAATAAAAAATATTCCTCTAATGTGTATTTCTTTCAGATTTAAAGCAACATTGGCATAAAGTCTATGAAGGTTTGTAAATAAGTAGTAAAAGGATTAAGGAGATCAAAAATTGTCCTATGATTATATGAACTCAAATGAAAATTAAAAGAAATATGAGTTCAATACTCTACAGCTATACTTTAAAATCATATCATAGCTGTATTTTTCCAAAAGAGACAAAGCAGATTTCAGCATGTTTATAAAATATACAGAAAAGAAATTGCTAGACAAGAAAATGTCGCATTTTGGAAATGTTTCACCATATGCTGGGAATTTTTCATTTATAAGCTCATTACCCAATAGTAGCTCTCAAGAATAAAGCTAATTTACATGTAAAATAAGAGCATGGTCTACTCTTTAAAGGCACAGTGATAAACACACCAATTTGACAATTACATTAATATGAGTATTTGCATAATCTGCCTTCTACACCTGTTCTTAATTTGAAGCAGCTGCAGAACAAATCACACTACATAATCTGAATATGCCAGAGAGTCATGTAAACACACTAACCCTTCCCATCAAGTTTTTGTTTTGTTTTGTTGGCACGTTTGTTTTGAATTTAAATGAACCCATAAAAGCATGCTTTCTGGTTGGACAATTTACATTCATCACACACACCACCGCTAAAATGCACCCTGTTTTTTTTATTTTGTTACTTTGTTTCCTCTAAGAATGAGCATTTCATTTTCATGACTGGATAAGCAACCCATAGAAACCCTGCATTTTTACAGCTTGCTATTCTCTATCTGCCTCCTGCAAGGTATGTTAAAAACATGTAGAAACAACTACAATACAGTAAGAGACGACCAACTGCAATTTATATGCTGTTGGTAAAATAGATAAAATGGTCACCACTGCCTGCAAGCTTCTTTTTCTCTCAAATTCTGTGTGTACCACTTTCTATAAAACTGTGTTTTGCACCAGTCACATAAAAGAACCAAAAAAAAAAAAAAAACGGTTGACTGAATTAGGTTTCAGTCTAACCACACATTCTCAAATGCATACTTAAAGCATACTTAAAGGTATGCTGATCCACGTACGATATACAAACAAAAAATAATTGAATAACTTAATACACTGACCCTCTTCCTGCCATTAGGCCCGATCCTGTAACGTTAGCCTCRTTCAAATGGGAAGAAAGATGGGGGAAGGGGAATGTACATGGGAGATTGCACATGCCTGAGGTGGTGATGACAGTGAAGGACAAATATGAAATGCTACATTCTCATGCTAACGCTAATGCTAAGTTCTCTTTCAAAAGAATAACCAGAAGCACAAGCAGAGACCTAAGTGACTTGGAGCAGGCTCTTCTTTCCAAACAGCGTCTCTAGCCAGCACAACACAGATGATGATCCCAGAGCCTGGGTCCTGTCCAGAGCTCCCATGCCKCCACTCTCTAAATTCATGGCCACACTAAAAGCAGAGCAGGCTCTTCCATGCTTCAGTAAAAGAGACATGTTTCCAGAGCAAAGATCTCAAGTGGGACATTCTTTCAGCTTGAAGATTCATGCTCAAATGTGTTTTATCTAAAATGCTCACTCTCAAAATAAAGGAAGTCCTGCTGTAATTTTCCAGGACGGCTTTGAATGATCCCACAACCAACCAGTCACCAAATTACTGTCCAGTCACAGAATTGCTGTCCGGTCACCGTAACTTTATAACATGTAACACCCGGCCCAAAACTCTTACAAAAGGTTATACAGGAGGAAACAGAGATCATAGTGTACTGGCTCATGACTCTTTCAGTAGAGACTCTTTCAGAGAGTTGGTATCAATCTGAAGTGTCAAATCTGCAGGTTTTGGCAATGTTTATCCAGCACCAACCGAACAGCACAAACAAGCAGGGATCTTAATCATCATCAGAACAGGTAAATACAGGAGAATAAAAAGACAATGTTGGACCACTGACCGTAAGTTTTTACTAGCAGGTGGTACTTTCTTAGTGTAGACTAGGAAAATTCTTTCTATACATTCCTTCCACCAAATATTAGTCTTCTCAAGGCTAAAAACACATATTCTGTATATTGAAAGAATTTTATGGTTTGACTGGATGAGATACTGCATCAGCCTTTGTATAAAGCCCACTAACAAACATCTCCAAAGCTGAACCAAAAATGACTCCCATCTTTCTGTGCTGATGTGCCAGAAGAAAGTGGAAGCACTAATGTTTTGCTGTATTCTCATCCCACCAAACATTTCAATCTGGCAAAAAAAAGGTAAAAAAAATTATATGATTCCTCTGAAGCATTGAATTAAGGATTCGAATTAACACCTCATTCAAAGAAAGAATTTTTAAGAGAGTATAAAGTTTTGAAAGGTATACTAAGATTGTGTCTTTTGTCACTTGGGAATAGGATTCTTTTTAAGTATCTGTAAAGTACAGAGCATTACTTTTTAAAACTCTAAATACCACAACAAAATTTACCATTTAACACAATTAAAACATATATATTTACAAAAAAAGTAGGATAAAACAAAGTTAAAGAGCTCACCTTGACTGATTATGCATGTACACCTATAACACTTTGTATTGCAACAAAAAAAACCTTCAAATTTCAAATATTACTAGAAACCAAGATTATGCTAAATACAACTGAAAAAAAGAGAATCATTTTTGCAATTATATTTTAAAATAACTCTATAAATATAATAACAGGCAGAAGCTGAAGAACATACCCAATATTTTGAGAGTCTTTTGATGTTACATAAAAAGCGTGATAGATGCATCAGATGATAGAGCATGATACATTCTCCAATTTGCTCACACTTCATCATTCAAAAAACATTGCTAAAATGTTGTGTTCAGACTTAGAATATTCTCAAAAGCAATCACTATGGGGTATATACACATAAACTTTTGCATTACAGTTATAAATGTTGATGTCTTCAGTTCCCTTCATATTTTTTCACAATGATAAGCACTTTTACCAAAGGAAGAGTAGAATGGATAACTTCACTATGGAAGTTCGATCTACARAAAATTATCAGAATCCTTTATGCAAAAGTTAGCCTCAGTGCAAGAAATGTAAATAAGGAAATGTCCTCAAGGAGTAAGAACACACCCTTAGCTTTCATTTGTGTCTTCTGCTTAAGCTAAGCTACTTCATTAAGGCAAGCTGTATTGCCTTTCTTTTAAYGAAGACAAAGTAGTTTTTCCTCTTTTGGATCTCTCAGAAGCTAGAAGCATAGATAATGGTCTTCAGCAAAAGGAAATCCATAAACCCCAAACATTTTTTAACTCCTACCAGTGCCTAGTACAACTTCTCTGCTGATCTTGTCAAAACCAGGAGAAAATCGCTAGGGATACAATTGCCCTCCACTAGCTCAAACCCACAGAAGGTTTATTTTTACACTGAATAATCATTTTAGAAATGTGTATCTGATATCTTAATTAGCAATACATTATAACCAAAAAATACTTCACCCACAACAAAAAACCTCAATTGAATATCAAAATAAATTCTCAAGGTTTTAAAGTGTCTTTCTGCTGCATTTTGCATTTCTTCTCCTGTCCTGGGATGTCACCCAAAGAGAACCAAGTAATCAACTAGCAGTCAAGACACCCCAGCAATGAGGCAACATCATCCTCTAAAACATAGTTGTCTCTTCAAAAAAGAAGACAGCTCATGCTGGTAGTTCTGGTGGTGTCTTAGGAAATATCACTATGGAGTTTTTGCCCAAAAGCAGCCTTGTATTCCTTAATAGTGTGCAAATATTGACAMCTCATTAAGCTGCTGGGAAGATTTTGAGTATCTGGATCAAAAAGCACACATGCAATATCAAGGAATCAAGGAGAATGTACTGACCATGACAAACACCATCAACTTAGAATTAATGTTAAAGTTGTGAGATGCAACATATGCTGAAAATACCATTATATGAGCACCAAGTGCCATTGCCTATGGAGTTAAACACAATCCCTTAAGTTGGTTGATCCCACACAGCATCTCCTATGTAGGCAATACGCTGAAAAATCCCTAGAGAAGGTCTTGTTCTTACAGAGTTGCCTGGACTGCAGGGACTTACACTGCACCAAAGCAGATGTAGCTGCAGTTTTCACCCTTCGTTCTTCCAAATTTGCTTTTGTGATACTCTATAAAAGTCATGTTGTTAATGTTAAAATATGCTAGCATATATAGATTTCAACTAGTGCAAACAGATTTTTAGTGACTGCTTTGTATTTCTTTTTCTCTGCATCATTCTACTACAAGGCAGAAGCTGTTTGAGAATGTACATATACTAAATTGTTTGAGCATTTTTTAGATCTAGTTTTTAACTTCCTGGATTATACAGCTTGGCTTTATAACAAATCTTGCTAACATTATGACCACTTGTATCCTAAAACACTACAAAAATTACCAAATATGATCATTTTAATGCATTTTTATTTAATAGGTAATTTTTAAAAGAACGATTCAGGATTTGTGGGGTTTGTGGGTGATTTGTGTGATTATTTTTCATATCTGAATACGACGTCATTAGAGAGTAATGGATCCCTGGGGGATCCAAAAAAAAACCAATGACTCCTCTCCAAAAACTAACAGAAGGAAGGATACTGCTTTTCAGTTCTTCAATGGCCCTAACTAAAATTACTCTGAAAGAAAGAGAAATTAGGGAAGATGGTGACCATCTGCAATGTTAGGGAACACAGAAGTCAGTCAGAACTGCAAGTGTGAAATGTCATACATTTCTGCAGGAAGCAGTCCACCATGTAATTTTCTTTAATAGAACAATGTGACACTCTCTCCGCTGAAAGTAAATCTTCTAGCTGCATAAAGAAGAAAAAAACGAATGAAAAATTTTGTTAATTTATTCTTTGCAGGAAACCTGAATCTGGCTACTAAATTTCTTTAATTGCTGAATGAGTCTGTCTATTGCAAACTCATGAAAATTTACTTCATATTTAAAGAAACGCTTTAGTATTGGGGGGAAATACATTTTGTATATAACAAAGAGGATAAATTACTGGCTTGAGTAAAAAAACCTAGCTAAAGCGCTTCAAATGCACAAATAACTCAGAGACCATCTTTATAGAGAAATACAATCAACAAATACTTTGCAACCCATATGCCTTGTAAAGTTACTAATTGTATTGGTTAGAAAGGACCTTATGATTTCCTAAACATGAACTAATTGTAGCTATTGTTTTTACTGAAACTCAGTGGTTTGTAAAAATGCATCGTGCTTATACTGTAATTTGGTTTTTTGCAAAACTCTTAAAACTAAATAGTCTCTCAAATTGGATCTATAGTCTGCTACTTTTCATTTCATGTTCTTTCATCTCCAATTTACTTAACTTTGTCTACCACATTGAAAATTCTATTACTTCAGAACAGGACAGGACAGCCAGTAATTTAGACTTTATTTTGCCTATTCTCATAGTAGAATTTTATGTAAGTTTATAGGTGGACTATAATACTAACTTGGTAAGTTATAKGAAAATTAGCTTTTATACCAGCACCTAACTTTTAACACTGTATTTTACAATTGTTTTTACCAATTTAATGATAGGTGATAGACTGAAATATCAAAAGAATAGAACCAACTTTGTAAATTGTATTCTTCTGTCTTTCTTTAACTGCTGCTAAGACTTCTACATAAAGCAGATAGGTGTTTTTTTTCTCCTTTTTACTCACTGGGGCTTAATTTTTACAGGAACTGAAGATAGAAATTCTGAACATTTGCTCCCATATAATGGGACATTGCASTCCTGTATGTGTTATCAGGAATCTAAAGACTAGGTTTGTAAAAATGCCATGTGTTTATGCTGTGATTTGTTTTTGCAAAACTCTTAAAACTAAGGTTCTTTTATCTCAAATCTACTTAACTTTGTCTACTACACTGAAAATTCTATTATTTCAGAACACTTCATGCATTCCCTGCATAGTTGAAGTAATACTCCAGCTGCAGCCTCACAGGAGAGTCAGATCACTGCTCCATATATATTTCATCTATAATCCTTCCCTTTTGGAAGGTTGTTTTTAGATCACTTTCCTGTCACTCCGACTCTGTGGTGTTCACAAGCAGCTAGCTAGCCTGAAATTATTTAAAGACTATTTTCCTTGAGCTTAATCCTATCTTTCCACCAGAATGTAGAGCAATTATTGGTAACAAAATTCACACTAGATAATACCCACACCAGTGTTTCATCAAAAAGAGAAGTGTTCCTCAAGGGCAGAACTGGGAGAGGTTAGGTATTTCWAGAGGTTTTCTTCTTCAAAGTATTAGTAAAAACAGAGAAGTTACAATGGACTATTAAAATTTGTAAACTCTGAAGTTTGCTGCCGGAGTCAGCCTCTTCTTATAGTAAAGTCAAATTCACTTGGATGGCCAAAAGTAAGCCTTCAAAAGGAAAATAAACAGATGTTGACTGAAAAGTTTTAACAATGCTATGCTGAATTAGACCAAATTATCATTTAGCCTGTTGGGCTCCCTCTGACAGTGGTCAATACTCAATGCCCAGAGAAGTGTAAAGAATGGAGTTATGTAGTGACACTTTCCCCATATTTTAGAAATTTGGAGTTTAGAGATTACGAAAGGATTATGAAAGTCAGAAATTTGCATTTTGTATTCAACTTCTCCTTCCATTAATCTGTCCCCTTGCTTTTTGAGCCAATGTCTATAACATGTTAGTGTCTGTAACATCTTGCAGCAAAGAGTTCCAAAGCTCAGCTACATGCTGCTTGAAGATCTACATCATCCTTTTAGCATGATTTCATGTCTCTTAACTCTTTGTACTGCAAAGGGACAATTATCCCCTGTGAACAGTCAGCACTTGTAACTGTAGCTAAAGCGCAACTCTGCAGCAATTAAGCACAACAAGAGACAGACTGGAAGAGCTTGAGGGATGAAAAAATGCAGAGATTATCTTTGGATCTGTACGGATCATGTCTCCTTCTCCTCTCCCAATATTTCAAAACTTGAGCCAATGGATTCTGGTATTCCCTGAATAGCGCACACCTATCGCTTGTGCCCACACAGTTGGGAATAAAATACACTCAAAGATGTATGATTATAAACTTGCTGCCTGCTGTTCAGTCCCACTTCAATGTGTATGTCATCTTTTCAATGATGCATGTCTCTGTATCTCTGCAGTTCTTTTTCCCTTCTTGCACTCTGTTAGTGCTGTCAGCATACACTACACGCCTTTTGGAAATGTGATTCCTGTTAAAATTTTATACAGTTATTAATACAAGAAGACTCAAGTATCTAACATAAAGTATTTTGGTCACTACAACAGTTAAAAAAATATTAAAAGCATGAAGAATCAAAGTTTCATCCTAACAATGAGATCAGTATTAAAGATGATAGTCCCATAAAGAGCATAATCCAATGCTCTTTAAGTTTAAAACTTCTTCTTTTTTGATCCTAGACTGCTAATCAAGCTTCGTAAGCCAAGATTCTAGACCAGCTTTTGTCAAAAACAGCTTACAGTGTTCCTGTGTTTTTTCTCTTAGATAGAAAGCACATTAATCATGAGTCAATAAAAGATACCTTTCTTAAGCAGTTCACATTTTAAATTAGCAATCAGCTAACATGAATGACATACTAACAAAACCAATACTTAATGAAATTAAAATCTCAACTTTACATCTCCCAGGACTATTATGGGACTACTATTATGGGAAAATCATTTCCTGTAGCATTTTAGAGGCAGCACTCTACAGATGAAATGTTTAAGATACAAGGGAAAAAAAGGAAAATCTGAAACAATCTCCCAGCTGAAACAAAGATTTTCAAAGCTATTTATGTACACCTGTTGACAATTTCATGTGGGGRAAAAAAATGACTTACAGAGAATTTTTCCCTGAAATAGGATTCTGTTTGAGTTCTTCCTAAACTTTGTGGTATTCACAGAGGTTTAATAGAGAACTAATTTCCGTGTAAAAGACATGATGCCCCATCATACACTGATACACCAGATTCTAACTTAACTACATGTAAGCATCTGATTCTGCCATCACTAAAACTACTTAAATTTCACTTCAAATGAGCTAAATAATTCCATACACAATAAAAGCAAAATCTAATCTTTTCTGCGGGCTTTCATTATACTTAAATTTATTTTACAGATGATGTCATCACTGTGGCCAGCATTAGGTCAAGCATTTTAAAAAAGTACTTCTACTAACTTTCTTCTCACAGTAATGGTCAAAAAAAATTGAAAGCTGTACAGGATAATGAAGTATGATAAATATTTTATATTGATAGTCCAAGAAATATACACAATTGGTAGCTTTATTATTTAAATTTATCTTGAAAATGCTATTGAAACCCAACATAGTTAGACGTAACACCTGCAGATTTAGTATTTTTCCCAGATGTATTTTAGGACATTATTAATTACAAAGATTAAGTCTAAGAACTTACATTTGTTAACAAGAAATACTCTAAAGAATCATATAAGAAGTCATAATTATTTGTTTTTAGAAGTATAGCTGGAATATTACAATACAAATGGTAACACCTCTGTTAAATTACAATAATTAAACAAAGAACTCCACAGAATCATTCCTTAACCAAAACAAACATATACCTAGACTAAACTATCTTGTAAGATGCTTAATTAGTATGACTTTTCCCAAGACTCAAAAGAGCCCTCTCTCTTAATTTTGGCTCTGACACTGGTTGGGTCATACAATATTGGGTCATATTATATGCGAGTGCTTAAAATGGTTGCAATAATAATGATCTCATAAGAGTTGTTAAGCCAATTCATTTTATTTTTAGGTACACTGATCACTGGTCATCTCAACACTATAAATGCTCTTAAACATTAGGAAATTGTTATTTTTTGTCGAAAAATTATTTAAAATATTGATGTTTTTGGAAAAATGTCTCTCTTCTTTCTGTATATATCCTACACAGAGAAGCCAATTAATTTTAGAATTAAAGCCTTCCATTTAAAAAGTCCATATTTATTAAATCAAAGTTATTTCTTCTGTCTTACAAATTGTGATACATTCAACACATTTTTGAACCTAACAGTCTGAACAAGTCAAAACTATAGAAAAGTAAAGTGGAAGTTAAAGCTGCATAGACTATGCACACAGAAGCAACCATTTTTTATTGTAATCTAATAAGCAAGACTTAAAGTATTCAAAATAATCATATAATGAAAGAGAATTTAAATAGATTACGTATTGTGAATTTGTCATCTGTATTTTCATAAACATAATTTATTACCTAGTCTGTAGAATTCTCCATTCATAAAACAGGCCATAAACCTATATGAAATAAAGTTGACTTTTTAAAGAATAAACAACTGTTGTGTTTAAGACATTTCATGTACATGGTATAATTTTAAGAAGGCATTACAATCCTTTTTAAATTAATTTGCTGATTTGATGTAATTTGCTTATTGAAAAATCAGCATTCTATTCTGTTTCCTGGAGTTTTGCTACTGATTTCAATGACACCTTGCTTTACAAACAACAACAATACAGGACCAGAAGAGACTTCCAGAGTGTACACGTTTTTGATTCTTGTAATTTGAGCTATATAAGTCCCTTTCTAAACTGATAATCTTTAGGAAGATGGTTCAGTTTTGGGGGCAGCAGTGGTGTGGTTCTTGCTTCTACTAATGCTACTAGAACAGTGCTCCAGAAACTCTTTCTTTGAATAGCAACAAACTTTTTTCAAACTTTATTCATACTTAGCTTATAATTATTTGTTCCTGTGCTTAAACCTATACTTAAGAAAGATACTTCTTTCCTGAAACTTGCCTTTTGGCTCTAATTGCATAGAGCATTCACAATCTGTCAACCTTTGATTCTGGTCTGAATGAAACCCTCTTGGACTTGTATGTCATGGAAATGTATTATACAATTTATACAACCTAACTGTGGTAGCACACATGTGTTGATAGCACAAAATTTGCTAAGCTACCAGCCATAGCCAAAACAGAGAGACAGCGTCACTTTACGGGTATTTAGAGCCTCAGTGCTAGAACCCTGAATCTTTCTACTAATCCTACACGGAATGTGTCTCTATGTTAAGAACCAAAATTAGATGGCTTGCGTATCTTCCAGTTTTCCAGATGAAGTTTAACAAACACCTTTTAAAAGAAGCATTAATATTTCCCTATCTTCACTGGAAACATATCTTCTAATCATTTAGAATTGCACRTTCCTTGTTCCTGACTATGTTGTATCACTGGCAGTTCTCAGACACATAGTGACAAATACTTCTCTCTTCCCTCTTCACTCTAAGTGATGGACACAAGCTTAAGGCACAAAATTCTTTTAAGTTCTAAAATACATGACTTTACACTTTGCAATACTGATTTTCTATAATTTACTGGAAATTGCTTTCTAATTTTTATTCCTTAGCCCAATCCTCATTTGGACTTATGAAACTTACCCTGTCATTTCATTTCCATGGGTAAAACACAATCATAATGGAAAGTTTGCAGTCATATATTTTTTCTTCCTATTTTTCTTCCTTGTTCACACAGTATGGGTTCAACCCTTTATAATTAGATTTTTTTATATATACAAAAAGCATCAATCACCATCTACCTTCAAATTGGCATTATTATTTCCACTTCAGAGATCATGTCCTCAAACTGAGTTTTTTCATGGTACCCTGAAGCGCTCTTGAAACACAAACAAACACTGTTTTGTGTATGAGTTCAGACTGTATTTTATTTTGGACAATGCTTTTCTTTAAGTAGGTACTTTTATTACTCTTAAGCATCAAGTCCATAGCTGTCTGTGTGCTAAATTACAGCTGCAAAAATTTAGATATGATATTTTTTCAAGCACAGAGTTGATTTTGATATTTTTTTCTGATATATTGGGTTAGTGTACTGGCTTTTTCTCTGCACTGTGTAGAGCTTTTCCATCCTATTGAGAAACATAATCTTGAATAAATGGATTGACTGTGAATACTTAGGAGAGAATTCATTCCTCATTTATACTTTAGGTTCATTGTTGAAGCATATTGATGCTGTTGGCACACTGCACATCTTGTACATATTATTATTGTACAATTGTTCTTCAGAGCTTCACATAATCAAGCAATAAAGTTTTGAAGTAGTGTTTAGTAACATTTTTCACCATTAGTTCTATTTCATATCACCATCATCTATCTGTCTCAAGGAAGAAAATCGTATTAGAAGCATAAGAAGACCTAGAACATCAAGCTAGAAGTTGTTAGAATTGTTCCCTCTAGTTCTTGCAAGATGGGCTGATGATGGACTTTTTCTACTCCACTGTATGATCCCTCTTTCAGGTATGCTCACATACTTTTTCCACAGCACTGTAGTGTAATATTTATGCATGTTTATCTATTTAATTTTAATAGCTTTTAATTCAATCTTAAATTTATATAGATGTGTTGATAAACTAAATTAACACCTATGTTGATCTTGGCATACACCGTAACTCCCTGTCAGCCTGCTCCCCCTCTGCTACATACTGAGTAAGTAAGTCCCCCTGTCGGGTAAAGCAATTGCACAACTAACACACAAACTAAAAAAAAACTAAAATATTGTTCAGTGAGTAAAATATTTTAGGACAAATATTTAATTCATAAAGTAAAATTAGTATGTAAAAAAGTACAGAACGTAATTTGCATAAGGAATGTTTGGAATGGCCATGTAATGTGACTGATTTTCATGTGGAAAGGTGCATCTGCTACTATTGACTGAGGATTATTTATTATTTAGTCACAAACTTTATTTTTGGTAGAAAATCTTTCTTGACTTTTGTAATTGAGTTATTAAATGCAAAACATTATGAGAAAGTGTTTCTTCTTAATGGTACTGTAGCTAGAAACCATTTTTAAAAATCCACAGATGGCCTTATCTCACAGGGATGGAGAGTAGGTTGCTAGTTAAAAATTGTATGAAACACACAATCCAGTGTGTTCCTAGAAAAATTTGTTTAGCTGTTTTTTCTGCATTCATCATTTTAAAATCAATGTACGCTAATATGTTTGTTATATTCAAGAGTATCAAGATACCCTTGCTTGAGTGGTGCAATCCTAAATGGGAGTAATTAGGGGCCTGCCTGGGAGTAGACCCTTTAATAGGAGCCTGCTGAGTGGGGAACCATTCACACGTCCCCTCTCAGCTCTTCACAAGCTTTTCTGGGCAATCAGCCAGCTGGTAAGAGAATCAGGCTGATGTGACCTGCTGCAAGAGCCCGGAGGAGGAGGAGCGGCTCAAGGAAACCTGCATCTCCCCCACCACAACGGAACTGCCCAGGCAGCACGAAGAGGAGCAATTGCAAATGCGTGCAACACAGTCAGAGGGGCTGGAACTGCACAGAGGTTGCCAGCTGTTAAAGCAAAGTGAAAAAAGTGAAAAAGCTGCTGCTGCTCTTCTCTCTCTCTCTCTCTCTTTTTTTTTTTTAAGGGCTGGGCCTCCTGGAGTTCAGAATATAAACACTGGCTCATTCATCCCATGCACAGCAATATTTCCTGGCAAGAAGCAGGGTGCAGATTCCACCAGGAGATGTTAGGTCTGCAGGTCTGCTACGTGAAAAGACCTAGGAGCTCTCTGGAGACACCTGCYTTTCCGGACCTAAATGAAGAAGAGGAGCGTGTGTGCGCTTGGGATTCTCTTCCCCTCTCCTCCCAGTTCTCTAGAAGCAGCTACTTAACCAGAAAATCAACAAGAAAGGAAAGTGGAAAGGAAAGACGTGATGGTGATACTAGTAATAAACAATTCAGAGACAGTCACAGTAACAGAGTATGGTACAAGATGCATCAGACTGCCAGAATGCTGCACCGACATATGTTTGACGTTAAAATACTTCCTGAAATCCCTTACAACACAGTAATAATAATCAGTTATCTGCATATTTGCTACCTGTAAACAGAACTTGCGTAATACTTCTTTCCTCTGCCTCCAAAATTTTTAAAACTTTGCAACGTTTTCAGGAAGAAGAGGAGATCTTTGCACCAGCTAGGGTTTTCCTCCCAGTTAGGTACAGACGAAGCCATGATGCAGTCGCTTTCCCCTCACTCGTTTCTGTCAGGAGTACGAGCGCATGTTTTCTCCACATATTACAAAGATCAGAAGGTTAGCTGTGATATTTTATGCCTAAAAAATGGCAACTGTTTTATCAATGGGAAATACTACTTCAAGATGACATACAATAAAGAAGAAACTCARATTAAAAGGAAATCATAATAACAAGTCAAACTTGACATAAACATGTAACAAAACTAACCTTGTAAATACAGATTCTTCATTACAMCATGATAGCTATGTGTTAATTTACTAACTAGTGTCACCTTCTTTGTTTTTATTTTTTAATATCAGAAACTTTCAAGAGTAAAAAGTGACAAAACAAATCTATTCTTGGAAGACTGCAGAAAAATGGCAAAAGACACAAAACAGGGTTATCACCACAAAATAGGTTATCAAAGAGAAGACATAAGAGCGTGGAGGGGACCTGAATGCAAATAAAAGAGGATAACCCAACAAGTTTCTTATACATACACTTCTACCATAAATCAACAAATTAAATCCAGCTCTTTTTCTCTTTTTAATTATTSTATTTATCCCTCTACCTTAAATGGAATTCTTGTTTTCTATATTACTGAGAGCTTGAACATGGCTATTTCCTATTTCCCTCCTCTGCCCACCTTACCAAAAAAATAACTCCTTGCCTTCGCTCCATCTCTTGGGGTTATCTTTGCCTTTGGAGTGGGAATCACTAATGCGAATTTCTTCACCTTGGAGGATAACTGCGTATGTTTCCTAACAGACTTACAGGGGAAAGTGGGACTTACGCCTTTTCAGCGGCTATCTTCCTGATTTAATTTACCCCAAGCCGCAATGTTTGCTTATATGTAGGCCACGAATTTCCTCCAGAATTATACTCGAGAGGGAAAAAAGACTGTTTATCACTACTCTCCTCTCACACTATATATTAGGCATTTGCATCTTTCTAAATCCATGTTTTCTAGCACATACCAAATCTTTCTCCTTCCTACGCCTAGTAGGATGCACTGCAATATAAAGAAATATATAGCATGTAGTTTTTGGAAAGACAGTTTTGGACTAATTGCATTGCTTTCTATTTTTATTTAACCTGACGCAAACAAAAGTTGACCAAAGTAACATCCATAACACTTATTTAACTTTTTTTAAACTGGAATTTTTTACTGACATTACACATGCACATTTGCAGTTAGTATCTGYAAGCCAGAGGATAACATTTAAATCAGAGCTTTTTGCTTCTTTTTCTTAACTTCTTATCTCTCACCAGCTCCTTACATATGTTTAAAAAAGCAAGTAAAGTTACAATGTTAATTGTATGTTTGCTAATTTATTATGTGTAATCAATTTTACATTCATACCCCTATGAAGTTCCAAAGGGAGATGACCAAATTAGAAGGTAGTAACACTGAGGCAAGGAAAGCATGCAGGCTTCAAGAGAAGCAGCCATGAATATCTCTTTACACTTAAGTTTTCCACATTCTCAAGAAAAGTATGTACCCACAATTACTCATCCTCCCCTAACCACTTGTTCTTCATGGTCTACACGATATAAATACATCCTATAAATGCCACTGCTACCTCCTATCTCATATGGTTATCAATGACCTAATCAAATCTCAACCAACACAAAATACTTCAGATATTCAGGGTATTTTCAACCTAATTATTTTCCTATTTTCCTTTTTTCACCTATGGTAACATTATTTTCTGTGATCAATGACCTTTGACAAATCAGAGCCTAAAATCACTTTATTCAAGCACATTCTGATGTACTTATAGTTGAATGGACTATTCTATAAAACTGTAAGATCTAAATTTTTGCATTTTGCCCATACACATTTTTATAAGACATGATTCTTCTGATAGTATGCACTAATGCAACAAACATTAATTAAACTTAAATGTACACTTACTCTCCCCAAATTTTATCAAATTATTACACTTCAATKAAGTGCTCATGCTAAACAAACAAAGCTTACCTTAACAACTCTACAGTCCATACAGCATGATATTTATACACCAGCCTTGGTACACACCGAGCTTAACCCTTTGATTTCAAGAGTCATGATTTCCTGACATGCCATCCTAATACAGAAGGAATTAGTACTAATGTTGAAACAACAAATCTGCTGGCATGAAGGAATAAATAACTAACTAGTTAATTGTAGGTACATTAACTTACGAGACTGTAGGTACATTAACTTACGAGAGTGAAGATAATTATCTACGTATTCTAATCAAGATAAAGTTCAAAGTCTGTCTTTATGAAAATAAACTATTTTATTAGAGACATTACAGGGAATAAAAAGAGCTAAGCTCTTCATAGATCTTGAGGGAAAATAAAATAAGATTATAACTAGCTGTCCAAATCACTGTGCTATACAAACCACAGTAGTATGTGAATCATGGACCAAGCAGGGTAACTAAGAGTTGACTRCCTGGCACAAGGGAAATAATTCTAATGCTGTAGGCTAACACCCAACTATGGTAGTAAATTGATAGCATTTACCTTTGAATTACGCTTCTACTCTGCACTGTCCTGGAAGAACCGCAAGTCTCTCTCATAGCTGTAAATGTAACAAGATGTTGCCAGTTTTAAACCTAACCTAGATGACACCAGATTCTTCAGTGGCCATAAGAAGTTATTTTTTGCCACAGAAGAATGATCTACAGGTTCTAAGACTCAAAGGGACATTTTCCTTATTGTATCTACTCTGGAAATCTGATGCTACAAAGTGAAATAGTTCCATGACARTAATCAGCTCACTTCACCATAGATTACCACAATCACAGCTTCCAGAAAAGAAAAAATATTCTAAAACAAAAATCCATACTACAGAAACCTTAACCTTACTACTGAAGTATGTTTTTCAGGATGCACAGTAAGAAAGTAAATTCTATTATTTCATCATACTCTGGTTAACATTATCCTCAACTCTCATCACAATCCCTACTTAACTATTCTGCAATACGTCATTAATCAACGTATACTGATTGGATCCATTCAATTCATGCATCATGTAATGAATGGCATATATAAACATGTTTCAAATACATTTATTCAGATATCTATACATGAAAGTAAAATCACTATTACAATTGGTACTCAAGCTTGTCAGATGGGGTGTTTTTCTCTTTCTATTTTGCATAAGAGATGCTAATGGTTATGCCATCTGCAGTCTGAAACCCAGAAAAAATGTAAATCAAAGTAATAGTTGATCAAGATAAGCATCTACGTAAAACTAATATTTTTGCAGCTATTGACTTAACTCACAATCTAAATACAAAAAAACCTCCACCTCCTGAAAATTGTAGAGAACCTGCTAGATAAGGATATTTCTGCATTAAAAAATAAAACAAATAAAATTGCCAACCTCAGAAATTCTCTACCTTTTACAGTAGATCATATACTAAATTTTAAAAAAAGATTTTGAATATGAAGTATATAAAAAATAATCCAATTCTTCTAGGAAAAAAAACAGAGGTTCTCTAATGCCACTTGCTTTGTAAAGTGCAGTAGAACTTGGCCACTTACTCAATAYCCTGTTTGGGCAAAGCTGTGGAAASAAATYTGAAGGTTTCTTCAATAGGTTTTCAACCTGCCCATAAGCTAGTAGGTGCTGTAGGCCACTAAAATACTTAATGCATTACAGAATAACGAAGAGAATATATATATAAAAATATCATACGCTGTATTTCCAAAAATACTCACGAAATACAACAAGATGGACAATAAAATTCATATTAGGTTTTCCTTCTTTAGCATGTGGAACAACAGCATAGTTTACATCAAAATATGGGGCAYACAGCAGGTGTGAAAAGGGTGCAAAGGATATTAGGTGCAAAGATCACCTAACACCCAGCATTTGCCTGCAGATGCATGAGCTAGTTTTAAAAGCTAGTTTTTTACCAGTCAGACTGGTAAATTGCTTTAAAACTAAAGGAAATTAGAAATACACTAATATTAAAGYACTTTTCAATATTGGGAGAAGCCTCTTTCTTTTACCAGAAACACAAGCGCAAGTATTTCTGTCTTATAAATCTCAAATTGTTTAGGTACATTTATCAATTCCTACTCCTAGGAGATTTTGGCTAAAGTTACCATTAAATTTGGCATAATAAAATAATAATACTGTACAATTTTACGACCCATATTACCCTATTTGRCCAAGGAGGCATCACAATGCTCAAAATGTAAATTTCCACTACAGAGGAACAAAAAAAGCTCTGTAGTAACAGTAAAAGACAGAAATAGAAAAGCTCAAAGGTCTCATTTTCAAAATCTTTATATATCCTCTTCACTAAAGAAGAAAATTAAAATGGAATGTGTGCTCATACCTGAATTTACATGACATTTGATACGTAAAGCAAAGCCTGGGAGCAAATTCCATGTTCCTCTCATTTAAAAATGAACTAAATTAAGTGTCCAACGCTTTATTAGCCACTGTCACTGTGTACATCCTGGTCACCTGAAAGAAAACTTCCCAACATGCAGTTATCTTGGCTTTAGGAAGCATAGAGCAATTCTGAAAGGAAAATCACTTGCTTTATTTGCTCCTTCCTGCCTCAGCACTGACTCTTCCTGGGAACTAGGTAATATCGGAGGTGTCTGCAATACCCCCTCCCGTGGCGTCCGCCAGGCGCCAGGCCAGCCCCTTGGTCCCCTGTGAGCGTGAAAGCACAAGATCTCCCTCTCCCCCTCCTCATCCCTCTGGGCTATGATTACGGCTGCATTTGTCTCCAAAGAGGGCTTTCTCGTCCCCCATTGGTGTCTATCACAAATAGTTCAGCCCCAAATTTCTTTTGTCTTGCAAAAACGGTTTACRAATAGGTGGGGAACGTGAGCAGAGGATGACAGGGGAGGAACAACTGAACGGGAAGTCGGCAGCCCCCAAACTGCTGCAGTTTCCAGGCTGGAGCACTAAAGTAAACTAACTTTACTGGGAAACATATATTAGGAAAATATCCTTATTTCTGCCTGTTTTTTACACTTCTCTAAGCATCCATTGTTGGCAGTTTAGAGACAGGACATCAGGCTAGATCGACCTTGTACTCTCTTATTACTGCTGATGTTCTTTTCCAAATAAGCACCTGGCAGAACAAACTGCTTCCACCACCTTCATTTAATCCGTCACCTCCAAGGATTGACCCTGCAAGGTCACCAGTTCCATTCCCCAAAACTTACGAAAATACATAGTCATAAGCTGCTGCCTTTATGACTACTCTTCGTGTGTGCCTTCAGCTTAAAAGATATTTAATAAAAAGTAAAGTCAAGGGCAAAGAGAGGAAAGCTGAGATGGTCCCAGAACTCCTACCCTCTCTCTACACCTGACTACAACTACATTACGGCAAGATGCCAACTGGACAGGTATTTTTTTCCATTCTCTTCAGTCATTTCCCTAAGTTCATGTTTGGATCTGAGCAAATAAATACAATTTTAAAAGTACATTTGAAGAAAGATAAAAAACTATCAGCAGTCTAACATTCCCTCAGGAAGTTTCGCACAGAAAGGAGACAATGTGAATTATACAAAAATTGCATGAGTGATCATATTTCACAATATCTCACCAATAAAAAAAGGATAAACCTTGGTGTCTGGGGACCCTCCATTATGCATCCCAAAGAGTAAAAGTCAGATAAAAACACACTATTCCATCAGAAAACAGGGGAAGTCCCAAAAGGCTCACCCACAAAAATAGATGTGGGTGTACATCTTTTGTCTATAACAGACTGTAATTCAGCAGTCAAACACTCATACTTTGTTTATATGCAATGAGTTTTATCTGCAGAATGCAATCTCATAGGTAACTCTGAATCAGCAACAAATCCGCAAAGGAATTAAAATCTCAAAAAGTAAGTCCCATGAAAAGTTTCAATGCTTCTCTCCTACGAACAGTACCCACAGTTTTACTAATAATGCATCTAAAACAATTATTCAGTAACAGAACTTTTATTTACCATAATATTATCTGAAACCCAAGAGCATCCAAGTATGAAACTAAGACAAATGTTCTTCTAAAACAACAGAAGCAGCTTTTTCGTACTTTCTGCAATTGTGTTGGTAGTTTCTGTACACTTCTGTATTTGTCACTTAGACATAGTGTGGATGAGTTATTCTGGCAATTTTTCCTGTATGCTGTTTTACTCCTAGTCTTAACACAGTAATTTTCACATTTTAATCCAGGTATGTACAGAAACCTCATACAAATCTTGCGATGTATTTATAAGGAAGTCATTCGTGCCCTAGCTGTTGAACACAGACTTAGTCTTAATAGATGTTTGTTGTAACGGACACATAGCTTTTATTACTTACAATGAATTTTCTCTGTGAATTAAAAGCAAGTCACCATCATACAAGCCTATATCCTCTTCTATGTGAATATGCACATACACCATAATAGAGTGTAGGCATACACATGCACACACACGCGTGTGAGCAAGCACAACGCTCTGCCCTGAGAATAAGGCCCCAAGGACAAGGACACTTTACTAACCTGCAGTGGTCTCTGTTTCTCACTGCCCTTAGGAGATTTCAGTCCACCTGTCTGTTGCTGTAAAAGCAGCTGTCTTGCTGCCTGGAGTGCCTACAAATAAAAAGAAAGAAAGAAAAAAAAAAGCATATAAGTTCTACCAATTCCTAGAAAGAGATAGGTTACTCAGTGTTAACATTATGTAAAAGTCCATTTAAACAAATGCAACCTCCTCCTGTTCAATTTGTATTTGATAGCCCTCACAGTTCGGTTTGGTTTTGTTTTACTTAAAATATTAAGAAAATCCTCTAGATGTACATATATGTGACTTCACTAGAATTTATGGATGTACATGAAATCCTGCAGGAAATAAAGTTAATTTGTTTAAAGTGCTTGAAGAGGAAAAATCATAAACTGCATCAATAGCCTCATTTCCACAAGGAACTTCTCTTTGAGTGTTCAACTAAAATGCCCACTCCCTTGTAAATTATCATTCAATTTGCATTTTCATATTACAATTTTGAAGCAAAAGCAAGTAGACTTCAAGTGTTACCGGAAGCTGTAATTAAATTTGACAAATCAACATCAGATTATCTTGAAAGTGAATTAATAAGGATATTCATTGAAGATTAAAAACACTTTTTGTACTTACAAATCAAGGAGAAACCTCTCCTTTGACAAAATAAAGTGTAGTTTTAATGCCAAATAAAAATGAGTGGTTTTCATTTGCATTCTTAGGAAAATCAGAGAACAAAGAAATTACTACTCCACCAATCAGATCAGACTCTGGGGATGACAGTATCCCAATCAAAATACAAAATATTTTCATTTATTTTATGTTTTCATTGCAACTCAGCAAAATACAGTTAAATATGAAATGTATACAAACATTCCATTACCAGAGGAAGGCTACTGTAAATTATTTTTGCCTGTAAAATCATTTTTAAAATGCAGCAGTACTTATTAAGAGATTAAAAAACCCAATTCAAAACCTTTACACTGAAACTAACTGAAGAACTCTGTTTTTTAAAGCCAGTTCAGTAAGTAGCAATTACAGCTTTAAAATACATCACACCGCTAAGTATGTTGTTACAACGTACTGTATGCAGAACAGAACACAATAAATGCAACTTGATCGATAGTCCCCAGAATAATAAAGATTCGCCGCTGATAAAGAAAGGTACAATTTTGATTAGACTCAAATGAGCTGGTTTTTAAGATAGTTTCTAGTATCCATGACAACAGTTGCTTTGACAAGATGTGCATATGGCATTACACTGCCAGCTGGTGTGAACAATGTTTGAACTACTGCATTGAGATGCTGAGCAAACAGAAAAAGTTGCCACGTCTTAACCCTCGGGGAAGGCAGTCATCCCCTGATCAATTATGAAAAGACAGAGAGAGGGCTGCTACAGTCTGGCTCCAAGCAAGTTTTCTGAGAAGGCAGGCAGACAGAGAAAACCAAAGTAAACAAACTGAGTGCACTAGCACCATCTCCTAACAACATTGATTCGTCTCCCCGCAGAAGGCTCTGGTGCAAAGTTTGCCGAGCATACTTTTAACATTTGGAGACATTCCCACAACAATCCCCCTATTGTTTCATCAAATTCTCAAGTAATTACAGGTCAGCGTTACAAAGACTACACATTCCTCTGAACCTAAGCAACGAGACACACACAACCAGCTTCTCGCCTTCAAAAATAAATAAAAGTTAACATATTACAAAGTGCACTTGAGATATTTTGTTACCAAGGAATCACTGGATGCCCTGCTTCCTATGTGAACAGCATAATCTCTTCTGCAATCGCAGGTCTCGAGCAGATCCCAGAGGACAATCCTGCTCTGTCTGAGATCAGAGATAAATATCTGGTGATTTCAGGGGCACCAGGATTTGGACCCAACATCTTGCAGTGGTATAAACACAAAACATGGATTAAGTGCCTGAACAGAAGATCTACACTGAATTTATAAACCTTCCCAATCTTTAAAATTCTCTGAAAGGGCAATCTGAATTAAAGAGAGAAAACTATTACATCCCTGAATTAATAGGAGACTGTGCAGGAAAACCAACCTCACCAACCAGGATGATACTGCCACAAGAACAAGTGAAGAAATCTGTAGTTAAAGAAGATGGGAAGAACCATAAAAATACACATCTTTTCTAACTTGTGGCAGTAGCAGGAAGTTCATTACAGGGACATTATCTGGAAAATTATGTACTAAAAACATAATGCTATAGCTCTRGTGTATATTTTGAAGTATCTGGAACAGTCTGCAAGTAGTTTCAGTGTCCTAATCTTCCACAGAAGCAAATTCATCTCACATCAGTACAAAAGCAAGCAAGCAAGCATCTGGCAAAGCTGTACATTTACAGTACTTGAAAATTAGAGAATTAGAGTATGATGTGCCTTAGATTTAAGCTAGCCGGGATAATTTCAAATCATAGCTTGCATACTAGCATAGAATCAGTACAAGAAAGCATGAATTCCTACCACTAACTACAAAATGAAAAAGAAAGGTAGCACAACAGGATATGTTTGCATAAAAGGCTCTCCTACTTAAACTATTTTGATTTATATGTGCTGGTAGGGATATCTTTAAAGGAATAAAGGCTCATCTTTAATACAGAATGTCTTATAAATGATGACTACTGAATACTTCAGTGATCTTATTGTGGCAGTTTAGATTACTGTAAACACAGGAGATAGAACAAGGACAGAAAACAATTTCAAAAGATCAGAGATGATTTAAAACTCATAAAGAGAAATCACTGTCAGCCTTTGTTCTTAGAGCAGTTACCACATGGTACTTTTTTCTCCCAATGTACTGCTTAATTTTAGATTTTGCTACTCAGTAAACAACCTCCCAGAAACATATTCTTAATTTCAAAGAAATTATTATTGGCATTATTCTCAAGTGAAAATTATGAGACTATAAAATATGCAGTTCTACCAATTCMTTTGCTCCTATTACACCTTTGCAAAGCAAATTGACAACCCAGAAGTGTCCTTCAAAATTAACAGTTTACACATACATTTCCAGTAAGAACTGGTATAACTTATAAATTTCTGGAAACTAATTTGATAAGAAAATGTGGTCTAAAAGGGGTTCCATGAAAACAAACTAACAGATGTTTATAAATCGAGCCGATTAAAACTTTGTTGAGTCCTACCTCAAATTAACAGCAGCAAGAAAGGATTCTGAGGCAGGCAAAACCGTATCCAGTTTCCAAAAACATTTGTTTCAAATTTAGTGGGCACTTTTCCTWAATTAAGTTAGGTAAATTAGTAAAACTATACGAAAAATGTCAGTGTAGACAAAAACAATAAAAAGAACTGAGGATTAGAAATGATTTTAATAATGTAAATGAAAATCATTATAATACYTTAAGTAATGGCTATATAAGCAGGAAATTTGGGCATATGGTTTTCAGAACTCTCTTTGTCTTGTAGTAAAATATGTATTAAGAACACTACTTCTAGGTTTTTTCTGTAGAGCTCTGGCATATAGCTAAAATGTAAGCAAAACAAAAATGAAAATAATTGCGTATAATTTACCCTAATGGAGTTGATAAATTGTGGTATATTTTACTGTTTGTGGGAGATAATTCCACGAGACACAATTTGATTTTATTTTGTATTCCAAACCTTTTTATTTCATTTAAGCATGTCTCAAAGTAATTTTTAAAGAGTTATCACTTTAATAAAGTGAAAGCTGCCAATACAAGAAGGTAAACTGATTACTTTGTTCCTTTAAAAAATAAATACATATGTATTTTTAGGAACAGATGTCACTCATATCTTTCCTTTAAAAATAGGAATGTTTAACCTATCAGCCTGTTGCATTTGAGACGTTAAAATGAAAAATGACATCTACGCCCATTAATATCGTCAGTGTATAAACAGCACAGCGTGACACATTCTTGAGAGCTGAAGGCTACAAAATCTCTCTGAAACATAAATAACAAAGCACTCAGAAGCATATTTGATGTTGATATTCATCTCTGAGAAAAACACTGCTGCCTGGGCTTCTTATGAAAATAGATGCAGCCCAAATGGATCTCCTGTAATTGGTTTCAGATAGCGAGGTCAGAAGAAATACGATACAAGAAACTATTATGTGGAACAGGCGAAACAAGAATGTTTATACAGGCACTCCCTATTTATACTGACAAGAGGTATATACTTTGCAGATAACCAGAACCAAAAAACTTGCCAGAAGACAACCAATTCTTTCATTTTTCTAACTCCCAAATTCCTATTTTATTTTTTTTCAAATGACTGCATCCTCTAGCATTGACTACTGAACATAAAAGAAGTTTCTGAACATAAAATAAGTTTCCAAATGGCTGAATATGTCAAACAAGTCAGTTTGCTGGTAGCACTATGCAACCGAAACATATCAACATGCTAAGCTGGATTTAAGGCCAGAGACTGCACTGCACTGGTTGAATAACAAGTTAACCAAATGATTACATAGCTACATTTATTTATAAAAATCGCTTCAGTAGGACTTCTGGCGCCCTTTCATCCTGCTGCGCGTCCACCCTCCAGCTGGCTCAGAACGAGAAGCCCAGAATTACCTAGTCATACGAGAGCCTTCAAAGCCCGTGACAGACAGACAGTGCCGTTCACCTCTTCCTAGCAGCATCCGCACGATACCGCTGCACCTTTCTCTCGCGCTGGCCGTATTTTCTCAGAAAGTTCTCTAATGAACACTGCACCCAATCAGCATGGCAACGTTTAGTCTTTCCAAACAGAGTAGCAAAGCASTTAACACTATTCAAAGAAAGGTCAATTTAGGATGATCCGTGTCCTTTCCAACTGCGGCCCAGGAAGTCTCTTTGACAGGAAAAGCAAATTGCAGGAGCCCCGAGACACCTTATCTACCTGAGGGAACAACATTCCTTTCTAACCCACCCAAAGGACAGACAAAACCTGTAAGCTTGGACAAGCACGCCATGCTTGAAGGTCCATGCAGTCAAGGGACTCCTGTGCTAAAATCCAAGCCTGGTTTCCACCTAGGAGTGGTAGACTGAAGGATTATTACAGTGTTTTCCTACAGAAATACAAATGAAGTACTAGACAGTTAAGGCTGTTAGTACCCCTTTTGAAGAACGTATTGTCAAAGAAATCCAGATAACGGCGAGACTCAAGAAGGATTTGACTCAATTAGCCCAGCATTAAAAATATGCAGATAATCAAACAACAACAACAAAAAAGATTTGTCCATCTTCTGCATCTTCCAGGATTAAAACGAATTATTTTCAAGAAGAAAAGGAAATGAACAGAACTGGACGCCCTACTGCCAGGCTGCGTATCCTGACCGTGWGGCTGCGAGATAAAACCCTAGCATACAACAAATGACCTTCCCCGGCCGCGTTGCAGGCAAGCGGCAGCGGCCACCGAGTTCTGTACAGGGCCCCACCAGAGTGACTGAGGGAACATCCGAACACATTTGAGGACATTTACTGCACTGACGCTGGAAGACTTTGGGCAAAAAAACAGAAAGTCTAATTCCTGAATCCCAATAGGCTTTGGCATGAGATAGCCACCAAGGTACTTTTTCTTTTCCCTTTTTTCCTTTTTTTTTTTTTTTTTTTTTTTTTTTTTTTTTTTTTTTTTTTTTTTTTTTTTTTTTTTTTTTTTTTTTCCTTAGGGTGATACAGCCAGTTTCTGTTTTTAATTCAGATCTGCTTGTCTGACAGTCCTGCAACACAAAATAACATCAGAGGAAGAGATCCTCAGTCTACCTGAGCTTCTATTCTGCCCTCATGTTATCCAGGATTAATTTGCAACTGAAGAGAAAAAGTATCAGTAATAAACTGATGAATGCAACATGAAGTCTCATAATGCTGTTTAATAAAAGGAAATTAATCACATAATTGTCATAAACCTATTTTCAAACAGCAATCTATCAGAGAGAAATTATGCATCTGTAGTTATTGACCTTTCATTTTACCATGACTGATTTGTAATTAGACTAGTTTTGTGAAAAATAATAGTTAATTACCAGATTTTTTTCACTCTAATTGTTTTGGCGATTTTTTTTATTTAGTATCTTATTTTTTCCACATGTGAAGGATACTAAATAAATACAGGGCACAAATAACTTATCAGCTAACATATTTCATTTTATAAAGCCAAGTTTAGCTTCTCACTATATAAACCAATTAAATGGGTAGTAAATACGATTTCAAAAGCAACAATTCTGTTTTTCCTGCTCATTATTTGGCTCACCAAGAATTAGGAACAAAACATTCTTCTACAGCTGCTTGCTTCAATTCCTGGTGTCATTAGCAGTGTCTTTCCCCATAGACATCTATCTGCATTGGTCATTAGGGACACATGATAGACCAAGCATAACATGTTCCATGACAGCAAACCAAAATGTTGTCTCAAAAGCTCAGACCACCTGTAGAACGTAAATGTCAAGGGTTAAGAGAGATTTTGGACCAAAGCCCCAAAGCTGTGCTCCACCCTGACAACCTGCCTTCTTTTTCTCCACACACCTGAATTTTTTTAACAGTCCTTTAATGAAAAAGGAGTGAAACAGGCAGTCTGCTGTATTTTATTCTTACTGCTTACATCACTTATTGACTAACTGAATCAATGAAATAAAAACCAAAAATGGTGCACACATCAAATAATAGCGCCACACATTCACAAATATCCTGCTGCTGCTATCTTCTTTCATGTGGCACTGCTTTTTAAGAAAATGAGACACGAAATAGATAAATGGAAGAGCTGATCTCTTACTTCTACATGGACAGGAATATGTCGTTCGGATGTACCAGTATTCCACATGAAAACAAGTGTTTCACCTGAAAATTAGCTAGCTGATACATTAAAGATGCTTAGGTATGAAGGGCAATGAAGAACAGCCACTATAGCTATCCCATCTGTGAATTCAGAAATGAAAAAGATCCTTGGAATTATTATACATTTATATAATATTATGTATATATTTTACAAATGTATATGTATCCTTGATTTGAAGGGAGTTGGCTAAAAAAAAAGATCTTCTTTAAAGTCTGTCAATTTTAGACATTAACCTATTGGATGTGAAGTATATCTTCAAATAAAGCAGTTGGAAACAAAGCAGTGTTGGCTTAGGTGGAAGATGGCTTGATAATTTATAAATAGGAAGGGAACTGATGGAAATGGAATTAAGAGTGGTCCCATTTGTACCGAAATCAAAATGCAGAGCAAATGTGGGTGGAGAAAGAAACATAATATCAAGGGAAGCATTATAATGTTAGGCTTTCAGAAGGCAGTGGTTTTATCTGATAGAAATCTGAAAGGGAAATTTAAAAATTAAAGACAATGGAATCAGCATGAAGATTATTAAGCAAATGAGTAACAAAAATCACATTCAAGAATATAATTAAAGCTAAACAAAAGATGAGGCAGAAACAAAACAAAATGAAACAAGTGCTAGGACGTTATATTCTGGCCAACAGCAAGATTCCTAGAAAGGAAGCTAAAATTTGAAAGGACGGGTGTGACGATTGATTAGTTCTGTTAAGAGATATGGAGAGGTAAAACAACATGTGAAGAATGCCAAAAAGATAATTATACCAGGATAGAACTGCCTTAGCCATTTAGAAGGCAGAAATAAATACCTCTGTCTTTACAATTTCTTTTCAATAAAATACCATTCCATACTGGGACTGGTAAAGGAGTTCTGACACGAAGTATCCTAAGCATAGCTTCCTCATTTTGATGCTCTCAGAGCTTGGGTTGTRTCAGCTGAAGCCAGTTGGATAGCTTCCTCGTTTTGCTGTGCTGAGAACTATCCAACTGCCTTCAGCTGACGCAACCCAAGCCATGAGCTAAAGAGTATGGACCTATGTAGTAGGAAGTGATTACAGACAAAGTTATAGAAGTTATACAAATCAAACTCTCCCAGGCAATCAAAATGTGAGGTATTCATCGAGAAGGTATTTATTGAGAAGGTACTGACTGAAAGGGCTCCAGTTATCTGAACAATAACTGAAGTGCTTTACCTTGGCCTTAGAATTCCCTTAGAATTCCATGTCCAGAGGCATGAGCAAGATTCCGACTACAGAAAGAAATATTATCAAGATGCCACATCAGACTTCCGTGGCACAGAAGGAAGGAACAAAGCCATTACTGGAAAATCTGCTGCCATTAGTACAGAAAAAAGTTCACTTCCAGGTTTCAAGAAGATAAAATAAATCTTTTTTTTTAACAATTAAACTTTTTTAAACACCGCTAACTGTTGAAATCTCATTTTTAAAAGGGCATTATTTAAAGAAATCTCAGATTTAAAATACTTATCTTTGATGAAAAATACACATTAAAGACATAAGTCAACACTGTCATACTATTATGAAGAAAGCAAACATCATACTGGGATATATAAATAGAAGCATCACATACAAAGCAGGTATAGTAATTTTTCCGCAGCATCACATACAAGGCAGGTATAGTAATTTTTCCGCTTTATTTTCAAAAGAGTCAATTGAAGAACTGTACAGAGTTTGGGGCATAATGCTTCAAGTAAATGGACCACCTGACTAATGAGAAAATATAACCTATAAGACAGCAAGAGTCTGATCAGTTCTGTAATAGAAGAGAGAGAAAAAAAAATACGTAATAATAACTATCTTCCACAAATAAACTTTGCTGCAATGAGAGAATTAATTGTACTCTATGGATATGACAAGAAATAATGGGTTTAAACTGAAACCAGGGAGATTTAATTAAATGTTATAAGAAACTTTCCAGTGGCATCTTCTAGCCCTATTTTATAAGATTTCTATTGTTCTTCTTCCAATTCCTATGAGGGCACTCCAAGTTTGGACTTACTATGCCTAACACCTCGCCACATTTCAAATAACACTGTGTTCTCGTAAACCGAGTACCATGAAGGTTCAAAAGTTAACAGCTTTGAATTAGTAAGAATTGTGCATAAAGAAGTGTGCTCTGGAATTTTCCAACCTTATATGACTCTATTTGTGTTCAGGAGATTCCTCTTGAAATTTTGGGCTGAATATAAAAGCAGTTTATACAGAATAGGAGATAGGTTGTTAAGTCCTCGGATCCCTAATTGCAGTTGGATCCATTTAGATAGGTTACTTGTGTCCTTACCACCAAGTATGAGCATGACAATTTTAAAGCAGAAGAACCCGACTGTAGCAGAAATAAGGATTTCCTTATATTCCAATTCATACTATGTACAATGGAGGCCTGGTTGATATGGAGAGCTAGGAAGAGGAGAGAAATACAAGTAAAGAATTAAGAGACTGAAGTACAGTTTGACYGAAAAAGTTGTACAGTTCCACACAGCAAAGCATAGGACTCGTTACTATAATTTATTGTGAGTTTAATTCTAAAGCTACAATAACAAAAATTACAAAGTATCTTTGATAACCTGATCACTACATTTTTCACTAAATAATTTGATCAAAAGTTACTACACAGACTAAGACACTTAAATAAACACTATTTATTGCTACAGCTAAATCAGATCAACTGAACTCCTGTTAAGTCCGTATTTTTGGGGGGACATTATTTCTTATGCATATTTTTGTAACACTTTTTAAAATTTTGGTCAGCATAAAGGTATACATTCCATACTTGAATAATTAGAGGAAAAAGCAAAAAACATGAATATAAATAATAGATAAAATAGTAGCTATTTTATTTATATTTTTCAAGATTTTTGATAAACATGCTTACCAAGACTATCAAAATGCATCTGGGGAGAAAAGTGAAGTCTTATCTGGAGTTTAAGAAGAGTAAAAACACTGATATGGGATCAGGAAGTAAACTATGCAAATAAACAGCCTATTTTCATTAAAAAAAGACTTCTCTAGAGACTATTCATATGAATGGTGTCATTCACTAATATTTATGAGTGTCTTGATAACACAAGGAATAAGACCTGATCTAAACTCCCTGGAATAATTGCAAAGCATTCAAATTTACAGAAGTTTACAAAAATCTGGAATCTAAAAAGTATAAAGGATCTTTGTATCATGACCACAAATGAAATTATAGATGTATATGTGCAAAGTAACACGTGCATGCACATAGGGACATAAAACAAAATACTCTTTTTCTTGAAGGAAATGCTTATAGTCTGTGGAAAACCCAACAATTGCAGCACTAGTCAGCTCTGAAAGAGTGACCTGCAGTTGTCATCTGTATCTGGCCTGCCTGAATTACTAGAGCCACCTTCTTCTTGGACTGGTTATGTACCTTTTAACTCTTGCGGTGCATCTGATTTCCTGATGACCTACCCAGGATGATCCAACATGCAACCTTCTGTATTTCTGAAGGACGTAGTGCAGCTACATCAGTGCCACTCTTCCGGGTCTGGCTATACCTGGTAAATGAGTTTGTATTGAAGGGACGGTGGAGACAAAGCTACTGAGAAAGAATTCTCCAATTTGGGGACTTTTAATAGTGAGGATTATAAATGTGAGAAATGACAAAAAGCTTTAATTTTAAGCTAAAATGCAATTGAACACAGACAGGCAAATGTCCTCAGGCTCCTCATCCTACTTTCCAGGCCTTGTGAGGAGATGTGGTAGGGAGTGTAGCTTTCATGATTAGAAACTTGCAGGGATGAAAAAGAAAAGACCTGAAGCTAGTAACAATGTTTTACAGAGGAAGACAGAGACATTTTGCAATTCCCAGGACATTTAGGTGCTAGAGAAATGATAGTAACTGTAAGATGAATTCCCAAGTAGCACACATGAGCAACACAGCAGGTTAGGCATTGGAATTAAAAATAGACTGCAGTCCAACTACAGCTCGTCAAGTCTGCCCAGGGAAAAATAAACCATTTTGTATTGTTTTGGAGCCTACAGTGATCTTAGCAACCAGCAAGCTAATCAAGGAATTATCATAATAAATATGCTTGGGGCATTATCAACTTTACAYGCAATTGTATAAAGCAGACACACCCTGTTGTGCTGGTGCCAAACATATGTAATACTTCATGAGTTGAAGTCTCTTCTGGCATCAGATTGAAAAGCCTTCAAGTGAACCTTGTAGCATATATTGCATAATCACTATCACTACTGTGCACATAAGAAAAAACATTGGCAACCAAGGTACTTGTACAAAATACAACGAAAATGAGGTTTAGCTGCAAACTTCACTTCTTTACATACTTACTTTACACTAAAYCAAAATCTGTATTTCATCTTTTATTTTATCAGTACTCTATCATGACTTGTCACCAGCTTAACATGATCAAACCTCAGATACTGGTCTTCTCTTTTAAAGACACTCCTCCCTACATACTAAGTTCAAATGTCATTCCCTTGAAGTAGTTTCCAGATCTTCCCTTCCATAATACTTCCTTATTCCTTTCTTTATTTTCAACATCTTAAAACTCATCGTTCTCTAATCATTCCTCTATAGTCCTCTTACTGAATTCTCTCACAGAATCTCTGGATTTACATAAGGAATCACCATTGCCCTTTCTTCCTTCTAATACCTTCAGCCTYACTTTCTCCAAGACATCTACAGAAAAAGAGTGAATGGGGTGGGATTATTTCTCTCATGACACACCAATATTTATTCATTAAAAATATATGTACGTACATATCTGCATATTTATATAATGCATACATAAAATATATTATTTAAATATAACTTTCTCACCTGTTCTAGTCATCTAACATGTATCTCATGACTGTGTCCCCTTGCAGAGAAGACGACAATCCAGCACAGGCRAGGTCTGATCCTGGCAGGGCCTCAGAGTATTACCACAACAAATTGCAGTAAGAGCATAATACAAAGCCCAAACTCCCACTTTCTCAAAATATCCTATTTAATTCAAAACCAGTATCTATCCACAAAGTACATTTCTCATGAACTATTTACAGGCTAATTCTGTAAACAACAGAACTAATAATCAAAATGACACTTTGAATTGTCCAAATGAATCTATAGAGACATTATGGAGGTGAGAGACAACGTGCCATGGATTAAAGAAAACACTACACTTTTGCAAGCTTACTCAGACACATACCTTAATTAAAAACATTACATTTGCTTTCCTGAAAAATATGAATCATACTATCTAAACAATCCTGCTATCTATACTCTTCTTCTCAAATCTTAGCCTTTTTCTTAATCAAGATTTTCTCTATGTAGCACCAACAGTATTTAAYAAATGACAGACTTTGCACTAACCAACGACCAGCAGAAATTTGGTATCTGCTGCAATCTTTCACCTTCTACAATTTTACTGATAATTAAACTTACATATGGATTGCCAACTTTTTCATTAGACACTAAATTTTGTCCGCTGATTTCTTTTCAGTATTTCATGAGAGACAGGTTGATATATTTAACAGTATTGTTACCAAAATTTGGCCATGAAATACTTTGCTGACAATGGTTGCTTGTGTCTACTCCCCATGTGTTCCTCTGAAAGCCTAGCTTCAGAGATTGAAAAGGAAAGCAAGGGTCTTCCAGGATAGATACAATATCCTTTTTAAAAAGTTGTTAACTGTGCTGTAGAGTCCAGACTTTTGATGTCATACAAGTGTACTTTATTTAGGTAAGATACTGGCAATATTTTTAATGTACCAAACTATTCACAGTGCCATTTAATACAAGAACAATAAACTAAGTTCTAGTCATCATTGTTTTATGTGTTGCTTTCAATATGCAGTGTTCATTCTACAAATAGAAGTAGGTAGATGTAGGCCTGTAAGTAAACAGAAATAAAGCTTTAATAATAAAGCTTATGCCTCAGCCAAGCTTACTGTTTTTTTTTCACCTTAGCTGTGATGCTCTGATACTTCTTTATTGCTTCTAATATCCCCTATTGTTTTAATTGGTTATTCAGGAGGCAATGCATTTTATCTGTGAACTCTCATCTATGTTTTCTTCCTAGATCATCAGTTCTTTGTATAAGAGAGTTAGAGTGCCACACAAAATATGGATTTAATCCTGACTAGACGTTTTGCTATTATTTCATTACATTATTATCATAATATTACAATGAATAGTATTACTTCAGCTATTCTTTTAATGAATTTATTTGATCTATTAGAGATAGAATTTTGTATTATACGACAAAATATAAATATTTCCTGCTCTAATATTAGATAAAAAAAAYAGCACAGACACAGTATTACAGCAGCTTCAGTCACAAGGCCTGGCCTTTTAAGAGAAAGCATTCTAGATTGTATCTGTTGGTCTGATCTTCAGCTGTAATTCCCATGGCCCTTCTGGGGCYGCAGCACAATGGCCTGAAGAATGGGAACAGGAGAGAAATGATCTTTTGTCAGGGCTTTGGGATTCCTTCGAAATACTTTTCGTAGCACAGTTTATTGCAGGAGGTGTATATAGGTACCTGAATGCAGACCCGTGGCCAACAGGTGAAACAGAATCTTTGATTTTTGATTTTAGATGAATGTTAGAAGTCCTCATCCTTTTCTCCAGTAATCCCTAGTTTCATTAATATCATTAAGACATAAGTGCTAGAAGCACTTTAGTGTTTATAGTTAGGAAAAAACACAGGTAGTGTCTTGATATCATCTCAATAATTCAATATCACTTCTACTGATTCTCTCAGGCTTCACCTACACTGACAAACCRAACAGTGCCTGGGAATGTGGCTGGCTTCCTTCGGCTTGTGCTGAGGAGCACTCTCCCAGGTGATTCCCAGGCACAGTTCTGCAGTTAGACTTTTCCAAGAACAAATCCCAACAGGTCATTGGATGCAACCACTTCATTTTAGGGGCTAAAAAAATTTATTAGCTCAGGTGTGTCTCATCCTTTGTCAGCAGTCCAGTTTGGTGTCCAGGAACAGTGTGTTTAATTTACTAGAGCAGATGATGCCTGTGTGCACCAAAATAGTCGAGCCATACATTGTTTTAGAGACACTCAGCTGCAGTAGCCGGCATGTGATTTTCAGATGACTAGAGAGAGTTGCGAAGTTCGTAACTCAGCAAACTAGAAAAACAGATTGTTTTAAAAAACAATAGCAAAAAACAGTATGTAGGAAAATAATTTTTTCTTTAATTCTGAGCTGTAGCAACAGGAACGTCCAACAACATCCCATACTTTGATGTCTTTTGATGAGTTTTTTAAGTACTAGTTTTAYATAGTCATCTTATGCATCCTGGGTGATTTTTAGTTCTTAAGTCACCATCCACTCTTTTATGAGAAGCCCATTTCTTTGGAGGAGAAGCCAGAAATGCATAACTATCTTTTGAGCTTTACAGAAGGAAGTGTAGAGGAGAAAGAGAGAGAGCAAGCTGAAAGGAGTTCAAGACAGATAGCAAAATCAAAGCAAGCCAGTTTTGTAAAATATTTTGTACCTCTGACTCTGTATTTCTTCATTTCCCTCTGCATGCACATAAAACTTGTGACATTGTGACTCTTGTCCACTATCCAAAACCAGAATACAGACACTCTTGTGCCTCATGAAGATACTTTATTTACCAGTATTCAAGAAAAATATTAACTTCTTTTTTTCTTTTTCTTTAACAAAGAAGCAGGGAAAAAACAGATTTGACTGCAAAGCATCTGTTTCCAGAGTTCCTGTCAATCACATCCACAAAAATAGTACTGTACTATCATTTCTGTAAATTCTAAAAAGGCTGATGGTATTTTTCATCCTCATGTTTAGGCACTTAAGAGACTGAGAATTTGGAGTTATGCAATTTGACAAAGTCTGCAGAGAAAGTAATCTTCAGAGCTCAAGTTAGTCCCTAGCTCAAAGAAGGCTACGGCTCTGAACGCTGGCAGTGAACTCTCGCTACTCATGGTGGAAGATCCAGCTGGTTATTCAGCGGAGAAGTTGGCTTGGACTCCGGCAACGACATGACCACCAGTGGCTATGACCACATACGATTTGCTTAGAGACCAGTGAACATAATAGAAGACCAAACCTCAAGGTCTACGAATTTTTTAGCATTTTAGGACACCATCAAAACAGAGAGGCCTAGGAATTTCTTTAAAAATCATTTAACAATCACTAATATTTTTCTACACATTCTTCTGCAGGGAAGTTTGTAAGATTCTGACTGGAGTCCTTGGGTCTTTACAAAAAAATGCTGAATAACAGAAATTATTTGTTCATTATTAAAAAGACAGAGAGAAAAGGTGAATCATACAAGGACCTCTTTGACTAATCCTACAAATTAAAGACAATTTCTTTTTACAAGCCCGAAGAGAATCATACTCAAGTACCACCAAAATAAAAATAATGTAAATAATTTTGCAGAGAGATTATATTTCTTCCTGACTAGAAGGTATTAAAAACCCTCTTATTACTAATCAGAGTATAACAACCAGGTGCTGTTGAGACAATATTTTAGTCTACCGGAGTTTACTATACCCTAGTGACTAAAGGTGATAATGCTAGTTAGGAAAATAAATTAATTTTACCTAAGCTGCCATCTTTAATCTTCAAGACAATTATTTCTTTGATTGTCTGATATAGCTAAACTAGTATAGATACTCCTTCTATTACAACAATCTTTGGCAGACTCCAAAACTACTAAGTGAGCACTTCCACTGACCCAGCAAGTACTGTTCCTTGAAATTTGTAGCAGACCTATGGGATGCACTCAAGATTTTATATCATCCTGTAAGACACGTCATATCATGAGCACCATTTTAATTTCTTTCTATTGTGAATTAATAAAATGCTAACAGTAGACATTTTACAACAAAATTTAAATTTCAAAAACCACAAAGAACAAAGGCAGCAGGAATTTTCTCCTCTACCAACTAGTATGGTTCCTGGAAGAAATAAATTCTACAGATTTTTAAATTTTCAGACTTTCTAGACCAAAATTCAGTATTTACTGAGCATAGGCAGTATCAGTCTGAGATTCTCCTTTCTAGAATCTAAGCTTTTGCAGACTAAGTTGTTTTCTTAACATTTTTGCCTTTTTGAGAATCAAAGCACTGTTTCAATTCTTTATTGAGGAGTCATGTCTATTCTAGAGCAGCTTTCTTTTCAGATTTRTGAACGTAGCAGCCATATTAATTCTGGCATGGGGAAATCTGAGTATTTTTTCTAGATGCTACACAAAGACAAAACAATTACTGCTGAAGCCTCTATAACAGAGTTTTATAAATGAATGCTAAGAAGTAGGGCTTCTTGTACTTGATCACAAAGCAGAGGATTCAGCAATGTACATTCACACAGTCATAAATTATTCTAAGTGTTGTAGCTATCCTGTCACGTGCCATTTGCATTCACCCACAGGGTGTATGCACCCTGTACCCACAGGACACTAATGCTTGTACAAGTTTCCTGAATTTTTCACTAAAATGTAAGAATTTGAGGGGAGAGAATTCAACATTTCACAAAGTGGCCTTCAGTGTATCCTCAAAAGCAAATAATTAGTGGGACCAAAGATAGAAAGAGTTTTGGTTTTGTATCAAACCTTGCATTTCTTAAACTGCTTTTATGTAGAAAAGCATAAAAGTTTCTGACAAGCACAGAAAAAAGGGACAGGCCAAATCTGTCTTAGATTAAATGGTTATACTGCTAAGTTCTACCATATGCTGATTGTCCAAAACATTATAAATATAATTGAGTATCAAATGTTTTTTACACAGAGAGGCGTTCAACCAGTAGAAATTAGCTGCTATTAAATCCTGCCCTTGCTGATTACTGTATGTGTTCAACTGTCAGTCTCACGTCTACTTGCACTGCAGCCCATTTCAAGTAGTATCCAACTGAACGGAGATTTCAAACAGATTTACATCACTTTARACTAAACACAAGATAAATGTAGAGGCCTAATTCAATGCACAGACAAACTCCATTCTGCAAAAAGTCTCAAGAATTCCATGTACAGGGAGACAGTTAATCCTAATGGTGCACGTTCCACGGGTGCTAAACTGTCGGTAACATGCTCAAGTTGGATGTAAATGTTTCTGGACATATGGATTCTCCCCCTCTTCCTTTTTTTGTGTGTTTATTGTTTACGGAAGATACCAGATGATGGTTTTGGAGACGAAAATACCTCTTTTCAGAGTAGGTTCACCACACTGAAGTTAGCTGCAGCAGCACCTAAATGAATGTAGCCTGTCACTGCCTTCTTTCGAGGGATAGAAAAGTAATTCCATTTTCATGCTCGTTGTTCACTCCTCATTTCTTGTACTGATTATGCCAATTAGAGCAGTCCTTTTAACGATGTGGGCATCTGTCCCTTAGAAATCTTACCCATCTGTTTATATGCTTGCAGGTACTGACAGCTGGAGAAAGAATTTGATACAGATCAGTAAACTCTCACCGACCATGAGTGAGGAGATATGCTACAGGCTGAGTTRTAAATACTCTGGCAAGTCATTTATGCTGTTTCTGCCCTTGTATACTCCTTTCCTTTAGTATACGACAAAACATACTGATTAAACTTTAAAAAAAGAGGGTTCGAAAAATTTTCTTCTAACTGGAACATACTTTTGAACTGCCTTTGCTTCAGGTAGGTACAAGTGTCACAAGTGTAGGGACTGATCAAAGAGATCTCAAAGAGAGAGCCTTATCTGTTTAAGGTGTATCACAGCAAACGCACACAGAAATTCACAGTCTCAAAGATCTTTGCATCTAAAACTCATTAACTTACGATTATTTCCTTTAAAATATAAAGAATGTCTAATTTATATATTCTGCTTGATTCCCTGGTGAACACAGGATTTGTTTTCAAGTGACATTCAAATTCTTTAGTCTCCAAGTTGTACTCAGCTTGAYGCCTAAAGAATCTCTTCTTCAGTTTTCTCTTGCAGCTTCCTTCAGTTTCCTTTTCTGCTTGTGGTCTTCTTCCGCAAGTAATGCCAAGACTCTTCTTATGCTGACCTACATAACAGGTTCATCTTCCATYATAATATTGTTTTACTTGAGAATTCAAAATCTTCCCTCAAAACTTGCTCTTTCCAGTTAACTCCCTAATACAGACCTTAATCTTTCCTCTCTCCAAATACTGGCCAGAGATTTTAAAATTCTTGCTTGAGTTTAAGTAAAAGCAAATTAGCAAACTAATAATCCAAACCAAATGGTATTAACAAGATGAATATGCAAAACTGGTTGATTTCATGATGTTCCACTTCTTATTCCTTTTCTTTACTCTATTCTTTTCTCTTGCATTTTAATCCCTGTTGAATCTAATCTATATGCTGCAGTTGATATGTTTCAAATACTCCTATTTTCAACCCAAAAGGGTTGAAAGATGGTACTGTTCTGTTACGCAACTACTGTTTCACTATTTGTGAAAAAAAGAAATCACATTCACTTACTGTAAGCTGTTCAGAATATCTATAAAGTTCCAATACAGTGATAGTGTAAGTAAGTGCTTAATATTGAACTGATTTTAAAATGTATCATATATATATGGAGAACTAGCTACAGTTAAAGGCATTCTTTCCTGTGAACAGAACTCACATGAGTAGCAGAGTTTTTTGCATGCCACTTATGTAGCTGAGAGTATTGCTCTGTATACAGAAAAATTTAACTTATTAAGGTAAATGGGGCAACTGGGACGTAAATTTGCCAGGAAAGGAGACCAGGACTATGCATTAGCACTTGGAAAAAGTCTATCAAGTGAAATTCACTGTTCACTTTGGAGCTGGGTACTGCCTTTGGAAACTGCAGGCGTGCAGCAAGCCTGCAGCATGGGCAGGAGCTTGGTCAGGTCCCTCCTTTCCCTCTGGCAGTGCTCTACACCACTGAGTGTATTTGTAGGGAACCCACTTACTTCATCAGTCAGAAACATACTATGGGAAATGTGCCTATTAAATTAGCTGAGAGAGTAAAAGAGAACAGCGGTCTGAACAAGAGCACAGAATGCAGAAAAAGAAATGAGATTAAAAACATATTAATCGTTTGCCTTTCATTTCTTGAAAAAAATTTAAAATACAGTACAAATTGAGTAAGCTCAACAAGACATAACATTGACTAATGTGCTATAATTGGGAAATCTCAAAAGATCCTGATACTGAGAGGAAAGGTATTTACTGTTTCAGAGCGATTTTTTGCAAATGATAAGAAATCCTATACTTTTGAATATTTTTAAAAATTCTTTATAAGAATCCTAAATTGGGCAATGTAATACCAACAATCTGTTTGCTTCTGAAAATGCTGGCCATCGCCTTCGAGACTGGTTGTACTTTGCCCTCTGTGCTTTGAGACTGAGCATTCAAAAAGGCAGACCTACAATAGCCAAGCTGCCCCTTTTTATCTGGAGGCTTTGGGTATCCCCCAAGACTTTTGTATAAATGTAGTGCACTCTGGTTTACATTAGAAAAGGAAACATTTATCTTATCACATTGATATCAGCTCAGTGCGATATTACATTCTGGAATAAGAAAATATTGCAACTTTTCTTGAAAAGGTCAAGAGGTACTGTTTATCTTCAGGGCATAATGAATTACACAGTATTGCCTCGCTAAGAACTCCAAAGGAGCAGTACATGTTTTGAGGCATAACGCACCATTCAGGGTTCTGAGGCAGCAGGTGGAATAATAAACAAAGCTGTAGTACATATTTCCAGCTGCAAAATTCTGTATAAATTTTATTATCATATTAATATGTAAGAAACCTGTTAAGTAACCAACATTCTTGCTATAAAAAAAAAGATGTGTGGGACATTTCTAATATTGGATGAACTAACCAAATCTCTTTAACCTCTTAATTACATTGTAAATTAAAGATGACTTATTTATATTATATATTAAACTTACTAACTACTTGGCAAGTTAATGTAACAACTGATAGTTCCTGGCTTTTCTAATAAAAATCACATCCACTGATATGTCTGATTGCTTACTTTATGCTGCCAGGATCATACTCTCAATTCATTTTTATTTATCACTAAATACTGACCACTGTTCCAGAATGTTTAAAGTTAAATTTAAGAATGACTGATTAGAAGAGAAAAAAAATAAATGATGGTTACTTTATCTTAAGTCCTCAATAATAGAACTTCATTGCATACTTGCTGCATTAAGCTCAGGAATTTATAAATTGTTTTAGTGGAAAAATCTACGTTCTTTATCAGGCAAAAAAAGTTTTAACCTCAGAAAACAATGAAAACATAAGCAAATTTAAAACCTTTTTATCTTTCAACATTACTCCACCTACACGCTATAGATTGTCTACAGAGAAAATTTAAGACTAATAAACCATAATAATATTCATATATGTGGCCTAGTCCTACGTATTTTTTTCTGAGTGAGAAATTCAACTAAGTGATAAACAAGTTATAGTACAGACTAGTGACAAACCAGTGCACTTGGAAAAACTCTATTATCCTGCAAACTTCTGCCGGTAGTCATTTTTTTCTGTGATGAAATCAGCACCACATAGCAAAATATACCAAAAATAAAAGTTTGTGGCTAAGTCAGGCCTTCATTTTTGGGTAACAACTCTTACTCCATGACACAGGGAGAAAAAAAAAGGCAAAGAATTCACTGGAACAAACAAAAATCTATTAATTGGAGTATCATATTATATGTCTTATAGACATTAGAGACAAAGATATGCTCAAACTGAACAGAGAGAGAGGCTTTGGGACAGTAGACTTTTGCTCAGTAGACAGTTGCTTTGGAAAAGGACTTGAGTCTTTCCTGCCACAAAAAGAAGTTAAGTAATTGTTAGAAGAAAGCAGAATGAAAATGAACATTATTCTTCATTCAAAAAAATCTGAAAAAAAAATCCACACTAATTCTTCTGTTCTCTGAAATACATCCTCTTTCCTTTGTTTTTTCACAGGAACTGAAGAAGCTAAAGTATATCCAATTATTTATGGTCTCATCAAAGATATTAAGAGATCTGACGTGGAAAAGGGAATAATGCACCTTTTGGTCAGATTTCAAGGTAATAACCACAGCTTCTCCTGTCCAAAATTGAAATGAATGGAAATGCATAAAACAGTTTTTCTTGCTTTCTTTCCAAAGCATTATTGCCATGTTTGAAGTAAAAGTTAAAAAGGAAAAATTGCAAAKTTACAGAAAGGTTGATTCTATTAACTAAATGTGAGATTAATGATAAAAATTAAYGGCCTTGAATAGGACTGTGCCCAGTTCTGCCAGCTGACTTTTAAGCGTGAGCCAACTTGAAACTTGAAAATAATATTATCTGCAGAGTTTTCAGAGTAATTCTCTSGTTTTAAGGAGGGTACCTATTATGAACATACATGCACAAAATGGTTAAAATTCCTAAAGAATTACCTTTGGTGCCCAAAGTGCTAAAACTACATGCTAAATTCATAACCAGTAAATTTAAATAGTAGTGAAATTTAAATCACGTAACTCGTAGTGCCCACAAATTTAGTGCCGTCCTATCACTCACCCCTTACTGCTCAAGAGACAAAGCACACAAGTGAATAGCTTTGCTTTCTGAACTTTTTTGAAAAGAAAACTGAACTTTAAAACTAAAGAATCCTTTCTGTTTTGATTTTCTATATTTTACCTAACTTCTTTGTATTTAACTTTCATCAAATCTTTTTTTTTTGTTGTTGTTGTTCTTTCAAAGCATTTGGCATCCACTATTTTCTCATGGGATTTTGAAATCCAAAATCCAAAAATGAATTTTAAATATAGACTTAAAAGCTGTCTCCTCATACTCCTTTTGGATGTACCAATCCTGGATAAAACCTTGTTGATAAATGGTAATAATTCATACTTGCTAGAAGGACTGCCTGTATCTTCAGCAAGTCAGGTCACCATCCTCTGAGGAGGAATCGAAGATATTCCTGGACGCACTGGACATCTYAGATTTAACACTTGGCCTCTCAGAATAGTTTTCATCTTTCCAGAGTGATTTTTGGCTTTAGGGAACGTTTCTGAAAGGCTTGGCTAGCTCCAGGCATTTCACCCTGGCTGCGCGCTTGCAGTGAACCCACGGGTGTGACCGTCAGCTGGGAAGGCAACCAGAGCGCCGACGAGGAGACGCGGCAGCCTGCTACGGCAAGGATAAAGCAAGGCGAGCCAAGACTGAAAAAGTGTTCTCACTGCACCCTACACATTTTGAACAAACACAGAGAAATTGCGCACCGSCTGAGACTCTGAGGACATCTTGGCGGCAAGCTTAGAAAGCTGGAGAGGGCTTGAGAACGACGACAACAAAATTAGGAACTTATTTTACAATTATGAGGCAAGTGTTTCCAGCCTGTGTTAGCAGGCGATGCTGCAATCAGTGGTCATCCTCAGAAGAGGAGAAGTGAGAAAGCCAAACAAGAACAGTAGTTCCTGCCTTGAGGAATCTTTTCCATCTCATCCATATCACAGGCAGTGTTGGAGCTTACACAGTCAGCCCCGCAAGCACTTGTCTGATCATTGGCCTACGTGTGAAAAATATTAGACATCGTGTGCTGCTCTTCTATCACCAGAGAAAGCTCCACTCCTTCAAACYGAAGTTTCTCTATTAAGCCTCAGGTGGATATGAAAAGGCCTGGAAGGACAGGAAGGATGGGAAGAGCCCTTGAGACACTTACTGCAGTTAACCGCAAAAAAAGGAAGAAACAAAGAAGAAGACATCCGCTCTTCACATTATACAAAAACAATTGAGGGATATCTGCCTTTGCTAACAGATTTTTATTATTAGTGAAATCATCACAGAAGAGCAAAAAATTCCACCAGAAATGGCAGCACATTGTGCAGGACATTTGTATWAATACAGTGCACAGACTTTGCAATAATTTGGATAAAACATTCAAGAAGGTCAAGAGGCCACAGAATTAAATTATAATTAAGTTTTATAGTGTAAAATTTCTCTTGCACCTACTGTGATTCAATGACATGAAAACAACAGGTTAAGGAATAGTTTACATACCTATTCATTATAAACGGCATAAAGACAGATTTTTGGCCTCTCTTCCAGAGCAGGGAAAAACAGACCAAAAATAACGGGGTAAGAAGTTAAGAGAAGGAAAACTCCACACAGTAGTAAAACTGGCCTGTGCTATCCGCTTCGCTGTGTTAGATCTGCCGTCGCGTACACTCTGGGATGTTCTGGCACCACAGAGAACTGATATCAAGGAATGTAAATTTGTGTGGGCATCACACAGTTGCTAAATGGCCTAAGTGCCGGCGGAGACTGCAAGGTCCTTATTTGAGAAATGGCACAGACTATCTGTATGCCACATTTTTCCTCAGTCTGGAACTTCTGAATGTTATTATCAGTGCATATAATGTGTTTTTGCCTTCCATTCCTTTTTTTTCTCAAGCAGCACAAGGGGACTAGCTTCTGACCCACTGATTTATAAACTGTTCCATGCGTACATCAGAACAAAAATTACATGAGGTTAACTTTAAGAGAGCTTACCAGTAATTTAAGATAATAAAACTTGCAATATTTTAAAATGACCCTTAAACACGTGCTGACAATATAAGCAAATGAAAGTTACGGTTTTGTTTAAACGAGATTCTAATGAATGGAAAGAGGATAGCCAAAAAACTTAATTATCTGTAGTAATATCATATGGCAGCCATGGTGTCACACAGCAGCATGTCATTAGAATTGCTCTTAAAAGCCAGCAAAAAAGAATACTGGCCAGTCAGGTCTTTTTGCTRGGATGAGTCTATGTTGACTATTTTCTGTTCCTGTGCGGACCACTGCACCTTTTCCCAAGAGCACAACTT
>NW_028186690.1:4641570-4649070 GCF_003343005.1 Rhea americana | reverse complement strand
AGGAAAACTTCCTCATCTGGCATGATTTCWTCAGGCCCTATCTTTTCTGGTATAAAGTTATTCACACAATCTATCCACATTTCTTTTGTATTTTTGCAACTAAGACTCCAAACATGTTGTTATTTGCATCATCAAAAATGCCTGAGTCATAGACTAGAAACCTATTGTGCTGGTACTGTGCAAATACTGAACAAATTGGCAATCTCTGCTCCTCCGGGGTTACCAGGCAGGGACAAGACAAGTGAAATACATGCAGAAGAGACAGAAGGGAAATAACAATGACACAATGAAGTAACATTGTGAGCGTGACAGTCAGTGATCTTTGTATACCGTCCTAACCACTGTCTACCTCTAACTATGTCTCTGAAGGAGAAGAATGAAGTCATTAATGATGTAATGAATCAATCCATTTGGAAGTTGCACGTTAGCGGTAAAAAAAAAAAAAAAAAAAAAAAAAATCGGAAAATTGGAAAACTTTTATTGAGCTATTGAAAAAAGAGCTCCAAAAAGTTTGTGGATAATTAACTGCATAAAACAAGCTAACATTAGCTCCAGTTTCTTCTAAATAGCGCAGCAAACAGGAAACATTATTAAGGTGCAAATAAAACAAAATGAATACACCACTAGCCTTTGTTGAATTTCCCTCTACAAAATGAGAAACTTCATCTGCTAAATCCCTCTTAAGCTCAAATCCAGCAACACAGCCTGTAATAGTTATCTGTCTTTTAACATTTTATATCTCTAATCATAACAGCTCTGCATTTTTACCTCTGTGATTCAAACAAATTAGACAAGTCTTTCTCCTATATAGTTTACCCAGTATTACATCCATTTGGTTCAATATGTGAACACTACTTTATATCAATTCACCAGATTAATCTCATCTAATCCAATCTCTTTAATCTAATTGAAAATGTGTAATCGGAATGCAGGAGGAAATTTCTCTTATTCCATTTTGTTTGGTAAGAAAACTCATCATCTGGGTGAGTCCTCTGGAGGAACTCAGAAACCTCATAAATATGAATGTGTAGCCAGTGAACACGCAAAACAGCTAAGAGTCAAAAGTCCCTTTCCTTGTGCCTTGGATGAGGAGGAGGGCTTGGACATGCTCTCTCTKTACTGGCTAGTTAGTTTAGTAAGGGCTTTCCCATTTACTGCCCTTAACACTGAGTTTGCTCTCAGTGTTTTCTCAGTGCTCTCAAAATCCCTTAATCAATGTACACAGATACGCTTTCACAGGTTTACGGTACCTTCTGCCATTATAATATTTTTGTTGTCCCTAAAACGGAGGTTACTTTTGTTATGGAAACAGGCACATCTGAATAATGTGCATCTATTTACTAGCTAGGCGTTAATGAACCAGTCTACAGAACCCAACTTGAACGGGCAATTTTCTATCATCTCCRACATTTTTGCATTTATACAGAGGGYTAGTAGTAAAACTGCCTTTCAGCCTTCTAGCAGTTGTCAAAATTAACAAAGGTTGGAGTTATTAATTAATTATAGTATTGTGTAGATGCCTAAATTAGAGTCCCATTAGATTTGACACCGTACATGTATGGCATAAAAAGTTCATGCAAACACACAGTAGGAAAGAGCAAGAGTCAAGGACAAACAAAAGGATCACGGTTACTACAAATGTGAGAATTTCAGAGCATCGCTGACTAGCCGCTGCTGAGCCTACTGCAGGCATTGCACGGACAGGACTTCCAGGGGAGACACAGATGTAGTGGATTTACAGGTTTTTATGGGGAATTCCTCTCAAGCCTGTGAGCAGCGTGGGGAGAAAGCATGAAGGTGGCTGAACAAAAACTGGATTAATGAGCACTGAAGGCTGGCATCATTGGCAAAGTGGAAATTAAAGTCATGGTTTTGATAAGGCCATCCATGAGATGAGAATATAAAAAGGGAGGAGGGAGGACTTGGAAGTGTGAGGAAACCATAAAGAGCTCCCTCAGATCCTCCTTTCCCTTACAGTTTTTGAGTCTGATTACAGACAAGCAGTGAATGCATGAGAAGTCATACAAGAAGAGCCAGAAATAGAGAAAAACAGAATTCAGGAGGAAAGATATAGGTTTCTTGGATTCTTAYTGTCTTTTGGAAGTAGGAAAACATTGTAGAAAACAGGAACAGGAAGATGAATATGCAAGAGACGCTGTGCTATTTGAGACTACGGATTAGTAGGAGATGGAAGGGGTAATGCAGGCATGATAAAAAAGGGAAAGTCACATTTATGACACTGTTCTGATTTTCAGAGATCTTCAGTTAGAATAAAGGCTCCAGTCCTGCAAACAGATCCTTCAGTGATATACTCTGCACAGATAAATGACCTTCCTTAAAAAACAGAAAATAGAAGTTAAAAGGACCTTAAATTAGTTGACTTCAAAGAGATTTATTTCACTTAGCAGTGAAATAGATGTCAGATTTTTTTTAAAAAAAATAGTAACTTTGGTAAGTGGYAGAAACTTTTGGGGTGCAATTACTTTACTACTATTTTTACCACAGTAGTAGTATAATTTTTGAAATCAMCTTGATGCTTTGCTCAGTACTGATGATTAGAAAATGCTGTTTTCCTCATTCAGAATCTACAAATGACAATATCCCAATAAGTTATACCAAAAATATTTACTTTTTATTATTTGGGCTCACAGTAGCTTGAGTTCACTATATTCTAAATCCAGTTTGACACTGACATTTCACTGTGTCTCTCACAGCAGAAAACTGGAGAAAATTCAATTATGAAAATCCCACAGCTTTTATCAGACCGCTTCACTTTTCTTTTAACAGAGATAAACGATGACCCAGAGATGACCTAATTATTGGGCAGCAAGGGTCCTGGGGAGACCAGGATTAAAGTTCCTCTTAGTTGTTCATGTCCAGATGTAAACTAAATGAGTATCTGCATAAAATGTAGATTACAGAGTATATAAAATTGTGTAGAGGTAGGCGGTATCCAGTACTTCTCTGAGAACAATTCTGTTTATGTTACGGCTTCTCAGTTTGTATTTCATAAAAGGATCTTTCATCTTCTCACCCTTGGCTAGGTAAGCTCTCTTGCCAGCCTTGGCATCTTATCACTGCTGTCTGGAAAGGTGTTAGCAAACTGTGCATACTTTATGCACATGCTGTCCCAAACAAATGAGTAAATCTTACATTGCTCATTGTCACATGGAAACTGAATTGACAATTTTAGTCTAAATATGATCAGGCCAGTATTCACATTAATATATATACATATACGTATACGTATACATATATATACACACACACACACACACACACACATATACATCCCCTTTTTTCCAAACTAGAGATTGTCTTTCATGTTGATTTTAAGATGTGTATAATTCCTATTCTGATTTTTTTTTTTCACAGCAAAATAAACTTAAAGAAAATTACAAAGGTGAAATGGTCACAGAAGGAACTTTGAAAATGTTTGGTCCAGATGCCTGTGTCTCAAATTTATCAGTGACTGTAGGGATGCCACATCACTGGAGTACACATGAATTTAGGCTCAATGTATGGTAGACAGAACTTCAAAATACTAGAAAACAGTACAAGCAGTTGTTAAACAGAAGTTGTAGAAACATGGGACAGGTGCTACAAAAAAGCTGGGAATAAGGTGAAAGATATAAGTGGTTGCAAGAGAGAAGGTGGAGTTAAATGGTTAAATAACAATTTAAGAGGAGATTWTGAAAGAAAAAAACATTGGGGGAAAGGGGTAATTGAAAGTGGTGCTGAAAATGCACAGCTGGAGCAACAGCAGAACTGATACGTGTTGATTGTCAGCAACAGCCCATCTCACTGCACCAAATCCTCAGCAAGAGATACAGCCGTGTATAACAACCCTTCTAACGGCGGCATTCAGCGGTAGCAGCAGGTGAAATCTAAGGCATAGCTTTCACATTACTTTCTTTTTTACCTACATAATCAGCATCTCTCTCTGATAGCCTGCACCCCCTTAAAAATACCRGTACCAGAATGTCCTGATAATCCACACAGAAAGAGAGGGGAAGCACAAGCAAAGCGCCCGTCGGAAGAAAGCAGGCTCCAGCACAAACGTGCACGTGCGCTGACCCTTCCCAGGCGCGCAACCCAGGCAGCTGCCGCATGGGAGCTGGTTTTGCTTTTCTCTGTTTTACAGATAAAACAGAGCATGTGTGTGTGAATATACATTACTGTTTCACATAYTGACAGTGAAATTGAAACAAAACTGTTTTCGGAAAAATACTAAAGTTAACATGGCAAAGCTACTGGCTAAGCAAGCATATTACAGTTCTTCTGGTATTTGCTTTTTAAAATAAATATCAAAATCAGAAGACAAAGAATTATACTAAGTAAGAATTTTTGGTGTCTCATGACTCAAAATTAACACTGCTTGAGTTATTTATGTTTTAATGTTGCTATCTCTTCTAAAACTGCTAGGCTAGTTCACTATTACACAGCTGCTAGCAAAGATTTCCCAGATAGTCTAAGCAAGCAAATTCTAGTTTACAGAGTGTTTGCTGAATTGGTTTCTTAGACAATTTATTGAACATTTGTGTTATGTGACTGGTCTTYCAAATCATTTTGTATTGCTTTCTCTCCCTGATTGCAGGACTAAAACTTCTTAACTTGAAAAAGAAGCAACAAAGGAGAAACAGTAAGTACTGCTAGATGTGCGTAAGTAATTCTGTTGAAATAGAAAGTTATCTACTCTGAAATAAAACCACAGCCTCAAAGTAATAAATGCCTTTACAAGCTAGAATTGAGAAGAATCAAATAGTGTTCAGAATTCTAATACTTCAAAGACTTTTAGTTGCAGCAACTAGTATAAATACATGTATTCTGTTTTTAATCCTATATTGTATACGCTTTAGTATTGATTTTAGAAAAAGTACATATCTCACAAAATATGCAGGCTGAATGTCCAGTAAACAAGGTGTGCAATTTGCTCCCTGATTCTCTGAATCCAGTTTCTAAAATCTGCCAGTCATCATTTAACCAGGTAAAATGGGCAGCTGTGTCAAGTAAGTGATTTTTCACGCAGAAACTAATGGCATCTGAGCAAATACGCATAATATTTAAAATATCATTTTAGCAGCTAGTAGGGCTTGAAAATTTCTCTGATACTTATTTGCTCCTGCCTAGCTTATGATGTTATACCCTGTGGATCCCGAGCAGAACCAGCATGCTACCGCCTTGCCTTGAAGTGACTTGTAAGGAAGATCRTAACCCTTTCTTCGGTGGCTGTGAGAGGGCTATCGCCTGTAAAGAATGTTTTCCTAGTAAACTTGCACACTGTGCTTCTCAGTGCATAGTTTGATGAGACACACAGGAACCAAATATATTCCCTTCCCTTCACTATTACATGCAATGAGGACAGGTGCTCTAAGCAAGCAATATCCTCTGTTGTACTGCAGCCCATGAGGCTTGCTAAATTCACTAGTCTCACACAAAGATATTCAAAAAAATCACCTGAAAGTCATCTACCTCCAATAATAAGAAAACCTTAAAAAAAATGGAAATGGTCAGAACTATATTTGAAGATGTCTTAGAAATATGAAATACTTTTCTTCAGAGCAAAGTTAGAACAAAATGAGTAGATCAGGGAGGGGGTTAATGTTTTATTTGTAATGAAATATTATCTATAGTTGCCGTGCACTAAATTTTAAAAGGAATATAGCCTTATTTTTAACATGTTAATCTGCACCTTCCCCTGGCAACTGGCCATTCTGTTTTTATGCAGACTGAACTGAGTAAATCTTCAAATGGTATATGCATTTCAAATGATGTGCCTGAATTCACTTAAGAGCTAATAAAAAACATTAGGTCAGTTAAAAGTAAAAACAAAACTATTCTCTTTCCTCAGCCTGTAACAGAAATTAATGAAGTCAATCAGGTGCTGGAGCAGTCAGCAAAAGCAAATGTTACCTTAAGGAYTGCTTATACTGCAAACTCCAGATAGGAAGGTGTAGAAAGGGGAGCTACTCAATCAGTGGCTTACTGGGACTATATGTATGAGATTTACAAACACTATTAATAGGCAACTCTGAGAGAACTGGGATTTTKTTTTTAACATTGTTTCCATTTTTAGTGGGAGGGAGAAGCCTCAAGAGTTAATGTTGCACAGTCCTGCAGTAAGGCATACACAGACTGTCTAATTACAGGTGTTTGTCCATTTAGAAAAAAGATACAGTGCTTACGAAATATATAGTGTTTCCTTTAACACTTTGAAGGAAAAAAAAATCATAGTTCTTTTGTACTATTCAAAGAACATACCAGCACTATGAAAATAAAAAATACACAAACACTTATATAACCAGCATGGACCGAACACCGTAACTTCTCACTCCCCTGACCCCGCAGAACTCTTCAGTTTGATCTCACTGTTAAACTGCACCATTTTAAAACTATTTATGAACATGAAACAAAGTCAGCAATCAATTCAAAGTTATGTTTGAACAGAGGAAACAAAGTAACTGCTGACTAAATGAACAGAAATACATAGAAATACAGTACCTAAAGATTTATGAAGTTATGTTTCATCATATCATCCAAAAAAAGAAAACGCATCCCAGCTATTTAAAAGGCAAAGGTTTCTCTATGATACAAAGATGAGGGAATATTTTTTTAAAAGCTTTTTCTTTTTCCATTTGCAAGAACAYGTTCCTTGCTGCTGAAAGATGGAGGAGAGGATAACAGACAGAGGCATAAGCCTCTGYTTCCCATCCTACAGAGAAGTAAGATAAACAAGACATTTGGTATGAATTGGTAATTGTTATATTCCATAACAGTAGATTAAACTATTGCAGAAAAAACGAAACTGCTTCTCCAGTTTCTACTGCCAGGTTATGCCAGGTTAGACAAGAGAAGATGAGCTTTCTTTATCATCTTCATAGGAGACAAGACTCTCCTAGGCAGGAAGAAAGACTAAACTGTCAGAATTTGGCAAATGTATAGGGAAGGCAATCATCTGATAGGGTAGGAAAATAAAAAGGTACCCCTTTARGGTGAGGTGAGGAAACAGGGCTCCTAACATCTTCCATGGCATGGCAACCATGGCCGTTCCTGGGACTCAACTGCTGCCCAAGATGAAGAGAAGAGAATGGGGCAAGGAGCTGGCAGAAGCTGACAGGAAGGAAAYACGATCTGTGTAACCCACATTATTGCCAATGAGTTCTCCTAAAAATTGGACTAAKAAATGGAGTTGCACAGTTTTCCTCTGTGAGCTCAGAACAAGCTAACGGTGAACCCATGAATCTTCCTAAGAATATGCTGAGAACAAAGTTCTARTATGACAATTATTCACAAAAATGCCTTTTAGCATTGCAGTTGCTCTAAAATGAATCCAGAGAGACAGTTTCATAAGACTTCAGAGACTGACATTACCATTACCATTTGACTTGCATCAAAAAAGATCACCTGCAGTCTAAAGACCACTGCTATATTGTAGATGACACTGTGACACTGATTTTTATTCAGTTACACAGGAAGGTATTTTTGCTTGTTTTTTTTTTT
>NW_028186690.1:4618647-4641535 GCF_003343005.1 Rhea americana | reverse complement strand
TGCTATAATTACTGAATCCTCTTCAAAGACATGAAATTCTTGGCTCTTTAGGAAACAAACTGCCTTTTTATTATACTGGTACAGTGCCTTGCACAATGGGGACCAAGAACTTCAGTAAGTTTTTAATGCCCAACAATACAAACGGTTACAATGGGGCATTACCTCCAACCAAGTTTTTAAAGGATTACTGTTGGTATCTACATCCAAGATGGACTGCAGCCTCTGCTGAGCTGCATATGAACTCTGGAAGTCCTCATTCTGCAGATCGTCACCTCCTGTTTTGATTTGTTTTCTTTTAATGGATACAGTCCTGAATATGTAAATCTGTCCATATATATTTAAGCAAGTTACTCACATAAGCAAGTTATTAGTATCTCTTATAAGAAAAATGGAATCAGGGAGCATGCATCCATCTACATATAGAAATGGAAACATTTAACTGATTAAAAATTGTTGAGCTCAAACTATCCAAATCCATTACCAATAGCTCAATAAATAAGGAGCGCAACAAGGTAATTTTCAGACAACTTTTTAATATGCCAAAATCTGACTCTTTGGGTCCATATCTAAATGCTTAGATACTCTGCATCATGAATAAACAGAATYATCAATCTTTAGACTGCTGAAGTATTTTCTAACCCTTTCTATCCAACATTACTGTTACAAAATTGTCTTCAAAAGCACTATGGGAGTATAAATCTATATACAGAAAGAGGATCAAGTCGGTCAGGATGTCAAAAAACAAAGTCTCCTGTCCCGCCTGGAATCAGGTGCCTGACAAACTATTTCATGTGCTCCCCTCTTTTTTAAAAAACTTTCTTACTGTACTGATATTTAAACCAGAAAAGTAAGTTTTCTAAGTGTGAACAGTATGCCCATTGTGAAGAAAGCCTTAAAGAAAAATGAAAATTATTGCAGCAGTTCTCAGGATGGCCACAACATGATACTTTACTTCCAAAAAGCTCAAATCATAAAGGCCCACATGGTATGCTGTGCAACACAATGCTTACTGTATTTCTGTTCAAAACTGTCTCAACTTGCATTTTGTGATCTTTACTCAGGTTTAAATCCCCTAAGATCAGCAGAAGATCTAACTCCACTACAAAATGTATCTCAAAGTTAAATAAAGAACCTCTTTGAAATAACTGTAAGGGAAAGTCCAAAAGTTTTCTTACAAAAAATTGTTAAGTGTTAGAGGAAGTTATTTTATACTGAATGGTAAATACAGTACCATTCTTAATAGCATATTTCTATTCTATATATTGACCAAAAAGTATATTTGATTAAATTAGGCCAGAAAATTTGCTTTCAGATTGCATTTTTATTCTTGTATTTGACTAGATTTAATTAGAAAATTGTTAAAAATTGCTCACATATTTTCACAAAATATTGATTTAAAATCAGTACTTTATAACTTCTGTAATGTTTCTAGCTATGCCTGTTACAATGTTAATGAAAAATTCTGTATTGTACAGTAACTTTCACAACATCCTAAAATGCATTCTGCATAATCAGCTTTTTTTGATTTACAACATACAATTGTTCTCATTAATTTCCTTACATTAATACAACTTTCTGTTATCCGAAATATATTCTAGTGGGTGCAAAAGATTATTACCTACGAATGGGTGCTGGTTAATGATGACAGCACTAATACTTTTGCCAAGTGCAATTTGCAACTTGATTTCTTAAGCAAAAATAATGCCCAAAGATAAAGTCACTCCAAGTTGTTTTTACATTAAATCACTTTTATTTCCCAAAAGTGCAAATCAAACTATGTTTTATTGTTATGACTCTGAAAGAAATATATTTTTAAGTCCTCTTATCCTTCCAGTGATTGCTACCGCATCACACGGCAGTTGTTTTAAACATATATCAAGAAGAGTATGGGCAAYTTCTGGCTAGCTGTTTAAACTGCAGGCTTTACATCTAAGACATTACTGCTGATCGATTTACCTTTTGATTAGAATTCAAAAAACGTATGGGAACAATATTTTAAAACCTACACTTTTGAAATTCCATTGAACTAATGAGGTGGATCAAGGGACCACCACTATATTCTTAATGMCTTCCGTTTCTTGATCCTCTTCAATGGGATTTCAAAAGTAGATTTTTAAACAGAGTCCTATATTTTTGGTTCACTCATAATCAAATAGGAAATCAATGAACAGTCATGCCCTGGACTGCTCTAATTTGGATAGCTGGACTGAAATGATGTTCTGTTTTCTTTACATATGAAGAAAAAAATCAGAAACAAAAAAGGGGAAGTTGTTGATTCAAGAGGAGATGAACATCTCTGCTTCTTTTATGGTGACATAAACATCCTGTCTTATGTTTGCCTTCTGATTTTTTTTGCTTCAGCAAGTGTTTTGGATACTAAAATAATGCAAGAGAAGGCTCTACATATCTGCAACGCCACAGATACTGACTCGTACACTGGGCTATTAGCAACCATCACTACTTTTTATTGCTTGACCTTGCAAAGTGCTGAGGCTTCTTTGGAGAGCAACAGTAAAGAAGAGTATTTTAGGATTACGATTAATGGCACTATAATAAAATATTTWAAAATTAATTACTAATTACATCAAACTAGGCTCTTAGACACCTATTAAAAATAGTTCAACTTCAGTTACTAAAAACATTAGACATCTTGACAAAATTTGAAGCAGTACTTTGTGTGCAATGATTCAATTTTTTACTACATTTCAAAGGGGATATATTGTACAAAAGTCAGTTTGCCACTAACAGGTCAAAATAAAGAGGAACCTGTAGGCCAAATATGGTCTTCCTGGAACAGATGTAAGGAAAATTACATAGTTTTAAAATGCAAAGTGGTACAGATGTTGATGTACCTTTTAGTATGTGAAATAAGTAACTGAATGATGAAATTTTTCTTCTTATGTATTAGCTTATGTTTTGACATTAGATTGAAAAATGTTTGTGCCAGCTCATAAATGCAGTAATTTTACAAAGGCAATAGTTCAGCAATAAGAGACCTACACAAGATCAAAACATGCATACAGCTACCCAAATAAGGTTATGAGTAAAGAAGCACAAGCTAATATTTTTGGATTTCCTCTATCCTGTAGCCAGAAGAGGCAAGAGTGGATCCAGAATCATAAATATTACACCTACTCCCTTCATGACAGATTACAGTCACTTTTGAAGTTTAAAGGTCCTACCTAAGTTCCTATAAGGAGGTACCAAACAGAACATCCGTATCATACTGTATCATACATTAATACCACATTGGAAACAATTTAAATGACAGCCAGTTGTTTACTATACTATTACCAAAGTCTCACCAAAGTCAATGGATCTGTAATGGTGAGAGGGAGAAGAAAAAAGAAGAAGCCCTTATAGGTAAGAATGCTACAGATACATTCTTTTTTCAATCTTTTCATTGAGTGAATGTACTATTTGGTAATTGCTTATGGGAACATCTTTGACTTATCAAAGACAGAGAGCTGTCTTAGTATAGTTAAATATCACTTGTTACCGAGGTTCATCTGCTAGTAGTGAGAACACAGGGTGAAATTTTGACTTCACTGAAACCTAGGACAAAATTCTAACAGAATGCAATTAAGTGAAGATTTTCTGTATGATCTTGTGAGCTTTTTGTTTGTTTGCTTTCTTTTATTTGTTTGTTTTTCTGAGATGATTGCTCTGCCTATGTTATCGGAGCTTCTTAATTCATTTTCTAATACTTTCTTTACCTCTTATCCCTTTCTCCATTCAACTGCTCAGTTGGCAAGTTTTGTTAGCTATAAGAATCTGAAATATATGCACATGTATGCATCTGAAGCTGCATAAACTTCTGAAATTTCCTTTAATAGGAGGTAACTGAACTCTAGGACCAAAAAAATCTCTTCCAGTCCTTTAGTCCTATTCATATAGCAAAATATACAAGATTGTATACACCTTAAATAGCATTTATGAAATCTGGCAAGCAATCAGTTCATACAATATTGAGGTCTTACATTTTAGTATCTTGTAGAAATATAAAACAGGTGAAATATTTCCATGAAGATATTATGCAAAATTAAATATTTAATTTCACATAATATCTTCAGAACATCTCAATATTTAATAACGGTTCAGTTGGAAGATTCTCTGTGTATCAGTAATGATAATGTAATAACCGAATCAAGATCCGCAGATGTAAACTGAGAGGATATAATCATATACATACGACGTATGTTGCGTGCATAATTTATTCTGTTTTGAAGTAGGTATATGAAAATGAGTGACATCATTGATAGGAATCCTCCTCTACCTCCCAAGATTTTCTAAGTTATATCTATGTACCATCCCTAGAACTGGTATCTCAAATAGCCTCATTCCCTCCTGTCTGTGAACTCACTTGGGTCAGGATACAAATGAAACAACTGTAGACTGAGATTAAATTATATTCTATATATTTCACAATCATAAAGTCTTATGATTATATAAGCTGCATTATGCAGGCCTGAATGAGGCAGAAATAAATTAGTCTTTATATAAAACTCCTTGCTTGTGTATGTATGTCAGACTTAAAGTATGTGAGAGCAGCTTTCTTGGTATTAATACACTGCATTTGTCTTATTTAAGGAGCTGAGTAGATGCTTCTTACAACCATCTGTTTCATGATCTTTAATTAATAAGTGCCACTTTGTACATTTTTTTTTTCTATATCCAGGGCTACTAGCAATGCCACGTGATTTATCTAGCCAATCACAACTATTTAACCTAAAGTAAGCAAAAATGCTTGACAGRCTAACAAATTTAAAGCTGACATGCACAGACACAGACACACAAACAGGCAGTATAAAATATAAATTCGAGGAAAATAATCAGTTTGTGGCTCTCTCACACATAGAAAGAAAATACATTAAACAACAATTAAATAAATAATGTAAATTACTCAATACCCAACTTTACTGGCCAGGCCCCGAGGCACCGCCAGCCCCTGCCCCAGCCCTGCCCCGGCCCCGGGCTCCCCCCCGGCGCGGCCCCGTCTCGGCCCCGCGCCGCCGCCGCGGAGCCGCCTCCAGCCCCGCCGCGGCCCCCGCCCGCACACGGGACCCCCCGGGCCCGATCCCGGCCTCGATCCAGGTCCCGTCCCGCCGCCCCGGGGGGCGTGGGGCACCGCCGCGGGGCCGGGACCCGGGAGGCCGCTGCCCGAGCGGCCCTTGATCCCCCGTGGCCCCGGGGAGCAGCCGGCCCTGGCGGCGCCCGGCGTTTACAAAAAAACAATTATAACAAAGCACTTAAGCTGCAAATTATCTGCAGTCAAATAGAAAAACAAAGTCCAGCATGGTAGTCCAGTCTCTGCTACAAGGCTACCCTCGCCATGTAAAGCTGTTTTTAGTGTAYCAACACATTATGCACCCTAATGGAACGGGAATGTATGTGGCAAGTTCTCCGCCACAGACACTTGCAACAAGTTCTTAGCGTGAGAGCTTTCCTCTCTGAGGGTTTTTGTTTTGCTTGTTTGGATWTCCTCTGAAAAGATCGCAATGTTCTCTGGATCCTAGGCATTTGCTGTTACAACCTTTCAGAAACCGCACAGGCTCCTGGAACGCTTAGTAAATATGTAGCTCAATGTTCCTAGTCGCAAACACGTTATTTGTTAGGAACCGTCACAGACCAACAGGCTATATCATGGCCTGTACCTGGGTACTGCCGTACAAGCGGCAAACGGACTAAAAGACTCAGGACAGAGACTTCTGAAGAGAAAGAGTCTGAGCTACAATTCTGAGGTCCAGGTTAACTTCCCTTTATTTCTCTGGAGGACAAAGATGGAGGAACACCACAGGATTTTAGTTACGGGATTTTAACAAGTCCACTTTTCAAAGRCATTAATTCAGAAATTTAGTGATGCTTGGGTCACATCTAGCAGTGATACCAATCAGTGCAATTGCTATAGTCTGTGATAAATATATTTGCATGCTTTTGTACTAATAAAAGTTTGATGAAGTTTCCATTCATTTTTTTTTCTTTAAAGGGCATATTAAGTTTAGGTTTATTGAGGCACACTCACAGAATATGAACACCTATAGCATCAATGTTTTCAAGATTTAAGCCATATGTATGCTAATCAAATTGAAATAAAAATAGTAAGCACAAATCCGGGATCACACCTGGACTCAGACAAAGAAAATCATGTCCATATATATCCGCATGACATGCTGATTACATCTGGAGGCAGTCTGACCTACAGAATAAGGAATGAACTTGGAACCAATGACTCTTGAGATCTAACCCCTGCTCCACCCTGAACATGCTTTTGTGAATCTAGACGTAAGTGAAAGGGTTATGTAATTTAATTAAATAAACTATCACGCATGATGTAATTACTTCTTTTTATAAAGAAGCAAAACAAACTTGTTAGTTTTGTCCAAAGACATTGAGAAATGATATCCAGTCCTTCCTATCAAAAAGCCAGAGCATATGTTAGTGAAAAAAATAACTAGCCATGTTATAGTATCTGTATCATTTTTGAGTTATCATTGTCTAAAAAATGTTCCCTTCTTCTTATGTAGGAATTATGGCAGATCAAATTAAAATTAATCTGAAACTGGCTCCCAAGTAYTGCTCATGTTTTAGTGCAGAAGAAAAAATTAAGTTCTAGTACTCAAGACAGTTCCATTTTCCTTAGTGAAATTTTGACAAAATATAGYTGGACTTTTGATAACAGCATAGGATATTGATCCCTATGATCCTATATTCCAGTTAACTGCTAACTGATTTGGATCACATGGCCTGTTTTTTCCTGGATAAAACAACCTAGCAATGTACCATCCTGGTCTTGCTTTAACTAAGAAGCAATGCCATCAAGCCCCTTCATCTTTCAGCAAAAGCATTTAGGACATTATTTTCAAACTTAGGTGCCTAAAGCTAGCCAAATAAGATATTTTTTTAAAGTGCTGAGACCTCTAAAATCAATGGTCTCTATTCATCCTTGACATCACCTGAGCAGCAAAAATCAACCATTAATCTTTCCTACAGAAGTAGCCATAGGTTGCCCCAACAAAAAGGAAAACCGTGGTAACAGATCTGGACACTAACATGAGGGTATTTCCTCCAAATGCTGTTTTGAGGGAGAAAAAGTTGACTGGATAGCARTTTGTCTGATCGGCAATCAAAAACATGTGGGAGCATGCGTAAACAAACCACTATAAAACCATAACGCCACTGACTCGTTTTTAATGACTTTTTTTCTATTTGTCTCTCTTTCTCCTACAGCATTGTTTCTTTGAACCACAATGCTATGATAAATATTTGTTTTGCRAAGCCCAAGGGAATATATATATTGGTTGTAGCAACTAGACTGTACTGATTTTTTTTCTTTTTAGGGATATTACACAATTATTAGCAAAAAACTCTCAAATTATGTTAATGAACAGAAGTGCTCATCTTACTTTGAAAGGAAATCTGTAATATAAAATGTTCCAATATTCATACTGAGTAAGAAAGGCGCTAAAGACAACCATAAAATATGYCAATCTTACCTGTTTTTCTTTTAGACATAATATTAAAATAAAAGAACTGTGGAATCATCTTTGTAAGCATTTTRAGATAACTTTAATCTAAAAATAAATGGGCTACTATTCACAGGCAAGAGTATTTTTTCTAAAATTGGGCAAAATGTTTCATTTCAGCTTTACAACTGGCTATTCGAGTCACTGACGCTTTTGAATGAAAAACAGCAACAAAATCAGTGCTGCCAAATTGAACAGTTTGCTTACCAAAATTTGGGAATATTTGTCCCTGAAGAAATGAGTAGTTTATAATGTGATAAAATTAGAACACTCATTATTTTAATTGAAATAAAGGATAAAAGGGTATCTGCTCTGCCATTTTTTCTCTCTCCCTGAAGTGATATTATTTGAAGTTATATTACTAGATTCTCTTCTACTTCCGTTTTTTTGTGATCATTATGGTATTTCAGTTATACCAGACTGGACCTACCTGCCTGTTCTTTCTCTTCTCCCATAAAGTACTTAAGGGAAATTAATTAATCACTGTTTTRTAACTCCTCAGAAAAGTATTGTTAAAAAATAAATGCACACAAAAATGTTGAATGTCATAACTTTATAAGCTTGATCCAACACACATGCTGTTCCACTTCCCCAATATATAGATTTATATTCAGGTTAAAACAGTTTTGTAAACAACAGCAGTTTCCTATTTTCTGTAAAATGGGGAAATACATCATGAAAACTCCAAATTAATGAATGAATATAAGTTACTAAAGCTGTTATAACAGAGCTGAAACAAAAACAACTTAGATTTTACTAACATCCCAAGAAGCTTTTAAGTTGCACACTATTCCATCTTACATTAATGATCTGAGGTTCAGTCCTCAAAAAACCTAAACACTTCAATTTCCAATAAATCCTGGGTTTTGAAGGCTTTCAGTATTTTGAAACAGAGATTCTACTTAATGCACCTCTTCAAGCTTTCATTTGTCTACCTTAGATAAGATTATTTCAGCTCTCTTTTCTAGCTCATCTGACACCAAGCAGTTTACTGACAGGAAGTTCTACTTCCAAAAATTGTGTTTCACCTACTTTTTATTCACTTTAGTTACATGCCCTAGCACYACCTTTGTTACTATCCACCTATGCATATTCACTTACAATTCTGTAAATTTGTGTTCATGCAAGGCTATGGACCTCAAGTTTTCCAGCCAATCTTCAGGTGAAATGCTTGACTATAGTCAGTGCGAGTTGTTCCCAGGTAGAAAGTATATGAGAAAGCAGCAAAATGGAAAGCGATGCAATCATCAAACTAAGAGAAGGRAAGACTTTCATTTGAAACAATGAGGATATCATTTCAGCAATGATACTAGGAGTCTGAAAGGCCACACAAACAAACTTTATGATGTTATACTGTATTAGAAGTTATACATATAACCTACAGGAAAATGAAAAGATATTTGATATTCCCATTTATAGRTAAGATACTGAAAACTAGACATTTCTTCATAAAAAATAATGAAATACATTCCCAGAATGTAGTAAGATACATGAACTATGGCCTTAACTATTTAGTATCACTGACATTATAAGCCATGTGCAGACTGTTAGGCTGACAGATTAAAAACAGTTTGAAGGTTTAAAGTACAAATTCAGTTCAAGACATTTCCATCAATCTAGTGGATCTACTGTGATGTCAGGGGGAAGTTTTCAGAACAGTGGAAGCTAGAATACTGCACTTATGCGTTAACTGCACTTATAAATGTTGCTTATTATTTGGTCCATACTATTTTGTCATGTTCAGTCATTCATAGATTGAGAAAACATTATCACTTCCAGGGTAAATTCTAATTCTGTCCTCTACAAGCCCTCTTGTTTCTGCTTTTTGCCTCTCTAGTTCTTTATCCTGCCTTTTGCATTTCCTTTCCTTTAGCAATTACCAAAGTCAATCTTCATGTATTTTTTGTATACTGGTCTACACGGTTTACAACATTCTGCCATTCAAAAACAGTACAAACAGCTAAAAAATGCAACTATAACTGTTAAGCGTGTAGTATCTCCTTTCTGTTACAGCCATTAGGATAGCAATTATGTATTTAATGCTGACAAAGATATTATACCTCAATTTTAGAAGTGGCCTATTCCCCACATTGTTCATCCCCAAAAAATGTAAAGCCGAATTCTAACTTTCATCCTCATTCCACCCTCGATACAACTGCTAGCCCTTAGTTTTAGCCATCATCATACATACAGGTACATCAAAATAAAAAATTTCAGTAGATTGTTAGAAATGAACTGTTAAAGTAGGAATAGAAGTTCATAACATCACAGYGTTTCACTGCTATGATCTTGACATCTGACGTTTTGTACATACTGGGGAATATCATGAAGTGGTACAATGAAGGACAGAGGTTTATACAGCAATCAGAAATACAATGGATTCCTAAACTGTTCATTCCTGGATACATTACCCTTTTGCTTTTCATATTTATCATCACTATTGGTTGCTCAATGCTACTGAAAACACAGCTATTTATCTGCATCTAATTATGTTCCTGAAGCATAACCTTCATTTTAATAAATACATATAATAATATAATAAATACATATAAATACATATAATAAATACACTGGTTGTAAAGTTTATTAATTACAGACATAGATTCCTCTACAATTTTTATTCTTTTTTCCATTCTTTTCCACGTTCATTGCTTTCCTGCAGCTATTTGAGTTCCCTGTAACTCCCATCCTCTATCTTCTGTGCATTCTCCTTTTTCCTCCTGTAGATGCAGTGGCCTAACTTWCATCTGCAGCCTACTTCCAGTCTTCTGAATTAACTCCAAAATTACTGTGTTTTAAAGACTTTTAAACAAAACTCCATAGTATCTATTCCCAAAATTTTCAGCCCCTTGATAATATCCCATCTTGGAGTCTTTGTCTACTCCTCTCCTATCTCTCAAATCTGCAAAGAACAATTCATATTTATAAATACTAAGAAATTAATTTTAAACCCTCACTTGCCTACATACATGCACAAGCACAGCACAGATAGTCAGATGCAAAAAGAAATGAAGATCATTATTTTTAAAATCAAAATATAATTTCCTGTCCATTTGCAATGTAAATCTTACAGAACTTTCTTGCATCAGAACCCAAGTGATGCAATCACTTTTGCTCTTCATCCTGATCCARATGAAAACAGTAAACAGTTCTTTCACCTCCTTCTGCCAAAAGCAGGAAAAAAAAAATCTCATCTTTCTTAACTTTTAAAATAGCATACACTCCTTGAATTTCCTTGAATTTCCCAGTTCTCTCCAGGCACAGTGCTGTGGCATGGCAGAGCTACTTGWGTACTTCCTTCTCCTCTCAGGACCCTTTAGGAACATGCTGTTGGCTCCTGTTTTTATAGTTCAGCTTTCCTAGATCCCTAATTAGAGACCCTCGTTTGATGTGGGCATCTCAAAGTTGTTTTATATTTATCTTTGTAGTTTTGCCATTAATCTGCCTTCTCCACACCCATCCAAASAATTGGGCAAAACAGTCTCTAGATCATCACACCACAAAACTACTCCAAGGGGTTCTAGACCAGGTCACTTTGGAGACTAGTGTGTCAAAAAAGACTTATTTTCAAAACTGAATTTTACATAGACATTCAAAATCTTTGCCACTAACACTGCTTTTCTTTTTTCTCCTAATAATTATGTAACTTATTATTAACATTATTGAAAATACCTGTCCAAAGACAAAGGGGAACTTTAAGAATTTGTCCATTCTGATTAAAAAAATAAGTACAGAGTCTGAGGAGAGGTTCTGAAACCTGCCTCAAATGGCCGCCTCAAAGTAACAACCGGCCTTATTTTAACCACATCAAATAAGTTTTCAGCCCATTCCATTTCTGCTTCATATGTGTATGCAAATATCTTTGTATGCTGCACTTACGAGTTGTAATACACGAAACCAGCAGATAAAATACACTGAAATGCAGACTAGCTTAGTGAAATAMACAACTTCATATTCAGGGCGTCAGAACTTTTAAAAGACTAGAAGGAAAAAATCCAAACAATTGTTTTCATGAAGAGTATAATAATTATAAACTTCTATCCCCAAAGACATCTGTTCTGTGTAAGTCCTATATCCTTGTGCTTAATAGCATCCCAGGGAGTTCAGAACATGCAATTGTTAGGAGAAACGACATACACAATACCAAAGTATCCTCATAGCTTCCTTTTCCATGTAAAGCTGTTCCCAAACAGATCATTTTACTGATGTGCATTACAGCAAGCATCTTTCATTGGAAACACTTCAAACAAGGAAAATTCCACAAGAGAGAAGGCTACTGCCTAATACATTGCAGTGATGTGACCTCTTGACTGCAAGTTTTTGTATGTCTATCACAAAAGGCCCTTGACACCTGTTATTTTTAGAGATTAATAAAAACATTTWAAAAAAATCCTATAATGGTGTTTGAGTCGAAGCAGGTGAAATCAGATGCACCAYGGTGCAGTATAGCTATACATTTTAACCCCTTCCCCTCTTTTTAGATGTTTTGCCTTGTTATTGCAAATTCTTAAAGCTGGCAGGAGAGCTATATTAAAATTCAACTTCTTGAGCAGCTTCAGAACAGAACTGTTGCCTTGATTTCCATTTGATAAGAAACTTTCTGTACTACAAATCTGCAAAGCTAGCTAAAACTACCTTTTAATTGACTTCTATGACTCCTGTAAGGTGGCACAGCATAGGTACTGGAAGGTATCAATAATTAAATAATTTCCCAGTATTCATGCTAGACTGTAAAATTCCTGTAAAATCAAAATATCTAATGAGCAAATCATTTATAAGTCTRTAATTATTTAAAGATCTGAAAGATGGAAGTTTTTCTGTTTGCCTTTTTAGCATTGTAGGAGACATTTCTTCTCGTTTAAGATGAAACTCTAGCTTCAAATGGAAAGGGATGGGAGTTTAGCCACAGTATGTAAAATACCAGATTCACTTGGTACGTAGAAAAAGAAAGCAGCAYGTTAACAGCACACATTGTTTACTGCGTTAACTTTTCATTCAGGATTTTACCACCTTAGGTCTGTTGCCGCCAAATGTTTTGTGTCTATAACGTATYCTAGGTGGGCACCTGACAACTCCTCCATGCAGGAAGACAGTCAGATAACCCACCCATTTGGCATTATCCCATCTTGATCCTCAGAGGATCCTATGTCCAAATTACTAGCGGTCATCCAAACTATTAGAGATCATCCGTCTTTGAAGAATTATTGTTGCAGCTGGGCGACGTGAAGTTTTACACTCAGTTGCACAGCTGCTGTGACAGTGTTCTCTGCTTCTGCCAAAGAGGTTTCAACCTCCTTTAGCAGACAAAGGACCGGGACAACAGAGTGAGGCACAACGCTAAAGAGGGACAACTTAAAAAACACACTTAATTTGCCACCATGTGTATATTGTTACTGTAAATAAAAGAATACCATAATTAGTGCCTCTGTAATCACCCTCCCTGTCAAAGTCTCCTCCTGGCCTCCAGGAATACCTCCCTAYGAGTAGCCTTTAGAAGTCCCTTAAAAATCCACGTTTCAGTGTTTACTGACCCAGACACCAGATACACTGGAAAAATGAAAAGTGCCATTTGTCACACCACAACAACACTGCAAATCTACCTGGAGTTTTTCTGCTCCATGATGAGGTAAACTGACAAACATCTGTGAGGAGGAGTTTAACCAGCTATATAGTGTAATCTGTTAGCCATATAATATACACTAAAAAAAAAATCCCCTAGATAAATACTTAAGAGTACTGTAAGCACAGAGGAATATGTGGGGGTGGGGGAGGTCAACTCTTGTGTCATAACATGGTTGTACAGGAAAAGATAATGCACTTGTAAAAAAAWTGTGATAAATTTATCATAATTATCCCAACCCCCCCCCCAAAAAAAAAAAAAAAAACGCTCCAAAGGGGTGATTCTGGTCCCCTATACATTTTCTACTTCTATTTTTATTTTTCTAGCAAAAATCTTTTCCAGACATACAACAGGAAGGATTCACTTAAATCAAATAGTTTAAATCAACAATTTTAATCACACTTTAAAATCAGCAAGCAGTAAACTTTGATTTAAATAGTTGATTTTTAATTTTGCCTTGCATTCGTACTTTTAGATTGCCCACACAAAAGTCCTTTGTCATTGACCGGTTGAACCATTAGACTACATGATTGCTCAGTAAAACATTGGCCCTTACATTGTATTAGCATTTCTTTTTGCTAATATGAAATGCATAATTAAATTCTTTAAAACACTTTTTTTATATTTAATGAAGTTGGATGTATTTCACATTTAGAAAATAGTATCGTTTTATTTTTTTATCTTGTGACTCTGCACTGAAATGAGAATTAGATTGAAAATACTATTTTTAAAATTGTTTTGTATTTATTAGTTTATCAAAGTATCTAAAGCTTAGTCATTTATTACACAGAGAATGTTTTACTGTAGTGAGTGAACTGCCCAGTAGTTTCCGGTACCCAGAGTCATACTTTCCAAAGTGGCTAAAGATATGTGCAGGTACAGAAGGACACTTGTCCCAAGGTTTCTAAAACAAGCTAGAGACTCAACTCTCCATGAAATAACCTGGAAAAAGTAAGTTAGACTGTCCTTTTAGTCACCACGGGATTTTTCAGCCCGTAATTAGCTTGCCCATTGAAGGACAAGAGAAACATGCTCCTTTACAGTGGAAATATTTTTTATATAACAAAACAGGTAAGTACTAGCATTCATTCTAATTAAAAAAAATAATAATGAGAGACACTTAAATGTAATGGATGACATGGCAACATTTTTACAAAGAATGAGCAGACTCAGGAATTAAGCACATTGTCCTTTGATTCTTACTTAGAAAAGTCTATCAGTGAAATCTGAAGAGAATTCATTGATACAACAGAATTTTTTTTATCTATTTAAATTATTAAAATACCATGTAGTAGGTTTAGATCTCAGTAAGTATCTTTATATTACCAATGTTATCTTTAAGAAAAAAAGAAACGTATTCTAATGTAAATAATTTACAGTACACTTTCTAAGAATTTTTTTTTAAAGAAACACACATATTTCCACAGCACTAATCTGGATCTAATTCATCTTGAAGTCTGAATATATAAAGACTAAATTGTGGTGAAGGTTGTATTGTCAAAGAATGTGCTGGCACTCAGCAGTGACGTTTTAATTTATCCTAGTGCATTGTAACACATGAAAAACRTACATGGTACAATATCTCACAAACTTTATCTCTGAGTTTACTTACTTATTGCTAAATCTTGTAGTTCTTAAATAAACTATTCTTATAAATAGGGACCAAAGGACAAGGACAAAAAATTGAAAGAAGTTAACAGTATCTCTTGGAAATCCAGGGCAATAATGCCATATGTTAAACCTAATGTTTGAGTTCATAGTATATATGATGGTAAAATAAGATCCTTAAATTATATACTTCAGGAGACATACAGGATTTTATCCTGACTCCTGCTAGGATGTTACCTTTGAGTCAGTTAAGCTCTTCCAGTGTATGCTTATTTTAAGGTATTGTTATAGGCTCTTAATTAAACAGAGCAAATAGCCATGTGCTCAGGTCCTCTTCAGTTCMGTAGCCTTGCTTCCTATTTTCAGTGTAAATTAATTCTGTTAAATCTACATTTTTGTTGTTTCTACTGCTATGCGTTTCCTACTATTTCTGCCATAAAGAAACATTCATACATCAGTTATTATATCTGGTGTTAATTCACATTAGCTACCCAAATCTAATCTTAGAGATTACTATCTCTAAGTATCCAAACRCAAAACAAATCCATAGTGCCAAGGTATTTATGGCAGTCTTCTTTTAAGACGTATTTTTACTTTCATTTTGAACAATGTTACTTTGTAACTGAACTCTTAAAAAAAAGATGATACARTTTTTATGGCTGAAGAGCCATTGTTCATGCTTTCTCATGCAAGTACGTCACATCACGTATGTTATAAAGCCCAAATAACACACAAATTAAAATACCGCATTCAATGTATTTTTCTGAAATTGATAAAATTTTTGGCTTTGTTTATTCTGCATTTCTCAGAGCTCTTCCACAGCAGAAGTCACAAAGAACATGACTCCTAATTCGTATTTTACATTGCTAACGTTGATTGACTAGGATTTGAAAACCAAGAGGTTTTATGTTAGGCGTTAGGACTCAGCTTGAACAAGTACCAGTTTGCTGACGGCCTCGCATGCCTGCTCTTGCTTGCTTCGCAGAGGAGAGTAGGGAAATTGGGCATGTTAGCTCAGGTTTTTTTTTCCTGAGAGAACCTGGTAAACGCAGTATCTCCATGAGTGTTACAATCTCCAAAAAAGGAGGTTCTTTCTCTCGGTGGGAAGAGCCCAGCAGCTGCAGCAGGCGGGGACGGGTGCCAGCGGTGCCGGCAGCCAGAGGCAGCGGTGACGGGCGCAAAGGGCAGCACGGCAGCAGGCGTCGAGGTCACGCGCTGGCAAGCTGGAGCAGTGAGCAGGGTGCGCACAGGGGAAGGCTGCGTGGGGGCTTCATGGAGGTGGGAGAGGGCCAAGAAAGGAAATGGAGATGGAGAAACCTACATGGGAAGGAGGAGGACTGTCCTGGGCGCACTTTCTCAAGGGGTGCTCTGCTTATAACACACGGGGTTGAAGGCTTGCTGTCCCTAGCCCAAATTTCATCTGTCTCAGACCTTTTCAACCCTCAGCTCCCACTCCACAGTTCATCTCCCTTCTCCCTGGTGTCTGCTCACCCAAGCTCCCACTATAACTCACAGCTCCTCACTCTTTCCAACCTACTGAACCACTACTGCCTTCTCATCTGCTGTCTAATATAGTGACCCCATTCTTTCTCTATGGACCACTTAAAAGAAAACAATTTTAAATCTCTAACATTCTTATATACATTTACCCACTTAAATATATTTAAGAAACACTAATGTTGACAGCCATTGAAAACCCATAAGGACATTTACAAAGCTGTCTTTCCTCTTCATTTTCAAATTTACCAGGTATGCATGTTTGAGTGATTTAACAGAATTCTAAGGGTTCATATAAAGCAGAGGGAAAATAAAAGGAATATCTTAACTTAGGCAATCTCTTTGCTTTTCTTTTTGTGTATGTGTATCAAGTCAATGTTTTAGAATATATTCTATAGTATAAATTTTACTTAGCACTTTTGGGTTTGTTATGTCTTTCAGAAGACATCTTTATTTGGTAGCATGTTTCTAATTCTTGCATAATCTTAAGCACTTGAAGAAACATGTAAGATACTGTAAATGGATAGAGGTCAATGTTAAAGACRTTTCTAAAAGAAAAAAATACTTTCTGTATGTCATTATTGCACATAATTTATGTTACTTCAATCATCTTCACTGACTTGCTCAGGAAGACCTACACAACTGTACTTGTTTGTCRAATGTTAGAAACCTCCAAAGAACAGTTTCATGAAGTTTTACCTATTATGTACATGTTTGAATTCCCATTACATCTGTAATTTAAAGCCTCTATTCCCATTTTCTGAGGATTTTTGAGAAATAATTCAGACACGATTAAAAAACCCATCACACAATTAACATTAATGATGCATTTACTCCACATCAGTTACGCGAAGGATATAGGTTAAGACGATCAGCACTTCCTCAGCTGGAGCTACGCGCACTTCTGAAGCACTGTCATCCACTGTCACCCACTCAATTCACTTCGAAGACTGGACTTTCAGTGACAAGTAGTAAATCTTGCAAGTATCTGCTCTACGTTTCAGAATGTGATCACAATTTCCTAACATGACTCCTCATATGTTACATGATTCCGTTTATGTCAGAACACAGAAACTGAACATGAATGTATTTAGGAAGCCAGACAAAATTTTCTATTACAAAACAGTCTAGTAGAAAACACATTCCTACTCCCAACAGATTTCTTTGTATGTGTTAGGTCCTCTATATCAGGAAGAGATCTGGGAAGTGTACTGATTTAGGACAAATATAAATAATATATATATATATTATATATATATATATATATATATATAAAAATATATAATATATATAAATATATAAATAAGACTGCTTCATTTTAATATCGAATAGATTACATTCAAACTATGTTTCTCTTCACTGTTTGAAATAACACTGCAAACACACTAGGGTTCCTTATAAACACTGGATCTTATATGAGGCTATGTGCTTCATAGAAACCTGAACATGCTCTCCAAGATATATGCTTTCTTTGAGAGTTCCTTGTACCTCTACCACTTTTTTTTTTTCCTTGAACATTACTGTCCTAAAGCAGGAGAAACTGTGATGAAGGACTATTAGAAACAACCCCATTTGGAACCCGCACCATTTCCAACAGCAGGCCCAGTGTATCCTGTATCTCAGCTYGTGATAACTTTGCCCACATTAGTGCTGCCCATATCTGATCCAAGGTTCTATCTTAAACTTTATTTACTTTGTGAAGTTAAAACATGAGGTTTAGGAGTGGGTGGATGCTTCTGATTTTTAGATGACAGATGAGAAAGAGAAGGTAAGTTGTTCTTTACCATTTCTCCTGAGAAAACCAGTAACTAACCCTCAAAGACCAACAGAAAATGAATTGTTTCTGTTTCCAAAAAGCATTCTTCAGGGAAAAGAAGAGGCCTTAAAAACACAAAGCACCCTGTAACACTTCAGGTAAGAAAAACTGTGCCTGAGGCCTGTAGGAGGCCTTCAGTACAAATAAAAACCAAAAGTATTACATATATTATCCTTTTTTCTTCAGAAAGTCAAAGTTCCTGTATTGGAAATCYAAAGGTTTCTCAAGGCTTATTGCAATGTATGAGTTTCATAGTATTTTGAGTGTTTTTTAAAACAATGTCATAGCTTGCAAACTTAGAGCAGTCAGAAGCGCACAACCATTTTCTGCTGTGTTTTGAGAAGGCCAGAAGTTTCATCAGGTACTCAGCTAACGAACATGGGATCTTATCAGCCAGGAGAGGCAACGCAACTCAAACCTGTGCAGGTCTGGAATTCATCCACTGACAGACTGAAACTGCTTTGAGAAAGGTAACTTGTGAAAGGAAAGCACTCTTACTTACTGGAGAGTCTTGATATCATTTTCTGAATTTTAGGATAAAATTAAAAGCATTAATAAAACAAAACATTAAGCTTATTCTATACCTGGAGATATGACACACAGGGAGCAGCAATCTTTCCTTCCTCTTTTCATTTTGGTAAAAGAATTCTGAAGAAAGAATACTCTGAAATGAAAAATTACTTTACAGTAGGAAGGCTTTTGTATGCGAAAATAGGAAAGGTTAAAGTACAGTTAAATTCTTGTACAGCTTAGAGATCAAGCAACAGAGAATAAGTAAATAAAAAGGTAACAGCCTAAAGTAGCCAGCAAGAAAGTGTATGGATACTTATGGAGACTCTCTGCCTATCCCAACTAAAATAAATTAGTTTTTTGTTTTGTTTTGATTTACACAATTAGTACATTTTAAAACTATATATACTAACTTATATGTGAGTATACACGCTGCATCGTTCAATTTTTTGGAAAAAGTTGTAAAACTATGAGTCRGTGCAAAATACAGTGAAGTGAACAWCAAAATACAACAAAGGAGAAACCATTAACTGTAATCTTCCCACTGAGAAGGGAGCACATCTACATTGTACCCATTTCTGTGACTGCAGCTTAAGCACAAGCTTAGTTTTAGCTAGATTGGCGAGTCCTGCTAGCTGTGACAGAGCTCAGATCAAACCGCAAAAGCCAGCAAAGAATCTCCGTAAATATTTGGGTAGTTGAGACTTCACTGTGCTCTACAGTGCCACAGCTACAACACTAACAGCACATGAATAAGCTAATTTAGTTAGCTCAGACAAAACCAGCTTCTCAAAGAAGTTTCATCTTCTCTTTGACTAACACTGTACTCCTAAGCAACCAAGAGGACAGACTTGCCCTTAGGTTACCACAACCTAAATCTTAGGTCTTAAAGTTTCTTTCTCAGTCCAACCTATTTCCACATTTTCATGTCAAAGCTCTTGCTGAAAATGACTTCATAGTGCTACTGCAACCTTATTCAGCCTTTCCTTTTGGACAGACATAGATCTATTTTGGCAAGAGACATACTTTAAAACTGCTTGGATTTGGGTAACAATTCATCACTGCTTCCAGCCCTGGATTTCTCAGGCACAGTTTAATTAATAGTAGAGACTTCTGTGGTATCATCTAGCCTTTACAAAGACCCCTTTCCAACTATTTACAACTTATCYAGAGATGTCTTTGGACTGAAGTTGATCACTCATATTAGATAGGACTGTATGCTAATTCTGTTTTTTAAGATTGCATTTGCAAGTATTTGATGTATGATTGCATACTACTAAAACATCCAGCTACTAAAAACACTTACTATACATACTAAACTATATTGCCCTRAGTGTTACTCTACTAAGTAAAAAGGACCAAATGCCTGGTATGCACAGACAACAAGCTGGAAAGATAAACGTATGCAGAAGCAGAAGTCTGTGTGAGCAAGAGAGAAAGAAAAGGAAAGGTGAAGGTGAAGGCAACATGATGTGGAGGACAGCATAAAGAAATTAAGCCAACAATGATAGGTATAAAGCCAGCAGAAAGAACRAGAGAAAGACAACCTTGTGGAAGAAGAGCCAAAACCAGCAGGTGGAAGGGTTCACTGGGAAGAGGAGGGAATAATCAGTTTGCAGGTTTAAAACAAATCCTTGAATTAGTAAAACAAATAGTAGTTTAGAGGTCAGTAAAAGTAGCATCTGTGATCTGTTACGGAAGCAGCCTACTCTGGACAATGTTTTATTACTACTGCCTTTCAAAGACAGGCCATACTAGTTTTGCTAATTAATCTCTAAAATCCAAAAAAACTTCATTTTTTATAAATAATATATAAACACTTCATACTAAGATTTAGCCTTAAATTGTCCTGTGGCTGCAAAGGCTTTATAGTTATACAAAGYAATTTTGAGCCATATACGCTCATTCATAGATGTAACATCCACAGACATAGATGCTCTTACTCTGCTCTTACTTCTGCAAATCACAGTTGGGTTGAAAAGGATCTTCAGATTGTCTTCTGATAGCTTAAAATGTTTTTTGTGGTTGTGTTGTAGGGCATGAAAAGGGTATTTGTTTCCTTGACTGACTGTCATACTGTAGGATGTTTTATACAATTGACTCTGCAGATTCTCTGTAGATTAGTTTGATGTCTACTATGCAGAATTATTGACCTAGTATATACTTCCTAGAAGTAGTTACACAGTTACCATTTATATATTTAGACATTCACATACATGATAGTTCTGTTGCTTTCTGTTCTGAGGTCCCTTAAAATATGATAGAGAGTAAACAAATCATACTGATTGTACTCACTATGTAGATAGAAACAATTACTGATGGAAATAAGTATTTCTGTCTTCTGTGATTTATTTCTTACACCAAATAGCTCTGTCAGTTTTGCCTGCTGTCATTCTGCCATACAGACCATCAGTTTAAAACAATTATTTCTGCTCTGCTACACTTAACCAAATTAAATTCACATTAAAATCAATTCAATGTTTCAAGTAAATTTGTGTGTGTGTGCGTGTGTGTATACACACAAACACACACACACACATTTGTTTAGGACATTCTTTTCCTGTTACTTCATCTCCCTCATCTTCTTTCAGTGCATTTTTCATACTGTATCTCTTATCCATGGACTTCCATTATACTGGCATTCCCTATATTGGTTGGTGTATTGGTGTTATATGGTCTTTAACTTCAAAAGAGCTCCACTGGTCGATGTATATGAGGGTACTTCATTCTCATTACCATAAGCTTGCCACTATGGAGTTTGACAAAGTTCAGTTACACTCCAGGTTTCCTCTATGTCCTTTTTGGTCACCTTATCTTCAGGCTATCCTTCAAGATTACACTTAAATCAAATTATTTTTAATAATCTGGATGTTTTGGCACCTCTAATGTTACTTTTCAGTATTTCAGTTTTGGCTAAGGTTATTTATATCTTTCTTTAACCTAACTGAAAGGGAGAAGTGCTTCTCACAGGCAGAGAGCCTCCTCAGATATAACTATAGCGTTTATCTCCCTTTGGCTCTGTCTTCAATCTATTTATCTTCATTGTCCATTTTATCATCTTTGACCCTGAACTTTTAGTCCCTTCCCATAACTCTCATATCTGTGAATGTACTTATATAACCACTTTGAAGTTTACAGACACTGAACCAGGCAGGTCCCGAGAAGGATACTTTAGCTTCACCCCTTTCTGAAATTATCTTCAAGACTTGGTCTTCTCTACTTTTAAACAGTTGTAAACGTTACATATTTCTCAACCCCATTCTTACTCTTCAGGAGACCAGAGTATGTAGAATACTCTTGTCTGCATTCACRTTCACTACTAAGCAGCATAAACACATCACAACACCCCACTAAAAAAATCTTCCTGACCATTTCAAGAACAAGTTCAAAAGTACTTTTCCTTTTTCTTTTTTCATTTATCTTGGGCTAATTCCAGTCCTTCGCATGGATCCTTCTCAACATCCCGAACTACTCCTATCACTCATCCAATAATTCAAACAGCTTTCTGGTGTTCTTCCACTCCCCGCCCTACCAACTCTACCTATCTTTCTTTTAATCCTGAAAACAATTGCATTGGCTCTTTTAAAGATTATGGAACGAAAGCAGGATTAACGGGACAGCTACTTGCTTACTTGACCCCTGGCTTCTGATATTCTATTTTATTCCCCAYGGTATGAGGCCACCAAGAAAAAACACCACTGCAGGCACTGACAGTCTCAAAGWAGAACAGTTACAGAAACTTCAATGTACATGAAGAGTAGAGGAGTCCAAGACAGACAAGAACCAYAGACTCAGTCAGGAAAAAAAAACAGTATGAAAGAGCGCCATAAAATTTTTAAAGCTCACAAACTGCAGTCTCCTTTAAAAGACTACTACTCTGGAGGGTCAGACACTTGGCATAAAATTGGATAAAATTTAAAAATTTTGTCTTTGACAGCTTGAAATAAATAGGTCTTTTGTACTACTGAATGTATTTAATAGAGCATTTTCTGGTATCACTGTTACAAATTAAGTAACAATGATGCTTCTATTCTGAGTAACACAATTTTATTACAATTTAGACAATAAAGGCAGAAAGTTGGAACTTTAAAAATCCACAACAGCTCTCCTGCTGCTTATGATCAGCAATAATCAGTAAAAAATATTTTCTGACATTTTATCAGAATTACGAGATTCTTTCTTTTCTTTACCTGTTGTATTATGAACTCCACCTAGCTCCTAAACACCACCACAAAGCAGATCAGGCATGAAATGGTCATAAGTATTAGTTTCCAGTAGATTTCACTTTTCTTTTTCAAGCTACAGCTTGACATT
>NW_028186690.1:4603647-4613647 GCF_003343005.1 Rhea americana | reverse complement strand
AAGYGTTAGCATCACTTTAAGTAGCTGTCCAGTTGAAGGAAATATATTAAAAACAAGTAATCATTTATACACTTCCTTTGACATAGGAGAAAAAGCTATAACAAATTTGATTTGTTTATCTGAAGGCCCACATTAAAATGACTGAGAGAAGTTAAAAAAAGGAATGCCAAACTACGGTATCAGTACACTGCATCTTGCATGCATTTTTACAATAAAAAATAAGAATAATGACTACAGGTAATGCTGGGGTTTGTTCTGTTTTTCTACTTTCCAAAGTTTGGTTGGCAGCTCATATTAAAATGTAACATTTTAGAGAGTTAGTATAGTGATAATAGTAAAAGCAGACAGCATTTTCCTCTTAAATCATATTTCAAAAGGCATCTGGTCAAAAAAAAAAGAAAGAAAGAAAGAAGTGGAGAAAAAAGAGAAAGAAAAGCAAATGTAGTATAAAACTGTGCCCATTATCTAAAGGACATCCTACTACATGTTTACTAGTGTTTATGTTTCACATCAACATATTTTATAGAAGGATTTATATGCCTAACTCAAGTTGTATTTAAATCCTACAGTGCAGACCCTACCATAAAATGCCTCTTGAGTCCTATTAACTGTACCCATGGTTTTACCTTGCCTGTCTGCTTATTTAAGATCTAATCACAGTTTTGAAGAAAAGATTGTCACTTCTAAGCCTGTCCCCTCAGAACCTGTCTGTTATTAGCACTCAACTGGATATTTTCATCTTCAGTTGTTATTCTCTGTGGTCTTTGCATATGCTATCTACTGGAATCTGTGACTGCATGGACAAATTGACTACAAATGTCTAGGACTGCTGCTTTCAGTAACATGTAAGTGGCATATTATTCTGTTGATATGTTTGTGTTTTAAGGTGCATCACTTAGATTTAGTCTGTTAAATGTTTTTACCAATTACATACACTGTATCTCAATAAAATTTTCAAACTACTGTTACAATTTGAACACCAGAATAAAAGTGATGGCATGCTTTTAAATGAAAACAACATGTAATGTATATATATAAATATGTGTGCGTGTGTGTACAAAAATATTGTAGATACACATATAAACTAAATATACATACATAGAATCAGTAAGGTTGGAAGGGACCTCTGGAGATCATCTAGTCATATATAGGTGAAAAAACTGCCAAGAACTTAATGAAAACACTGACACACATATTTTCTCAGACTAGATACTGTAAGTGCTCAGTTGTTAACAGAATACACTTTAATTTGAAGCAATGCACAGATTTAAGCTTTAGCAACTTCTCAAATTTCAGACTAAACCTTATTTAATTCTTCCAGATTTTCTGTCATCATTAAAAAAAATTTAACTATAGCAGTAGCTAGTGCACACTATTTAATTCAGCACGATTCAATTTTAAGAGTTATTATGACCTGCTATTTAGGAGGCCCGTAGACATGCAATTTATCTAGTGTGTTAAAAATGTGTTTCTATGAAACCGGACTTTCACAATATTTGATCTGAAGTTGAGGCTACTCTCCTTCCACTTATCCAATACTCAGTGTTGCAATTAAAAACCTCAGTATTTATAAATGAAGGGCTTGAACTGCAGAGGTGCTGAGCGGCCTCAGCGGAGGAGAGGGAGAGGCACCGAGGACTTCCAGGAGTTCAGGGGAGGTAGTCGCTCGGCACTCGGCAGAATTAGACCCCGACCGTTCACCAAGCAAACAGTTTGGGCTCCAGCGCATTAGTCCTATACGCTTTTCCTGACGGGTGGGAAAGCCTTCAGGTAGGCAGAGTGGAAGGAATTACGTTCGTGCATGTTTTAAAAGGAAAAGAAACCTTAGTGTGACAAACCCTGATAAATTGTAATTGATAATTAGATGGCTTCAGCAGCTGGAAAACGGGTTAATTTTCCGGTTTTAAAAATAAAAGCAGTTCTCAACTGACCCATTCAGGAAACAAGCAAGCAAACTTAAAAATGTTTTAAAACACATCTGAAGAAAGGCTGCGTCTCTTTTTTCTCCTCAGCTCCCACTGCCACCCTGCGAAAACCACGGCCGCCCGCCGGCACACGCAGACAAGCTCGGGCTCCCCGGTATTCCAGGGGCTCTTAAGGAGCCAGCGGTTTTTATTTACAGCAAACCACCCTTACTGCGAGAAGTCRCTCTGGTCCCTTCACCTCGGCTCAGACTTTGGAAGGATTCATTGCACAAGCCAGCAAAGTCTCAAGTAATGTGGCCCTCTGGTGGAAAACGATGTATCACATTCTACACGACAGTAACGCACAGTAAACTAAGGAGCCTCAAAACAGGTACCGGAAAGCTTCGGCGCAACTTTGCTAAACACGCCGCGCGATTTTCATCAGCRGAGGAGCCCGGCGGCGGGCAGCGGCGGCCCCCGAGACGCGAGGGCGCCGCGCGCGGGAAAAACCGACCGGGAGCAGCGCTCGGCAGCCCCTCGCGCGCGCGGCGCGTCCCGCTCGCCACGGGCAGCGCGCGCAGCGCAGCGCGCCAGCAAGCCGAGCCCCCGCGCCGGCCCCGGCACGGACACGACGCAAAACAAACTCACCTGCTGTTGTTGCAGATGCAGCAGTTCCACTGTGCTTACTTCGGTGCTCGTGTCACCACTTGATCTTCCATCTCTGCTGCCAGCATCTAATTGGCTGCTTAGAGTGCTCATTCCATTTTGATTCATTGAACTGTTGCTTATTGTCTCTGTCGCGGATTCCTGCATCATGACTTAATACCTAGAAGTGATTAAGAAGTATCAATTAACGCACGCGTTACACCTTCACACTTCCATCATCGAGATGTCCCTCTCTGCCAATTACAGAGACAGCATCTTTAGAAGAGGAAAAAAAGCCTCGCACGGTCCCTTCCCAAGGAACGCAATGCAAATTCTGCTTTCCTACAGATACTAATCACTGAAATTATGGTTTCTATAAGCAAGCTCTGTGTGGTTACATTTAACAGCCAAAATAACATACCATGCATGCAGCATGGTCAATAGCATTTATGAACGACTACATTTTAAAGTCTACCTATAAAACCAGTTTAAATGAAGGCACGATTTCACACACTGCTCTATATTTCCTATTATCTAGCTTTGACAACCATGGATGACTATACAGCCTTATTTAAAATATTCACTATCTTGATTCTGTCAGAATTTTACAGCATATCTTATGCAAGGCTGTTGTTTAATGATGCACAGCTAATCATACAAAATTAAAATTTTGTAAGGGTGTTACAAATCATATGGTATCAACCAATGATAAATAGTATAATGGGCTTCTCCTTTTTTGTGACTAAATAAAATTTTGCCTCGGAGGCATTTTAAGAAAAAGCTCCTGCTGCAAACACGTCAGATATTGCCTATTTTTTTAATCAAACGGCTGATATTCATTTATTTTTCTGACATTTAAAACATTTAATACTGTCCTTCCTGGGAAGTAATTAAGCTTATGCATGAGCAGCAATCAAACTGTTCACTTGAAGATGACTTAAAACTCAATTTTAACATAGGCAAATAAATGAAAGATATAAAATTAATTTTCCAGGCATGTATTAGATATGAAAGCTGGAAATAAAATCTATCAAGAATATCACTAATGATTGTGCTAAAAACAGCATAAATTATGCATATTACCTTCTCTACAGTAATAAATGTTTTATCATTTTCACTGCATAAATATACTGTACTTTCAGGATAGCAATGAGATGTCCTGCCAAGATCAGTTGAAATCTTTGCAGTAAATAAAGAACCAACGTGCCCTTACAAACCAGAATTTCAAGGTGCATTTTGTATCTGTAATATGGAAAGGTCAATTCCTGTTCTCCAAGCTGCCCAAGTCCTGCGCTGCTCTAATAGTGGCAGACTGTACCTCACTTTCCTTTATCATTACATGCAACGTAYTGAAAGAGTCCCCACAACAGTCTCACTGAGGTATTACTTTAAAGGTACATCTGAAGAGAGGGAGATGTGTAAGCAAACTCAGTAAAAGAAACAAAGCTCCTTGCTTGGCTCAGTTATTGAACTTAGTTATTTGTTTCCTTTCAGAGTGGTAACAATATCCTTTTGCAACAAAACACAGGAAAAAAATCGTTGCAACTTAAACTGTGGCCACCGGATATTAATCAAAATGCTGCATAAATTAGCACAAACAAGAACCTGCAAGATAAAGTATATACCGAGTGAAGAAAATAAAGATAAGAAAATGCAAGGTATTTAAAGATGTCCTTGTCAAAACTGAACAGGATGCAAAAAAMCCAACCATGAACACAGTTAACGTAAAGGAGGGCAGCTGTTATACCACAGTAAACAGCAGCAGAAGCAGATGTGTTTACGAACAAACAGTCCTTGTTAAACACTCTTGTGAACATCAACTAAGAAAAATAATAGAAATGGAAAATGTGATACACACAGTGATGAATTTTACAAGACAAAAACAAAGCTAATACTCTTTTCTGAGATTAGGCAGCTAATAAGTATTCAAATTAGGCATAAATTTTACATGTACAATGTTTAAAATATTCAGAGAAAAGGGTCTGATTGCCCTTAGTAGTTATATGAAAATTCTAATGCGGGTATTCCACAACCGTGAGAGCAGGCATCCCTTTCAGATTTTTACAATATTTACTTTCAATAAAAAAGACATGTATATCGTAGTGGAAATCTATTTAAAACACTTCATCAACTGTATCGTTACAAGGATTTGGAAATTCAGGAAATTCAAATATTAATCCTCTTTTAGTCAAACAAAGATTTAACCAACAGACAGATTCATTTAAAAATTCTAATGTTAGACAATAACAGTGGTAAATTTAGCCAAGCACATTAGAAGGGCAAGGGGGTGTAAATGTTAGATAATCAAAGCGTTAGAAGGCACTCTGAAAATTAATAAATAAATAAAGCAACAGCCGTGTTTTTATGYCTGACTCTTTCATTACAATTAGGAGAGAAGGGTTAAACATCTTCCAGTTCATATTAACCAAAGGGTTTTATGTCTTGTGGATTTTGTATCCTTGCAAAGCCCTAGAGTGTACTTCAGGCTCTGCATTTTAACTTAAAGTGTCTGTGAGCCAGCAGAATCGGGTTTAACATAACATGACCAGTAATAGTACTCTGGCAATTGAAAACAACAAATTTGACCCAACATCCATGTACAGTTAGAATGAAAACTACAGAGTATCAATACTAGAAAGGGCAATTCATCTGCCAGTTAAGTAGAAGATACTCYGAAGTTTTTTTGTGAAGAAGAAAAAGTCAATAGAATTTTATGTTAAAAATAAAATGTTTTTTTAGTTGTGAAAGGGTATTTTTAAAAACAATAGCCAAACTTCGCTTCGAATAACACTGCGTGCTGGCTATCCAAAGCCCCTTTCTCATTGCTGTCAGCTGAAACAAAGTTGCTGAAAAAATAAAGAGCACAGACTCTCTCTCTTTTCCCTTCTTTTCTCTTGCGTGTGTGTGTGTGTGTGTGTGTGTGTGTGTGTATACACACATGTGAATATACATATATATATGTGTATATATATATACATGCACGTGTATGTGTGTACTGTCAACTGTCCACTCATAAACTAAAGCACTGAAAATAGCTAGATAAGGGTCATTTCTAATATCTATACAGCAGTAATTTCAGTTATTTCTGTCAAAATAATCTGGACCTCTAACATCTTRCCAAGCAAACTCATGAACTTGCTTTCTTGCTTTTACAACAGTAGGACATGAAAACAATCATAAATAAATACACAGGAAATAAGAATACAATGATCGTCAGATATTAGGACTCAAAGTCTAATATTTCAAATAGGACAAGAAGAGCAATAGATGCGCCTCTGTTTGCACAGGCTGATACACATTCCTAATCCTCCCCTTTCTCTCTTCCTGCCACACTCGCTGTCACTGCGGCGCTGGCGCACCCGGGCACGCACACACACGCACCCGCTTCTGCAAACGCACACACGCAGCCACGCACCTCTGCCAGGGCTCCCAAACTCCTGCTGCCTAAGGTGAGAGAGCAGCTCTGCTGTCAGACGTTTTAAACAAAGGTACAGGGGGAAAATATTTGCTGCTCCCTGCAAGAGAGAGTGAACTGCAGATTATTTTAGCGGGTAGTTGTGCTGCATGTCAAATGCTTATTCTGCCAGGGAACAGGGACAAGCAGCTCCATCAAGAAAGAAATAGTGGTCACGCAAAGTTAGAAGCCACAGTTTTACTTTTCTCCCCTGCAGTAAATATTGCAAGTTTTCTCTGTGAGTGTGTGTGTGCGCGCACGTGCACACATGTGTGAGTGTGTGTTTTAAACTGGCAAGTCACTGTACAGATACTTATTCTCTACACCACTTCCCTTTTGAAACATTAAACTGACACTGGAACTGACTGCACAAGATTGCATTTTCTCTTCCTAAACAACTTGAATTGAAAGGTTACTTAGTGTAACAATATTTACTTGCAGAATTGTGTTGTTACCAAGGGTATAATGGATGGTGGCTATGCAGGTTTACGCAAGAATGAGTGAAGCATGAGGCATTAGCCATGTGTTTGACATGTTTCAAATTGCTATAATCCAGCATTAAACACACCCAGCAATTCATGCCATTTCTTGCAGCCATAATCTTGAATACAGCGTGCACAACCACTTATTATATAAATTAGTATATGACTCCCTGTTATAGTCACAACAGCGCTTTTGTGTTTATTTTGCATCAAGATGTGGTCTTTTATTTGTACAAATAGCAGGATATAAAGGCATAGCTCAATTAGACCTCCTTACTTTATGATAGGGTGCACTGCACGCGAGACTTGTTTGTGTTATTTTTCCCTCAGAGGTGCAGGTTTTGTTGGTGTCGAAGCCTGCGGCGGGGAGCAGGGCACCCCTCGGGCGCCCCGGGGAGCGCCCGGCCGGCGAGCCCGGCGCCGAGCCACCCCGGCCGGCCGGAGGCGCCTCGGCTGCCACCAGGGGTCCGTCTTCCCGAGAGAAGTTCCTCCGGAAAACATAGGTCAGCCTTTCAACTCGCGGAGGCCGGTGGCAATTTTGGCCACGTTGCCAAAGTCCGCGGGGAGCTTTGGCYGAGTGAGGGCCGGGGGGATCCGCCTCGGGATTACTTCGTACCTAGCGATGGCACCTCTGGGCGCGCTGCTGCGAACCAGAAGTTGATTCCCTTCTCGCTGCCCGATCCACCCCTCCGTGAACGACACCGTCTCTGCACGGTTAAGGAGCAGGAAACGCGGTGAAGAGCCGCACCGCATATTACATATGGCAACACTTCAGAGACGGAAACCAGCAGCAGCCCCCGCACGGGCTCCACGCGCTCAGGCATCGGAAGGACCGTCGTCCCCGCTTCAGGACGAACCCTCCGAACCAGCCGTCTGCGCACCAGCAACCTGGTGCTAACATCAAGGTGCCCGTTTCTGGTTGCACCCAGACAACACATACGCACAGCACACAGCATTAAATGTCACGCACACGTGCCACTGTAAGATATTCTCCAGGATGATCTTGCACTTAAATTCTTCTGCCTCCAAAGATGCAGGTTAAAATTCTGCCTTTTAAAACTTGACTATGATGTAAAAGTAGAGGTGAGGAGCTAGGCTTAAATAATGGTAACTTTTGTGCTCTACTGGAATTAATTCATCATTGACCCAAGGCACAATGCATCTGAAGTCTTGCACTGGTATGTTAAAAGTCTTTAATACTTAAAATTGCCTAATAAATCAAAATGCCAAATATGAAGGACATAGCTGAATGTGGGAGAACAAAAAATTAGACAAGCTAAGATAGTATTTTTAAAGATTTTTTTTTTACCTTAACTAAAACATTTAGTCTTTCAAAGCTTGAGTAAAGCAGAGTTATAAATTACTTCACTACATATTTTAAATATGCAAGTAAATGAATATGATTAAAACACTAATTAGGTCAACTTCTATTGAAATATTGCAAAATAAAGTACCTATATTAATAGGTTTAATATACTATCTACTCAAATAAGTTTTCTCYGTAAAAATGTAAAGTATGCTCAAACACCTTGTGTTGGAAGGTATTTCTGAACTTCCAATTGTGAATTACAGTACATATCTTAGCACAATCAGAAAGAATACATATCACATCTGCCTTAGTAAGTTAAGTCAGCAGCTTTGATGAGAAAAAATAGAATTTCTCRTGGCAAAAAATAGTCTCTTCAAAGCAAACTAATCATTTTACTACTTACAATACCCTAATGACTGATGATGACCATTGTGATTGAAGTAACAGTCCAAAATGGCAAAAAAAAAAGGCAGTTATAGACAGTATATGGATCAGAAAACAGAAGATAATGGTATTGTAAGAGAATTTAACAGACATTATGAAACTTTTAAAGTGGACACTCATATGGTGGGTCTCTAAAGGCCATTTGTGAGTATGTGGTTATGATGAAATCAACAACTGGATTTTCACAAATTACAATATATTAGATGTATCATAGAGAAGTGGGAGCAACTCAGCTACACACACAGCGTATAAGGTAAAGAGAATGTGGATTTTTCCAGCAATATTCTGCCTTAGCAGGTGCACTYGGCAAAGGTTTAAAAAAATCAGGTGAATTTACCTGAGCTAAAGTCAACTCTGACTGAAAATATACGACTGCTAAAATTATTTATCTCCACCCTATGAGCCACAATTTTTCCCACTGTCCATACACTATGGTATGTTTATATATCAGTCATTTAAATGAACACCTTTCTTCTGGTTGTCACAAACAACCCTACTGAAGGAACAGTATCATATTCCACCTTAAAATAAAAGCTATCCTGTGTTTTAAATGCTGTATCCTTTCTTTTGCATGCCATCTCARTTCCTCAGGACTAATGCAAACATTAGGTCAGTCCTGGGCACAGGAATTTATCTGCTTTCAAAAATTCAGGAATATGCTGTCAGGCTCATCCAATCATTAAACAACACTTCACTTCCCCAAACAACAAGTAAGGTCTGATTAATTTCCAACTACTCTTTATTTTTCACTTGGAGGGGAGAAAAAAAGAAAAAAGATCTTTACAAAGACCAGTGTTATCTATATGAGTAGCCTGTGCATTATTTTAAAATGTGTCCCTTTCACATAGGCTGGTGGTAAAAGCCTGCTGCAGTGTGTTACCTACAGCCCCCCCACGAACGAGGAGCCAATTTCAGGGCAAGACTCTTATTAGAGCACCCAAAGCTTGGGAAACCCCACCTTGGAAAGCAAACTCCACTCACCCTTTCCCTCCCTGCATCTATCTCCCTCTTTTTCCGAGTCTTTAAAAAAGAGGGGGGAAAAAAGAGGAAAAAAAGAAAGCAGCTCTCCAAGCTCTTGAGAGTAGGGAGACTTTATTACAGTCAATGGAGAATTTAATAGTGAGAAAGCATTAGGGCAGTAGGAAATAATTAGAACTGTGAGAGCTAGGGAAGACCTGCCTAGCAGGCAAATTCCCTTAAAAAAAAAAAAATAAAAGAAAGCTTCTTATAGAGTCTGTACGACTTGCAAACCACAAACCTAGGGCCAACTTTTTATACCAAATTTCTTTTGGTGAGGAACTTGCAACAACCTTCACTGATATTTCCCCTCCTCAGATCTGCGAATATTTCCGTCTGTCGTGATAGTGGTTTCCCCTCACCAGATAGTCTTTGTTTAACCCTCACGCTTACTTTACTGCTCGCTCAGGCTCCTGCTCAAAGCTTCTCTTCAGTATCCCTTGAGGTTTTTCTCTCCGTCCATAAACTACTTTTTTTCATAGCTCCTCTTTCTAGACATTTCAGCACTTTCTACTTCCAGGGTATCTTTTTTGGGTGCAAAATGTGCCTTTAATGCTCCTCTTCATCGGACCCACCTCTTGCCTTCCCATTGGAAGGCCCACAGAAGAGGTGGTACACCAAAAGAAATTTCTTTTACTGGGTTCAACTTACTGAAAGCCCGAATAAGCCTCATAGAGGAATAAAATGGAAAATCTGTATTCTTAAGCTGATCCTACAAAGGCTTGCATGCCAGCATTCAAAGCCC
>NW_028186690.1:4566147-4596147 GCF_003343005.1 Rhea americana | reverse complement strand
TCATTACCATTACCATCATCACCACCTCCCGAAACACACTCCACATGCTTAAAGAAAATAGCCAATACCCCTACTCTATCATGCAGAATTAGTTCCAAGGCACAAATTTTCCCTGGATGTCACAACACTGCACGTTATTCTGTAATCAAATAAATAAAATATTTTCAAGTATCAGAGAAGTATACAATTTCTCTCTCCCCTTCACTTGCCCTCTTTTCACTGTATTACAATTAATGGCACGGTCCAGTTTAAGTATCCAGTTCTAAAGTTCCCGTCATTGCCAGCAGCTTTCAAACTATCCACACACTAACAGCCCAAGAGGTGCCAGCGGCATGTTTTGCATTTACTCTCACCTCCTCTTCACAGAATTTTTCTAGCCCAAAAGAAACCTCAGAAGACATTTCTCAATTTTCTCTCCCAGCAACAAGGCTGACATTAGATTTTCTTTTGATTTTTTTTTAGGGACCCAATGTGTCTCCCTCCCTCCCTGCCTGGGGCAGGTGGGTCCTTGTGGGCAAACACAGACCTCGAGAATAGCAGGGTCCTGCACAGTTACATAGGTAGCCTAGACCTAGGCTGCTACTGCATGGGATTTTTCACTCCAGGGTGCAGAGAAACACCCGCTGGCAGTGACAGGTATTATGTCACAGCCTGTTTTCTACCAAACAAAAGATGACAGGCAATGCAAACTGTTTTTCAAATGACAAGTCTCTATCAAATGCGTTACTCTAATTCTGCGCCATTCTTGCCCTTTCGCCTCCAGAAACAATTATGCAAAAGAACATATAACAGGTCAGGATCTCCCCAAACTTGATATGATCACAGTTGTAATCCTCTGGACAACTGTCAGCCCTTGCAACAGTTGGATGCTATCGCTAGTACTGCACGATCTATACGCAAGCCTTGCAGTGATAAGCCAAGGAACTGATATAATAACAGTCTTGAACTGTAGAAGGAACTAAGAGGAAGAAATGTGAGCAAGACATATCATCACCAAGTAATATAAATTCCAAGACGCACTGACGATATTTAAGGAATTCCTCTAATGATATAAATACTAGTAACTAAATAGAAATCATAGGTTTAACCCTGCAAAAACTTTACACCTGTGAGAGGACAGAAATGCTACTTCAGTAAGTCAGAATTGGAAGGAGACAGAATCATAGATTTACAGAATAATTACAGAATCAGGCTTAAAATGTACACATTTGTGTGATGCAGTATTAGAGATCATAGAATATTCACCAATGTATTTAATCCTAAAAAAAAAACAAAGTAAACTTTTTGTTGCTTACTTCCTGATATACAAATCCTACTCAACGCATTTACACTCTTAGGGGTTAAATAGTAAGATATCAGAATTGTACTGCTCCTATTCAAATTATATTTTAAGATGAAAAACATAACAAGGATAATAAAATTAAACAACGTGTAATACAAAAAACCTTAAAGCAGGTCCTCCAAATTTCAAAGTTAAGCTTGCTTAGCTGGCTAATTTTCCCAACATATTCAGTTTACAGCAGTTAACATTGGTAGCAACTATATATGTGCACAGGGAAGAGGAAGGAATGTCTATACAGCCTCTGTAAGCTACCCAGCAATTTCTCAGTTTTCCACACAACAGTGTCTATTGTTTGCCATGTGCAGACATGAACTGAATAATACACAAAACCTTAGATCCTAGTTGTAGGTGAGTTTTCACTTTCCAAGGATTTATTAGAGACTGGCAGTCAAAAACCACCAAGAAAAGCCAAGCTCACTTCATACTGAGGATGGTTTTACTGCTGCTGCTACCCCATCATGGCATGCTAGGAACACCCTTGGAAAGGAGGACCTGGGCGTATAATGTTTGCGATCACACCACCAAGGAGCGAACCCTAACCAACAGCAACTGGTGTGGACTGATGCACATAACGCTCTCCTCAGGGCGGGGACCCTCTGAACACATGAGCCACCACATTCACAATTTATAGTAATGAGCCTSTATCTTCTTTGCACCCTAGGTGACCATAAGACATACAAAATATAATAATTATTTTTCATTCATTTTCCAGTTCAAAGTGCCCTAAATATTGAGAGGACTGTGCCATAGATCACCAGCGTAGGGCTTTATAGCATGATGACAACAGTGTGAGTTGTGTGTCCTGCAGCATGGCACAGGGACACGTGAGGACAAGCAAGGGCACGAGACTTGTCTTGAAGGATTGTCCTGGGGAAAGGGAGTCAGTCTGGCTGGATCGGATCCAAGGGTGAACTACCCTGTCTGCTGTTGTAGATTGCTTCCTGGAGGACATAAACTTCAGGAGAAAGTCTGGGTGCAAACTAGCACAGTACAGTGACAGTGTCCCAAGGCCCAGAAGGGAACAGCAAATGAGTCAAACTGACATAGTAGATGCACTTCACACATGAAGWTCAACCACATTAGTTTTATTCAAAATGTCTTTCACTTTAGGAAGGACTGAAAAAAAGTTTGTGGTTTTCAGTGATGGTTACGGTTGGTTCCACTCAAAACCCAAAGTCCTTATTTGTTAGCTCTGTGTCAACACTTACCTCTTTTTCTCCCTCAGAAGGTTAACACAGTTTGGAATATTCCCTATGTTGAAAATATCTTTGTGGACAAATTCAACAACTTACTATGAATATAATAATTATTCTATTACTGAAAAAATAAGTTAGTAATAATGGTTAACTGTTTGACCATTCTGCACCTGTTTGTGAATGCAAAACTCAGTACCCATGTGAATACAAGATAGATTATGTTCTGTTGTCAACAGCAAAATGCCATCATAATGCAACACATGGGTCATCAGTAACTGATGGGTTAATAACAGTTTTGACCAACAGCATGTGACCAAGGATCCTAGATTAAAAACAGAAAAGTTGGAAACTATATTGCTTAAAGCCTCTGTTCGCAATAAACTGCAAACAAAAAAGTGGTCTCAATCCAGGGTTTCATGAAATTCTGAAAGGTTTCAGTAATAAAATAAACTAGAATAGGTCAGGGGGATTTTCTGTTTGTGATTTTTTTTTTCCAATAGTAGTAGGAACCTATGACAACTGTAGAACTAGAAATACTACAAGGGAGAAAAATTACTTTCAATTCACTAGTCACAACCTACTGGTTAGTTGACTGTTTTTTCTTGCTCGAAACTATTTATCACCAATATTTAATTGTGATTATTTCACCAAAAACCCTCCTATATTAGTATAGCAACACTTTTCCTCCAAGTAGGAAATTGAAAATAAGCACTTCAGACTCTTGAGATTTCTTCCAGCAAATTAGACATGAATAATATTCCAAAAGAAAAAGCCATATAGAAAAACACCATACAGATTTTAGTGGATGGCAGAGAGATACCAGATCTACTGACAGAAAAATCTACTATCACATACATAAGATGTGAAAGAAGCTGGAAAGATGGGAGAAACCCTTCCCCTGATAACACAACTAATATTATCACTGCAAGGTAAGTTTTTCATTATGAACTGATATACCATCTGCCTCACTGATTCTGGGGCTATCTAAAATTTCACCAGAGACAAAAAATAAACAGACCCATTTTGCCTCTATCAGAGGCAAAACTGTAAYTAGCAGATTGGCTATCAAAGCAGATCTTAATTTTAGGTTGTTCCAAGAGATGCCAGAGTGCAGTGCCAATAGGCAYCAGAAGGTGCCACTGGGAAAAGAACCAAAAAAGAAGAAAAAAAACCCACACCAACAGTACCACTAAAACATTCCTCCATCCATAATAATTAAAGAGGTCTCAAAGTGGAGCAAACCAACAGAGGCTTCTTGCCTTTACAGCAGCTGAGTTTGGCAGGATGGACAGAGCGCAGAGTCATATGTACACAATCCYGTCTTTTGCAAAGATGAAAATGTCTGACAGGATAGAAAGAAAAGAAAAATTCTTTCTCAGTTTCAGCAGCAAGRTAAAGGATCAGTTGCTCAAAATACTTTAGCTAGCCAGAGGTCAACTGGAAATGAAGTATCCCAAGCACTGTATAGGGATATCATCTTGGTAAATCCCAGCCAATACCTGCATCCGTCAAGGGGAGGATTAAGGAGTGCAATGCTGACCTTTTCACCATTASCATTGCTCTAATTCATTTTTACTTACCAGATTTGCAGGTGTTAATTTTATTTTTTACAACAGTAAGTTGCAATCTTCCTCATTCCTCCCAATGATATTTACACACCTCCTTCCTCTCCTTACATTCATGATGAAACATACCACAGTCCAGAAAGCAAACTAGATATGTTTTGAAGTCCTCATTCAACTAAAATTTTGTCACCTGCTCTCACACAAGTCTCCCTCTGTCCTCCCTTCCAAGACCTGCAGTGGCCTCCTCTGCTCATCCATTCCTGGCCTCGGCTATTCCAGCCTCACGTTCCTGATCAAAGCTCCAACGCCACAGATTTTGATTAGGTCTTTCTGCACTAGTCTGCCTCTGACCYGACAGAGCAATGATATAGTGAAGGAATTTTCCATCCAGGACAAGGGCTAAAGGAAAGATCTGGAAGCTCCAACCCTTGAGATTTCAAACAGTGCCACCTACCAAGTCCCAGAAATCCCTACTCTTCCCAGTCGCTTCTCAGCTTGTTTTATTCTCACATGTATCKCAAAAATAGCTAGCTTCCAAACATAAAATCTTCATAAATTGAAGAGCAAATTTCTGATATATTTAAAAAACCAGACACTCTATTGCCTGCAGAAGAAAATTGCTATTTTAGTGAGGCCCACATAAACAATGGTTTGAGCTCCCTCTGCAGGYTCCACGTCTGTAATTAACTAAGAAATCCTTTTCCCACGGCCATGCAGTCATAAACGAATAATGATGATGTGCAGAAACAAAAATGTTTTGACAGGATTTGGCATGAGAGTAGTCGAAATTATCATTGATGTTGTTCTTTAAATGAGACATTTGGGGCAAATTCTGGCCTACTATAAACAGGTGCACTCCACCGCAGCAAAAGGAGTACCAGACGCTTAGCTCAGAAATGGGTTTAGTTAATTTTGTGTTAGCTGGATGGCAACTTAAATAAATAATGTTAACTAACTACAAGAGCTAGTATCAGGGGAAAGCATTAAAGAGTCCTAGCAAGACAAAAGCAGAGAGAGATCTTTAACAGATTAATTTTTACTTTTAAATGATAAAGCAGATTATGCTACTGYGCAAGGTTTGCACTGATTTAGTACTACAATAGACGTGGAGTGTATGAAGTATTAAACTCACAAACACAAGAGTTCTCCAGCAAGTATCACCAGCTCTGCACACTTAGAAGCTAATTCAGCTCCAAGTTCCACTGGAGCCACTACCGAATGGGACTTCATACAGGTTTAGGCCAGGAAGTGTGGATTTCTTTGGTGTTTCAAGTCCAGTCATTAAACAGAAACCTCATTTTTCAAACTAATTTCTTTTTTTTTTTTTTTTCATTCTTTACACATTTGGGAAAAAATCAGGATTTACAGACCACATACAATTTTGGGAAAAGCTATTCAGATTACACAGTGATATGAAAGYAAAAGAGAAAATATATGTCATAAACAAATCTACATAATAATATCAAAGTGAAATCTGGATCCGTCTTTGATAGCTCTCGTCCAACCCAAACTTCCTTTGTATTTCCACCTCAGTTTMGTTCTGGCTGGGAGTTCAGGTGTGATGCAAACCCAAGCAGAATCTAGCAATGCAGCGAAGAACTTGTTTAATAGCCACAGATATGAGCAATATGATATATACAAAAATATTTGAAAACACAGATATACTTAGTGATTCAGTCTATGTCTTTCTTAATGGACAAGACAGAAAAAAAATACRATTTTGACATGAGAGAACTCAGCTGTTTCTCGTAGAAGACACTGTTCTACAGTCACATGTTTTTCTTCAAGCATTTTTAATAGATACCCAGTGGGAATTTTCCCTGATTTCAACTGTTTACAGGTTAATTTGTACTCTCTTCTTATGCAAGTATCTTTGAGGTCTACACATGTTAACATGTTTAGACGATTGCCTTACTTTTGTATTGTAGCTTTTTAGCGATATGAACTATATTATACCATGGAGAAGTCTCTAATTTCTGGTACATAAAAGAGCTCTCTTACGCTGGGGCCAGAGATAAAATAGTTGATTCAGTACGGCAGTTCTGCTCTGCTAATCAGCCCATATGAAGCTAGGATTACCCTATTTCTCCGACATGTTGTTTTTCTATTTGTTCAGATGAGCAGCGTAAAACCCAGCTGGCAGCCAGATACTAACGGTGTTCCCAATGGATCAAACCTAGGTCCAATCAAACCTAGGTCCAATATTGTTCAACATCTTTATTAATAGCCTGGGTAACAGGGTGAGTGCACTGTCATCAAGGTCATGGATGGTATCAAACCAGCGGTGTGGTAGAAGATGGGCTGATGAAAAACCTCATGAAGAACCTCAACAAACAGCAATTGCAAGGACAGCAGCTGGGCAGGAAGAACCGCATGCTAGAGGCAAGAGGTCAAAAGGATACAAAGCAGCTTTCCAGAAAAGAACTTACGGGTCCTGGAGGACAAGCTGAACATCAGTCAGCATATGCCTTTGCAGAAAACAGGGCCAACTGTACGTTGTAATAGCAGAAGTGCAGCCATCAGGTCGAAGGAAGTGATTTATTCTCTTGAAGCACTTGTGACACTACATCAGGAGTACTGTGCTTCAAGCCTTAGTACAAGAAAGATACTGACATAAAGTGAATCCAGCAGAAGACCATCAAGACGTTAAGAGAGCTAGGACATGATGTATGATGAGACTCTAAGAATACTGGGCTTGTTCAGCCTTCAAAAGAAGGACTATGTGAAGATCCCATTACTGTCTTCAGGGACCCTTAACGGTAACGTATAGAAAGATGAACAAGACTCTGCTCAGATGTGCGCTGTGACATGACAAGAGGCAACAGATACAAGTTGCAACACGGGAATTTCTGATAATAGGGGAAAAAAACCTTCCCAGTGAAGGTGGTCAAACACTGACACATGTTACTCAAGCAGGTTCAGCTAAGAAAGATCCTGACCAACCCAATCTAAGTTGAGCTTGCTTTGAGCGCGGCATTGGACCAGATCATCTCCAGAGCACTTTTTCTCCCTTAATTATTTATTAGCAACCCTAGTTGGGTGGAATTTGAGTACTGTACCCATTACTTGAGCCATATTCAGTCATCATGAATGGTCTGAGGACACATAGAAACATTTGGAGAAATCCACTCTGCATGCAGACACTCTTACATTTACTGAGCCTGCATAACAAATTTGACAGACTTTGGAACACGGCAGATTTACTGTCCAGGCTCAGATCACTGGTACTGCGCATGTCCAGCAAGTCATGTCCCTTCGTGCAGCAGTGCTACACCAAAACTGCATGGCTGGCTCTGTCACTGAGGATGGTTTCACAGCATGGGGCTGCACTGTGGCATGCTTTGCTTTAAGACAAATCAACTAATTTGCAGCAAACTTAAGTATCTTGCATAACCTTGGATAATACTGTCCTGGTAACTCCTTCTGATTCTTACACTGCATCTATTATATGGCATTGGAGGAGCTATTGCAAACAGTTTTAGACATCATTAAAAAAATCTAACAGTCAAACTATATATATATATATATATATATATATACACATATGCTATATGTCCTTGAATCACTGCTAAAAAAAATCTCATTTTCCCACATCCCTAGCAGACGAAACCCTTCATGTTTCTTTTGGTTAACTGAGGTTCAAACCTAAGTAGAATATTTTACTTGTAGTAAACTATAGTTACAAATTACATTGTTTTACATTATAGTTACAAAGTCATGAGCTAATTCACTGTGGACTTGGTAATCTGATACCCTGCTTACAACAGCACCCACATTTTGTAGAGCATTTCTCATCAGCAAGTCAGTATCATTATCCCCACTTTTTAACAGATGAAAAACTCGAGGCATAAAATAAGGAACTCCTTGGATCAAGGCCATGTAGCAAGTCAGCAGCAGACAGAGAAATAAAAAACAAGGTAGCCGGCAACATAGTGCATGTGTCTCACTCATTTCTTCAACYCACCATCTCTTTTTTCTAGGTTCCTGTTTTTCTATTTACCTTCTCTCGAGTATATCAATTTACTTTAAACCAAAAATATTCTAATTTTCTGTTTGTGCTACTGTTCTTTCCATTGGGTCTTTATGGGTAGTCAGATACCATTGTTGATGTGTACAATAGTAAATGTAAGTTATAGTACATTAGATTAAGCGTATACTTTCTAAGATTATTTAATGATGACAGAATCACAATTKCATCTTACCTATACAGTTAGTTATCTTGTGCTGGAAGCTTTTCTTGATCTTTACCCTTAGCGTACACAATTCTAACCAATTTGTGTCTTCTTTGGCCTCCACTAACATACTGTTTACTAGAACTCTGGATAAATAATGAAATAAGAATAGGTGTGCCCAAAGGAGCTGGGATTCACCAGTTGGTATCTATATACCATATTGCTATTTATAGTTCTTCTAAGCAGCTTTGGATTTTAATTTATTTTGGGATAAGTCTTCATGAATCATTTTGCCAAGGTTATAACCAAATTCCTGTTTTATTTTTTTTTCACATTTTGCTCACTGGAGCTGTAATTCTATGAATAAGGAAATTTATTTGACAAAGAAGACGACAAATTTTTCAAACACTTAAGCAGCTTAGAATCCAGAGTGTCTCACTTGGAAGTCTAAAAGCATGACTACACTCCGCAGTTAAATATAACACGAGCTATCAGCAGTCAAGCTAGCTGCAGAATGGAACTCAGAAACTCAGCAGGGCTCTTCAGTGTTAATACCAAAATGAGTGTCTCTGCACGGACGTACAGCTGTGCTGTGCAGCAGTACTTACGTGGACACTAACTCGGGCAGAATGAGTATGTTCTACATCGCATTCCATTGTACAACACAAACACACTGAAAGCATCTTTGAAAGACCGTCTCAGTTCCAACAGACAAGTTGCAAAACAGCAATTAAGTGCCTGAAATACCAGGTGGCACTGAAGCTTCCAAGTCTAGGAAAATAATCCAAAGCTTTGCCTCCCTGGATGAAAACACGTCACTTAAGTACCAGAAGTTCTGCTACTGTATATGCTGAGAGGCACCACAGCGATAGCCCCACATGCCGAAGGCAGTTAGTGATTCACAAATTTGCACATATGACCCCTCAGAGCTGCAAAGCATGCGGGGATTACGCCTGGCAGCCAAGGAGAATGCTGCATTTAGCACAAAGCACAGCAGCACGGGTACTCTTCTTCAAAAGCGCAGCAAGGAGAGGACGGAAAAGGGGTAAAAAAAAAAAAAAAAAAAAATGTAAGCCTTACAGTGATGCTGTTCGGTCCTGCAAAATGCCATGTTTGACATGGTAAACAAAAATGTTACTGAATATCTAAGTAACTACATAGCTCCTGGCAGCTCGTGTAAATTCTACTTGCCTTTTTTGATCTGGTACTCAAAGCGTGTTCACAACTTTAACTTCTCAAGGATTCCTTCCAGTTTCAATATGAATAGTAAGTCCTCTAAAGCTTTTCACCATCCTGGACAGGGGCCTTCATGACCATTTAAATATTCTTATCCTTACTTAAAAGATTGGTACATAGGTGTAAATATTGCAGTGACTCTTCACCTTCCAATTAATTCATACAGGCATATCACATATCAGAGATCAAAGAAGAATTCTTCTGCTATTCTGCAAACTTTTTCAATCATAAGAAGTTATTGCTTTGTGCTGTGAAACCAAGTTTATTGTGTTTTATTCTTAAATAAAAGGGAGATCATGAACAACATTCTGCCCATCCAACTGCAACTCTTAAGAATTTTCACTACAAATACATCCCATCTGTGTTGAAGTTCCTGTTCCATTTCTTAATTATTCATGAGAAATGGAACATCTGCAAGAGATTAGAAAAAATGCCCTTAATGGCTCTGACACCTTAGATGCCTCAGAAGTGGTATATCCTTATCAGATCCTAGGTATGACTGAAGAAGAACCAGACACAAGGGCATAGCTTAAGGGTATCTCTTACTAAATAATAAACACAAAGCCAGTTCTGGGCCAAAGCAGTATGTGGAATATGTAAGAAGAGGTACAGTGAAAAAACACTGCAACCCCAAAGCTTCTGAGAGCAGGGAGTGAGGTCCCAAAGAATTCAGCTAAGTATTGATATATAATGGGAAAAGTCATAGCTGAACATGGCGCAATAGCCCAGAGAAAGGTAGAGAAACAGCAGCGAAAAGGAAATCCTTTTCCTGCTAACAAGCGCAGCCCCAGTCAGTCAAAACATGAATGAACCTACACACAAGAAAGAAGAAGGAAGAAAACGAAGTTTTGTGGAAGATGTCCAGATTTAGTCCTTATGGGAGTAAGAATGTGACTTGTGTATGAAGTCCTGTGCAGCAAAACTCTGTTCTTAAAGGCCTGAGGCTTTCACGACTGTTCCAACTCACCACAGGAACKGGGATGACAAGAACATGCAGGTAGGCACATCTGTCCCACCTACAGACGTTCCTCCTCTCAATCACCAAGGAGGGCACCTAATAGATATTTTAAATAAAAATGATATTAGTTTGATGGTGGGAAATGTTTTTCTTTTGAAGTTGGAGCAAGTAAAGCAGGTTGTTCAAAAACAACCAAAAGTCCAGGGCGACATCCCTCTTCCGAACGCTCGTCAGGCTTAGCTGTACGTCATTTCCCAACTCCACCGGGTCTTGTGAGGATCCATTCATAATCCCAAGGTCACCTTTTCCCATCACTTCTAGGGACTCCGTGGCTACGTCTGTACTCGCAAATCAAACACTCCTGGGTGTTGGAATATGACCACCTATATTTTAAATTATTATAATTTGATTTATGCCAACTAGCATTTTCGTAGACAATTCTCAGTCACGGTTCAGAAGTGAGATGATTTCAGGAACAGTTCCAATTGTTGGGAAGGTGGATCTTGCCACAGTTTGCTTCAGAAGCTAAGAGAATTAATAACATTTATATCAGCAACTGTGCAGGGGGCCTCAGTGCATGGGAATGTTCCTGGATATGCCTATTTACCAGTCCAGATACCACCTAAAAATCCAGTTCAGTGGGACCTCAGTGAAACAAGGGCTAATTCCAGTGATATTTCTGTTGCTTCACTCAGAAAAAAATCACCAGAAACACATAGCTCTAAGGAAAATAGGAAACATTTATACCCATTTCTGTTCTTCAATAATCCTTGATTCCAAACTATTTTAGAGCTCTCCACCTCCTGAAAGAGGCTGTCTTCGATTTCCCTCCTTTTTGCAAGCAATACTCCATTAATCCTTCTGATAATCTGGTAATACAGTGAAAAACATTTTTTTCTCAAGTCTGATCCTGCTTGACCATCACAAGATCCTTCAGCGTAACTGCACTGTGTGATTACAATAATCAGTGATTACTGATCCTGCYATTGCCACCTAACTTCAGAGAAATCAATGACTGTCCAGTTGGTAGATCATGGACTTAGCACTGGAAGATGCATGGAAGATTCACATCTTCAAAACTCTGGCCAATTCAGTATACACAGAAGTATCAAATGATATAACTTTTGCATACTGCTACCCAGAATTCACTGGTTTTGCTCAGACAGCTTACCCCAATTGTCACAATATTGCTAAATTAATTTCTGCTAAACAGTCACAGTATGACTCTTTAAAAAAGCAACTGGAAGAGATGATTATTCAGTAAAACAGCATTGAGTTGAGGATGACAGGTTAGACAGTGGTTTTAGGCTCTCTCTTCTTCTTCTTTTCTAATTTTGGATATCTCAGTTTCTCACATAGAAAGAATGGGTAGAAACTCTGACTTGAACCTCCTTGAGTGTAACAAATATTGAAGTTTTAAAATTATTTGACTCCAACTTACTTTCAATRTTTATGATGGAAAAGAAATGAGTCTTACAGGTTCTCGGACCTTCCACTCTGGGTTTAAGGCATGAGGGAAGAGAACATCCCTTTGTGAGCTAAGCATGCATTGGAATGGATTTTTCATCTATTTTTAACAGTAATTTATCTAATTGCTCTGTATTATGCTACAGCACATCATGTTAAACTGCATTTTTACATGGCTGCATTACAGTTTCAGACGTTTTATTACATAATCTACAATGACATTTTACTTACAGTACTCATCCTGCTAGAACAACGCAAAAATGGCTACAACAATGCAAATACAGTTTTTATATCATGCCTACATAGGATATAGGAAAAATAATGTTATATAGTACTTTCTAATGCTTTCTCAGCCAATATGTTACGATGTTCTGAATTCTTTGTGTCATGGGGTTCAACTGCTTGTATTTGATAGATTAAAATCTAAGAAATAAAAAACAAGTTAATCAAAAATAAATGTGATTCCAAATTTTTTTACTTCATTTATGTAGGATTATCTGGTAGGGCCAGAAACCCACTGAGAGGAGTATGGCAGAGAAGCAGTTGAAAAAAAGTAAAAAAGACATGTCTTTGCTGCCATCAGTGAAAATCCGAAGTTTCTAAGAACTTCACTTTCTTTGCATGAGTGACTCCATTTTTAAAAGAATCATTGCCTTTGAATCACAACATAGCTTCCACGGAAAACYGTATCTAAGATATGACATGTAATCATATGGAATACAGCAGTATCTTTGTTAATCAGGTATGGAGTACATAACGTGTAAGTGAACCAGCACTAGTGTTGTATAAGATATAACACTGTACTGGCGATTTTACGGTAAAAATTAGCTCCTAAATATTACTGAATTAGCTCCCAAATATTGTTCAAATGTTCCATTCTAGAAATTACGCATTCAGATTTCACTATTATAAAGCAAACCGACGCATTACAGAATTCCTGTATTCYTGCAGCACTGAAAAAGGTTTTTGCATGTGTATCATGGCTGATAGTGATTTCCTTTGATTTACATGTATTAAATAAACCTCCATATTAACCAGCAATAACCAGTTTCTCCTAGCAGGAGAAAGGGCAGCCTTCCTGGAAGCAGGTGKTTTTTTTTATCTATTATCTCCACAGACACCTCAAGTGGAAGCCTAGTAGAAGATACCATGTTGTTGCATGTCTTTCTTTTTCCCGGAGATAATCAAGGACAAGGTGGCATGAGATAATTAGCTACAAGTATCATTAGCTCCCTGAATTCTCTCCATGCCTGATAGCGAGCTCCTGCCAGCAGACCTGGTTTACAGTCAGCGACTCCCGGGGAAGATATTTCGACACAAGAAAGAGGCCCTACGATGGGGAAGAAGGAGCCATGCATATGAATGAGTACATCTTGCCCTGCTGATCGGAGAACTCAGTATTTCCAGCCCCTTACTTCTGGGGTAAAAAATCATCCTTAACACAAGGATATCAGTCTGTTTCTTTGGTTTTCTCTTTTCATTTTGGAAATATCTTCAAATAAGACCATTATCTGAAAAAAATGTCCATTTATTAACTCCAGATTTTTTTTTATTCTTTGAAATAACCAGGTAAGAATCTCCTTGCATCAATATAAATAAAAAAAAATTGCCTGAACTTGTAATTAATAACATTGTCAGATGAAGTACCGTATTAGAGGTAGAAGATCTGAGTTTTGTCYACTTAAGACTATATCCCATTTTACTACACTATTGATGTCAATGCCTGTTTTGAAACTGCAGTCATAGAAGCAAGCTCGTAATTCCCTTAGATAGCTAAATGAAATGTTCTGATTTTCAAAAATGTGAAATAATTCAGTAATCCTAAAAGTTTTTAAAAAATTGAATTCAAAAGCAAAGCTTCAGACAAAGAAGGTTACAAATTCAATCTTTGTAATTCAGTGGCTCAGTTTCTCCATCTATAAAAGGAAAACTGCTGAGTTTTCTGTAAAGCAATTTTACTTTCTCAGATAACGAGCTCTGCATCTGCTAAGTATTCTTATTTATTACTATTGAATTGGTTGCCCCTATGGCATTTAACACAGCATTTCTAATTAGGGCAACACTGATAATAAAAACAATGTTATATCTAATATAGACAACTCCATTAGAAAATTTTCAAAATGCATACAGCTACGTTAGATCAGAACTATATAGGTATCCATGAAAAACAATTACATCTTTTATTTTGCCCACCAAATTTCCACACAAGTGGCACACACAAGAACATGTTATGAATCCTGATGCAAAAATATGCATCTTATATTAATATTTATCAGGGAGTAGAGACCTAAAGAACACCGTTCGTACAGTGAAGAATACTGCAAACACTTAACTTCATTACATTTACTTTAATGCATTAATACTACTTCTTCTTACCAGTAGGCAGCACTGTTACATCTTTTTAGATGTTAGCAATGTTAATGACATACAATGCCATCTGCAACTTACTACATAATATCTGACCTTTACTTCCATTCAACCCTCATTATTTTTTCTTCACACAGTGCTTCTATCTCTCAGATTTTATTTCATAAATGAAAACAAGAAAAAAAGATCAAAATGATTAAACAATTTTTAGAACATCAAAAATGGAAAAACAGGAAATGGAGGTGGAAATGGTATATTGGATTGAGTATATCAATTATCCTAACAGTCATCATTCAAAACAACATAATAACTGTATCAATATGATGAATTACCTTAGGTAAACATCTCAGTAGCAAGACTGAGTCACTTCAGTATTGATTAAATCATTTACACCTTTAAGAACTTAAAAGAGCAGATTGATAGAATAAACAAAATAATGGTCCTGATCCTAAAAACTCTTGGTCACATGAACAGCACATGAGCTTTTAATTRCCTTTTCAATTGGACTGCTTTTCTGGTTACTCTTTCAGAATGGCTGAGAGTATAAAATTTGGAAGAAACAAGTCAACAATAATCTGTTGTTATTACTATTTTTAAGATAGTCAAACCTAAACATACGAACTTGTACAATGCCCTAACAGTTGATAATCTTCAGTTTTACTGGTCCATGAAATTTTCATCCCTTAAAAATCATCCCTTATTTAGATCTTGATCTTACATTTGCTAAAAATTAAAATTCATATGGAATTTAATAGGATGTTTGGATGTACAAGAAAGGAAGAATTTTGTCCCAAATATATGTATACCCAGCTGCAAAGGTTAACAGTAGGGGTTAATAAGTATATAAAAAAACAGATAACAAGTATGCATTTATTTCATATGAGTGCATATATATAAACACACACACACGTATGTATTTATATGAACAAAAATTTTAAAAAGAAAGAGTCTTCTCATAGATCGTTTGTAAACAAGATATACTAGTTTAAATATCTTAGCAATCCTAACGATTTTTTTTCACTTTCTGTCCTACTTTCACACGAAAATTATAATTTCATATTTCATAAAAAGGCACTGAAACGTAAAATGGGCCAACATCAAAATATAACAAGGAAGCAAAGATAAATTAGAGGAATTCTTTGGTTCTTTCACTAACTAATCAGAGATATACAGAAAAGGAGCTTTTAAGTTTAATGATACCTGCTCATTAAATGATGCTAAACACTAAAATACCACGAACAGCAGGGAATTTCAGTTTACATTAGAGAAAAAAATAAAAGGGTAAAAATGACTGAAGTTGGTCAGTTCAAGCTGATAGGGCACTTCAAATGAATAACAGAAGAATAAAAGAGACACTCTAGGTTAAATTAGGTTCTCCTATGCCTTTTCTTGAAAGTGCTTAACTTCACAAAATTTATTTGAATTAACTAACCTGCCAAAATCAAAGAATTGAATAGGGGTAAAGTTAAACAAGCAACTACACTTCACAGTAAGTTTACCCATTAAACAGCAGATAAAACCTCTGCATAAGAAAAGATGGGGGCAACAGTTTTAGAATGTGCATTTTTTCTTCTCTAGTCAGGCAAAATGTCATCCTTTCATACTCTTGAAGTAAAGCTCTACTTCAGAATAAAATTATTCAGATATGGAAGTTAGTTCTGCACATAATTTTATTTGTTAGAATCCTGTTTTTCTAAGTTCAGCATGGAATTTTATTTCTCTACATGTGAAATATGTAATACTTGAGCACTGCCATTTCACTGTGGCACTGAAGATATTAAACGATTAATTATACTGTATTACCTAACAATTTTGCAAATCTACAATAAAACATTTAAAGAAAAATAAGCCATTTGAAGCAATCTTCAAGGTTGTATAAAGCTTGTAAATAAGAAGGTGGCTTTAAATCTTTTTTGAAAACATATGCTATCCCTCTATGCTATTTTGCTTTGAAGGTGATTACATTTACCAACTGAAAGAAAAAAAGAGGAGAAAAAGAAAAAAACARGAGAAAGAAAAAAAGAGGAAAAATAAAAAAGAGGAGAAAGAAAGAGAATGTTTTTGTGCTGCCAGCAGTAGCATAGTAGTAAAAACACATATTTCAAATACATTCAATCTCTTCCTCAGACTTAAACTGGTTAAGGTTAAGCTGGGCATTGACTAACACTTGTTTCTCAAATTTTTATTACATAAAACACTTCTACCTTTATTTAGTAATTTTTTAGCTTGTATTTTAGTAATTTGGGAGGGAGGTAGAGTCAGAGAAAGGAGAATAAAGAAGCGAAAAACATATTTGATAAAAGTTTGAGTGTGTAGAGCCAGCAACATGCCTTCCCACTCCAGGCGTGACCTAGAGAWCATAAGTGTCGCTGAGTCTCCACGCCTCTCCCAGAATCACCACCTTTGGAGGCTGGAATTTGCCTTGGAACACGGGAGCTATGATCTTGGTCCACTAACACAAAAATAATTCCACTAATATGAAAATGGGCTTGATTCAAATCTAGCCCGTTAATCATCTCACTCATTTAGACTRTAAGCAGGTACAGATAGTGGTTATCTACCTCTGAGAGTGACTGAGAGATTATTTTCATTGCTTTGWAACTTCAAATATTGTACACATGGCAGGAATGCAAACAAATAAAATCCTAGATTTAGTGGTTAAGATCTTTCTTCCCCATGGTCAATGATGGGCAGTAAACATTAAGTGCCACCACTGCTATCTTAAGTGGCTTAAAATAGGCATTACAAGGGGCCAAATCCATGCCTTCATCTAGATCAGGTCTGTGAACCTTTAAACTTCATCTTCTAAGACAAAGTTGTTATATTGGAATACCATTAGAGAAAGCTGCTGAGCAGTGGGTGCTGTGTCAACCTCAGAAGAAATTCTGTAATGTTTTAATATGCTGCAGGTATAATTGGCAAGATGGAGGAGAGCATCATCCATTGGCTAGCAATTTTGACAAATAAAAAAGTAGAGTAGCAGACATAAAATAAAAACAGACGAAAACTCCTTTCAGAATCAGAGGTTTAATGATAGATGTACTAAAACATATGAGAAGGATCTCTGTTCCAAAAAAGTTATAATAARAAGACAACACAAAATAGAGGATGAGGATGAGAAGAAGTATATAGATAAAACTATGAAGATTATGATACAGAATACAAATTTTAATGTGTATTTTTCCCTTTARCTTACTTCTAGCTTATTTTTTAAAAAATGAATAGTTTACCTTCTGTGACAAAACCCTAGAAAATCTCTTAGCACTTACAACCAATCTTACAGCACTGATCAAGGAACAAACTCTCATGAACACTCAAAAGTATGTAGAGGTTTTCCTACACTTAACCGAGAACAACTAAGCTGTTCATACAGTAACATAAAGAATAGTATGTTATGTTTCCACATGTCCTCGCAATACAATCAGAGTTAAGGAGGACATAAAAACTCATTTTTTTTGGCTCATCCCTGCAAGTGAATATATCTAAACACTTTTGCTTTGCTTGAAACCCAGCAGTGAAAAACTTCCTTAGGGATATTTCTCCTAGTCAGAATACCACCAGCGTGCATCCAAAAAAGCAATGGCTGAACTCTTCAACAGTCAGTTCACTCCAGATCGCACTGGAGAATATTTCATGATAAAGGCCTAAGCAGAGCATGAAAAAGATGAAAAACCCTGCCAGTCTCACTAACTCATTAAGCTGAAGACGGTATACAATCAGAAAGGAGTTTAGGAGGTTATGAGGGTTTTTATGTTCAGTGAGAGGGAAAGGAACTGCCTTAATCTTTTCATGGTCACCAATATCATCAGGAAAACAAYTTTTTAAATTAAGAGATGTAAAGTCACAGGAAATAAGCAATTACAAAAGTTGTCTTTGCTTGTTAGGATAGCTAACAAAGGATTAGTTATGGTTAGTTGGGCTTAGTTATGAAACTCACTTGTAGCACACAGCTTTGACATCTATGTTAACACTGAGTTAACAGCTTATCCATTCTACTGGGGAATAAGGATGAGAAGGAACAGGAACATGTTTTCTTTATTTTCATTACTATTGGTACTGCTAGTGGCTGGAGGCATCAACTAAGTCCACACTRATGTAGGCACTATATGAACCACAGCAAGACAGCAAGATCACCTGGCATCCACCACCACCAAAGAAATGATAATCTGATCAAAGACACCTTGCAGAATAATTTAAAGGAATTTTATTCTCAATTTTATMCTCACACATTCTATTCTTTTTATATTTTGAAGCACATAACAAATATTTTCTTATGTAATTGTCCTAACTAATCCTTCTTCTTATTCTTAAATCATATATCAAGTCTTAACCAAATCTTCAGTTTTCACTAGCAAAAATACTGTGGGCATAAAAAGAGACTTGGAAAAATTGKAGTTGTTCAGCTCCTAAGCACAGGAATTATAAGATAAATTCGTAAGAGAAACTTGAGCACTGACCACTGACTGATCAGCTGACTGTGGCTCCGTGTGACTCTCAGGAGAACGTCGCTCTAAGTTTCTGGCAGGGTGGATAAATGCAAATTTATCCACTCAGGGCTGGAGAGGAGGGATGGATATATCTTTAAGGAAGATGCCCAAGTACTCAGAATTAATTCACAGAAGGCTGGGTAAATCTGGTTTATATAATCTGAAGAAATGTTATTCTCCAATACTGATGACATGTTTAGTTTACAGTTATTAATAGAATACCTATATATGCCATTGCATTATATTCCACAACATTCATACAATACCTTAATTATCTTAATGACGTTTAGCTGAATATTACATGATGTTCAAGCTCTAATTAATATCTTTAAATAGAATGTACAGATAGAAAAAATTCATCAGATTGTTGATGAAGTTCATGTGACTTAAAATCCAAGATGGTCTTTCAAATACTGCTGGATCAAGCGTCAAGAGGCTGAGAAGGACTTTTGTGAAGCACTAATAAATGCCCTGAAATTAAGAAGGGGGGGATTTCCTGCCACTCTGGCATAAAATTTGCAAACCCCCTTTTATCATCTGCCTGCCTAAGAATGTCCAACCCTTTTCACCAAGTTACGACAGCCGTGGCTGTCCCTTTGAGCCCACCAAACCTGCAGAGCTCTAAACCAGGCACATTGAACTGTAGCTTGTAGTATATGAAAGACAAATTCTCTCTCTGGTTAGTTTTATGTCTTTTCAGTATTTTACTTCTTTACTTCTGTTCTTCTTTTTGCATCCTGGAGTTCTGTTTATCTCTTCTCTAACTTACACATTTAATTCTTTTATTTTTGCATCTGTCTGTTAGTTGTTCCTATAATTAATTCATTTTCTTTTCTCTTCCACTGCCTGAATTTTCTTTAATTTCAATCTCCTTCTTGTCTATTTTTCTCACTCTCCTTTTTCCTTAGTCTCCTGTTTTATCAAGTTACTTCTCAAATCTTAAAAAACCCAACTTAATTCTAGAGAACATAYTAGAAAAAGCGCATCTTTCCTATTTGGTGTTTCCCCTTTCATTTATAGCTCTCTCCTTTTCCCTTCTTACCTCTCTTCTCCTTCCCACCTCAGTCATTTATTCTCCACTTTGTGTTTCTAGCTTTTCTTCCAGCCTGTCATTTCTTACGTTATTTTCCACAATGGGTTGTTCGCCTGTTTTGCTGTTAAATGTTATCTATATTCTTTGATGTTACACTCCAGCCTTATATACCTATGCTCAGTCACTTTCTCTGTKGAAAATTTTAGAAAAGAATGGTTCCAAGTTCTGATAACTTGCCATACATGGGAAAATATCAGAAGTTTAATCCATTTAGTTTATCAAAGACAAGTTAAGAAGTGACAACTATACTCTATACATTCATGAGGAAGAGTCCCAGGAGTGGAAAAATCTTAATCTGGATGAAGAAAAAGCAAGACTGAATGAGATCCAAATTCATACAAAAAAATGAGGTACAATATTACAAACACAAATCTAATTAGACTCTGAAATGGATTCAAAGACTTTCTAGAGTTTCCATTCTTTCAGTCCTTTCTGACCTTAAAATTTGTGCATCATTAATAAAAACTTCATTTATTTAAGTTGTGAGAAAGCAAGACCTCAGATAGAATTGGTCTAACTGGTGAAACCTGTATCTAGCATCTTACATGATAAGTCATGTATGACAGAGAAGGCAATCAGAATGGCACTTCATCCACCTTGAAGGACAGTATGATATTCAGATAATGAAAATGAGTATGCCCTTTTCTTGACCAAATTAACACCCCCATACTAGTAAAAATCTTTTCTGCTAACAAAGGCTGAAGGATAGTGATTCCCTCTTTTGAAATAATTTATAAGCTTCTTAGATTAACTCTTTTACAAATGAGTCTAGTATCTTCCTTAGTGATCATAGAATTTTAGGTATTTCTCTAGAATGTATTATTTTAATATGGAAATTATGGACTGAATTGTCCATGACTATACGAACTGGAACTCTTTTTTTTCTTAGGGTTACAAGAATGTAATAAATATCATCAAAACTGGAACAATACCTGCAAAGCATCAGATCTTAAGAATGAATACATTATAAGATTTTGCATTATTTACACTTGAAAGTAACCACAATGTATTAGGCACTTACTAAAAATAGAGAAGTAATATGGCCAGTGTGCAATTCCAGCTAAGTAAAATCATTTCACTTCTTAGTGTTTCTTCATTTGCAAACTGGAAATAGTGGAATCCACCGTCTTTGGAAATGGTTCTTACTAAAAGTGAGAAATCACACTTTTAGAACTAGGTACTACTATCATAAAGATTCTTTCTCAGTGCTAAAATCTAAAAAGAATGTGCATAACTAAAAGAACAAAATAAGGCATTATCTTAAACCAGACTGGTCAGTATGATGGCCATGTCAACAGCTCCTCACACTCTCCACTATTATTTATTTGCTTCCTGCTCAGACTCTGAAATAATTTAAGTTGCTTACAATCCACATTTTTTCATGATAGGGAGAGGGGAATGAAAACTTACAAAACGAAAAAAAGGAGCAGGAAGCATAAGCCTTTGTGCTACTGTATGTGGCAATGGATTGAAGCTTGCCATTGAGATTAGGAATGCATATGATCGCCTCAATTCCTTTAGATGGAAGAGAAAGGTCAGAAACTTATGTAGGAAAAAGTCTACATGAGGTGCTATAGAAACTTCCTTTAAGCTTCTTTTAAAGAACTTCATCAGAAAATGGTATTTGACCCCACCAAAGGTAAGCAGAGTCCAGGGATTGTCTTTAAAAGCTAGTATTTCTCAACAGTTACCTAAAGATTCAATTTGAGATTGCACCACTTTCCACTACAACTAGAACAGAAAATGACAGTGTATTATTTTTTACTACAACAAAATTGCAACTTGTATTGCAGTTGATTTATTCTGTATAAACAAATCTTAGTCTTGCATCAAGATACGCATCCTTAACAAGTTTTGAAAGATTATAAATGATCAGTTTAGGTTAAAAATACTATTAAAACACCTGGAAAATACTTTTAATGTAACTTAAACTTTGTATCTTCAAAGAGCAGTACAAAGGCAGGCTTCAGTCTCAAATTAAAACATCTAAGTTTATGTCCTTATATATATGCTAGGTTTCTAACAATCTATCACAATCAAGAAAAATACCAATTTTCTTATATAATCAGTATAGTCAGTGGAGCCCAGGGAGAAATGAAACAATTCATTCACTTGGGATCTTAATTAGTTGCCTAAATATCTGGTTAATTTAGATGCACTAGGGTACTGTGCCCAGTTTTTAGTTTTCAGTCCAGAAGGATGGACATCTTCCATCGGTCCTGCATTAGATCTGCTAACCCTCCATGGAGATCTCAGCTATCGAAAAGAAACTCAAGTGACAACAGAACCCCATGTTTTTAGATAAATGAATCCCACACTAGGTGCCCACTTAAGGGCAGGCAAAAGAGAGAACTAAACCTTACTTAAGGTGTCTTAAGTTTTCTCTGCTGACAATCATTAAAAAAGCCAAACAGGGAAGGGAGATGCTATTAATGCCCCCTCCAAAAGAAAGTCTATTCCGCAATTACTGTGCCACATGGACATCAGAGATTYCACATGGAAGTTCAACTTTGATATAAATCTACTGAAAACAAATAGCCTCTATTTCCACTGCTCACGCAAATGYTTTTAGGAATAGATTGCCTTCCTTATCTTAGATTAGCAGATTTATTTATATGATCACGTTAAAATCAAAATCCAGCTGTCAGAAAGCTAAGCAGACACTAACGGYTTATAAACATGAGCTTTCAATTTCCTACTTCCTGTTAAAAATGGAAAATGAATATAGAATATCTGAAAGACAATCAACAATAAATTTGAGTTTTGAGTTACCTAAAAGTGGCTTTTACCTAAAAGACAAGCAGATCTTCAGTACTGTTACATCTTTAAAATGTTATATGCTGGCRGAGTACAGAAGCAGATTTTTTTCTGCCAAACAGAGTTCTTCTTAGAGACACATTTTTTCCTAAAGCTTATCTATTGCAGATAAGGACAGGAAAAATATGATGGCAACACATGAAGATTTGATAAATGCAACAGAAAAACTACAAGAGGCTTCAAAGAATACCGAACCCTAGCATAAATATTATACAAAAAGAACCACAGAGCTACACAAGGAACTGTAGCACACACTAGAGAACACTTTCATCAGCCTGCTGAAGAAACTGCTGCACACCTTGACACCTTGGGTGAGCAAGGCTACATTAAAAAGCCCAAACCCGAGGTATGCAATTTCGCAAGTTACCGAATGTGGATTTTTTGACTAGCTAAAAAAAGGCGAGAAAAGACAGAAGGGCTAAAGTCAGAGTTTATCCAATGGTTTATCCTAAATCAGTAAGAGAAAATGCCATCCTTGGCTACTTAAAATAAAAATTATTCAAAGTTTATTTCACTAAGAATAAGGCCCTATGAGTAAAAAATAAGAATAATGAATCCATGATACTGTTTTGTCCTGTCCAACTAATCCAGTTTCAGATATTTTCTTATATGTTATTGAAATGACAGTGCAGAATATGCTACACTTTGGAAAAGGAAAGAAATGGTAAGTATCATGCCAATAATTGACTCATACATGTTGTATTTTGGATTTGCATAATTTTTCTAATTTTAATAAAATTCCAACTATAAGCAAAGGAATTCATAYCTCAGCCAACGGATATTAAGTATTCAGCTGACTTCTGATGGACATTGCCACTGCTTTGAAAAACAGTCCATTCATTTTACCTGTTTTTGGCTTTCCATCTTCAGGAGAAGGCTGAGACTACATTTAGGCCAGGGCAAATGACCTTATCTTTCCTACCAGATATCTGACACGAAAATTCCAGTTCCATTTGTGAGATGCCCATTCCCCAGCATTTTCTTCTGACAGTCAACAGTTGTTATTCACATTTCCAGAACAAAGCCAAAATCAGAATCTTAAATGACACACAGCTTGCTACAAAATCTTATCAAAAAACTTCTGTGGCTGGGAGATTTCTGCAATAGAATAATTAAATGTTTCATGCTTACATTTTTTTAAGATGGCATAGTAAAAAACAAGAATGCTCTTTATACAGGCTCCTAGTTAGATAATAAGAAATCCTGTGTCTCAAGGACAGGATTATAGATTTATAGGCTTTGTCCATCTAGRAATTTTTTGACACGAGCTCTTCTATTACAACTGAAGCAGATGTCTACAGGGAAAGAATTTAAGCAACCCGAACATATTTTTGTTTGTTAAATATTCCAAACAAAAAATTCCATGATTTCTCACCATAACTCTTGGCATTTTAAGAGGGCATCTGACCCTGTAACATTCCACTACCAGGAGAAGCAATGAATAGAAAACAAGAATGATTTCTTAGTTCTTTGGGAGACTTTTACTAGAATACCTTACTTTATGAAGCATTAATATTGGATTTCACCTGCTAGCACTCCTGGGTTGGATGAGACAACGATGAAGAACCAAGAATATCTGTAGCACATCAGGATAAAAAGCTGACTTCCCTAGATATTGGCATCCAGATGACTACTAAAAGAAAAACGAAAGAGCTGCTGCCAGTATGCAGAAGAAATGGCCACTGCTACCTTGAACACCAATATCCCTGATTATCAGTAAGGAGGTGTCTGGCTTGCAGACAACAGATCAAGCATCCAATATTTGTGACTAYTGAAGGTCCTGCTAGCAAGCTAACAGACTTAACGATGGACAGATTATTGATTATTTGTATTATTTCTTCTGGTTGCAGTTTCTTAATTGCCATAGGGTCTACTGAACTGATAAACTGATACRCAAATTCTTTGACCCCTATCAGACCTCAGATCAATAAAAATAGTATATCCTTGCTACTGCAAGCACTGGTTGATGGTTGTAAAAGGTTCACTAGTATCAGTGAGGATACTGCAGAGAAGGTGAAGGTCTCTCTGCTTGAGTTAAAGAAAAATACCCTTCAAAGGCAGAAAACTAGGCAAGGTAACATCATCTACCTACTTTCCATTAACCTACCAGTATCAGTAGAGATTATAAAAGGGGGAAATAAGACAGAAAGCATTTTACCTTTATCCAGATCAGGATGAGTAGTTTGGATTGATACCACAAAACTGGTGAGAGGAAGAACAATGTTGCACCACGAGTATGGAGCTACTACTGGAACAGTAACTACTTCTGTTTTTTCCCMTTAGAAAAAATACTGATGGGACTCATAGGCAGAGAGTTTAGCAGCTAGGAAACTCTTAGCAAATCCAATGGATAAAAGAAAGTAAGAAAGGATATTGGTTGCTTGTATGTGAATTTTGGGAAAAAGAAACAGAAGAGCAAACAATGTATTTGAGAAAGTAGTGCAAGACACTCAAAAAGAAGAGTATGTACAATGGAAGTACATACATTTATTAGCCCTCCAACATAGCGGCACTCCCTGCAGAGTATATTAGATTCTAAGACTCCTCCTTGTATGCCTCCAGTGGCAGATTTTTCCCACACCATCCAAATCCTCAGGATTCGCTGTCAGCCTGAATGTCTGCAACTCAGCACTTTGACTTGTTTTGCCATAGGTTTTAAGTCAGTACATCAATGTTAAATTAAAATAAATAAATAAATAAATAAAATAAAAACTACCATGGAGTTACTACTACAAAAAYGATAATGATATCAATTTGTAAGAAAACATTTATACAATACATCTTRTATTTTACCGATGACAATAAACTCCTACTCCTCATTATATTCTGGCTTCATGTGCCTGATTTCCTAATCATCAAAGTTTTTCTTTTTTTCTCTCTGGACATTAATTCAAAAATGGAAACATTTCTTTGCAAATTTGTGACAGTCTACATCTTGCAAAGATATTTTGCATGTACCTATTCAAGTATTTCTCACAATCACACAACTTCATCAAGAGGGAATCTCCATCTTTTTCTTCATTTTCAAAATCTACTGCCATTTTTCAGCTACTTTTGGAAGCAGCTATGTTATATATATTGTTATATATATTCTTTTTTTTTCCTCCCAAAGCAGCTGGTAAAATACTTTATAAGCCAGTGAAGCAGACGGTAAATTAGGAATACCAGAAATGACAGGAAAAAAACGTAACTCCATTCATGTCAACTGTGTTCATAGGGACAGAACTTCTTCTTCCAGTCACAAAAAATAAGGCTAATGCATATTTGGGAGAAACAAAGCCTCCGGAAAAAAAGCTATTGCTCTGCACTACAGAGTAATGCATTTCCCTTTATTTCCAGCTGATTAGCATGAACTAAAATACAAAATACTACCTTTTGCAATTGCATTGAATCCAATGAGTTGATGTTATGAGGGCATTTCCGGGACCTGGACTATGCTGACAAGGTCTAGAATAATCCCTCCCTTCTCAAGGTAGGCAATAACTCGGGCAAGTCTGAAGCTAGCTCCAAATGCTTGATCATGAGTTACATCCCTTGAAAGAAAATGCAATCCACCTCTTCCAAGTATGAGTAGGTTTTAGAAACATTCCTACAAATCCTCCTCTTGCCTCTTATAGAAAAACGTGCTCTTGCAGTTCTGCCTTGCAGCTGCATTGGCCAGACTATAAGAAAAAATAAAATAAAATAAAATAAAAAGTGATAAAAAAAGTGAAAAAAAAATCTATACAGTGTAGGCTCTTCCAAACACTTTTAGTTATCAGCAGTTTAGCAATGGTTGCTCAGATGAGCCTGGGCAGGCTGTTCTCCTCAGAGAGCAAAAAATGTTGAAGCAATTGAGTAGACAGGGCAGAATGGCTACTCACACCTGTGACAACGGGACTGTACCTTCCAATGCATGAAATCATCGTGAACTGGGAGTGCAGGGAGGCATATCTAACTGCACATCATCATTCAAAAAGGCACTACTTCAACCAAAAGAATTCCAAAATAGCAGAGAGGATTCAAGTCAGTAAATCACTGCACGTCTAGATGAACGCAGTAAAAGAAAGCTGGGGAAAACCGACAAGAATGGAACAGTTAATCTGAAAATGCAGGTGCAGTCATGAAAATTACGCCAGGGGAAATGATTCCCAAATAAAATCCCTTTCACTATAATGGTAACTCACAGCAAATTATTTAAACTGCAAATTGTATTTGAGTGTCCATATCTTATTCTGAAAAAGACCAAAATCCAAATATATCAGAATACAACAAATCCTTTCCAATGTAAATGAAGCTCTTTATATTGATAATTATTTCTACAAATTGAACCTTAAAGAGGAGGTCTATGTTAATGCTACCCAAAATATTCACCGACTCACTGTATACATTTCTTCTTTTCTTTCTTAAGTATATGATGCTACAGTAGACAACCCCTAGAGAAACTACAAAGAAAGGGCCAGAATTACTTGCATTTTTGGTCAGGGCTTACCACATATTAGAATAAAAACTTAAAAACAAATGGAATTAGAGAGCAGGAATAAGGCAGAGGAAGTTTAAAGAGAAATAYAGAAAAAGTATTATAAAAGCCATATAACGATTACAACATAAAAAAATAGGGCATACAGGAGAAAATGACAGTCTTAGGAGCTTGCAATTTTTTTCAGAAACTGAGGATTCTGAGGGTTTCAGTGATATTATACCATCTGGGCTACTATGTTCTGGAAAGGCCTGATTTAGAGACCCAGGAATATCTTGAAGATCAGCAGTGCTGACTAGAGCCTATGTGCTGTTATTGATGTGCCCGCCAAGGAACGGACGCTCAAAGGACAGCCCAAAAAACTCTTCTTCAGTGCAGGCAGGAGTGAACACTATATGCTTTATTTATCTCCGCTATCCCAAATAAAATTTGAGACCACACCTGTGAAACAGGACAGTTTTAAAAAGGTAAGGTGGGTAAGTTGATTAGCTAATTAACAAAGCTCTTATATACAACCCATAGGGAGCATTTCAAATGCATAGGACCTTTTTTGTTATTAAAAAAATAGGACAAGGAAGATTTATCATTAAAATATATTTCACTAATTATACCACCTGGAGTTACTTTCACAAAACAAACTTTTAATTAGAAAACGTGAGTTTATAAAAAAAAATGTTTGGGATAGAAGTTTGATTCCTTGTTTATGTAAAAGTAGAATGTGGAAAGTTTCTCATATGCTAAGCAGCACAGCTATACTACTTCACATGCTTGTAGTCTGTCTATTTAAAAGACTTACAAATCTCTTCAGAAGCTATTGGAATTTATTTTTTCATCTTCTTTATTAAAGGGAGAGACATGGTAAAATCCATATTTGTTTTTATTTGCTTTTACATCTTGGAGAGCTGCGCAAATGGGAGACACACGAATTATTTTCTCTTCGAAGAATTTATAACGCTTGATATGCTTAATATGAACCAAATTCAGAAGTTCAATTCTAAAGTCCCTTACAGACACATTGTACCAGCTGAGTGTTTCAAAGCAGATATATTTTTCCCAGAAACACCAATCAATCAAATAGGTCTCCATGCCCAGAGAAACTCAGTTCACATACCACATTGCCGCAGTTGTTGCAAAGCACAGTCTTGCACCGGAGCTATCACAGATACACCCACCATACATAAGATCATTTAAAATGCTTATATCAGAAAGCAGCAAAGTCCTTCTTCTAAGATGCACTGCAGAAAGTACCATAGGTACAAAGAAGAATTTTTGATGACCATCTTCACGTTCCTAAAATAATATCTAATTTATTTCTTCTACTGCATGAATATCCTTGCTAAAATAGTACTATTTAAAATTTCTCTGAACTGTGCTTTTTGCTGGAATATATGTTAAACAAGGACTTTAGAGAAATCTATGGGACAGGCAAAGAAAAGCAGCTTGTATCCAACTATGTGGCATCAAAGAGAAAAAAATATATTCACATATTCCCAAACTCAGTCCTTGTACAAGGGGAGAATAGTGAGGTCGCATCTCTGGGCTTGGAAAAAGGAAGTGAACAGCAATTCTCCCAAAAATGGGAACGACGAAGGAAAGAACAATGACCTGCATTTATTGCCGGGTAGCGTTCCCAGTTGAGTTAATAAAGTTGTGGCCTAATTAAACTGAGCACTTCACATCTTGTTTTTCTTCTTGCATGGCCGGGACAATTAAGCATCCTTTGATGTAGAGTGCTCTGAGGAAATCTCCCAATTACTTTATGAACAATTTTTGTCATAAAGCCTGAGAGAATTCATTGAAACCTCCTACACTAGAATGAGGTCAGAACCAGTCAACACCGGATGACCAGAACTTAGGACAAAGAATATAAAACTTGCGGCTGCTAAGACCACAGACAACTTACTACACCGAGAAATTCAACCTGCCGAAAAGTGGTAGTTGGGTATAGTAAGTTGAACAAAACTAGGTGAAAATTACTCAGTTTCACTTCTGGTACAGAAGCTGTTGATAATTACTATTCTCCACTTCAGCGGAGGCTGTATTTCACTGTGACTGTATTCCAGTGCAGAGCTGCACGGAGTACCTGCAACTTTAGCAAGGGCTCCACACTAGCCTTGTTCACAGCATGCTTAAGTGTGTAGTTTCAACCATGTTCAAAATTGCTCTGCTTAATGAAGTCTAAAAAATTTTTCACTACTTTTGTAAATGAGGGAGAATATTATTAATTCCAAATATTAATGATGCAAAATGCAAACTTATTAACTACAAGTCAAAACATAACGTACACAACACGATAGGGATCTTCTGCACCTTCTGCACCATGCTCTGTGTTCTCCTCGCTAAACTAATCCACTTCTATCTTAAAACTAGTTAGGTTAAAAGCACATCTGGAAAACTAAAACCTCAGAAGAAATAATCACACAAAGCAGTATGTGTATTCCAAACAAAAAGGCATCATTTCAAACTTTCAACCAGATATTTACCATTTTAAGCTTCATGCATTCTACTCTATTAGTTGGCTCGTGAAATTCATTTGAATTCGGAAAAGTGCCCTATAATACTTTTAGAAGTAATTTTTACACTGGTAATAATAGCGAAAGTATAACTAGAAAATAAGTAGCACAGATTATAATGCCTTTCACCTTTAAGAAAAGTATCATATACATGTTGTAATAACATTTTTTAAAYGCTAGGTCCAAACTACTGTCTCCATTCAATGTCCAGTTGCTGAAAAAAGAAAACTAAGCAGAATGACTATGCATGTAAAATATATTTTCTTCCTACCTTAAGAAAACAGCATTTTAAGCTCTGTTATCTGATTTTAAGTGTTTTCTGTATGGG
>NW_028186690.1:4375192-4566116 GCF_003343005.1 Rhea americana | reverse complement strand
TGACTGTTATTGTAACAAGCTGGGTACCTCAGCTTTCTGACACTGAGTCTTTAAAAATAAAATGTGAATAAAGTTTTAAAGACAGTGGTATTATTTTACTAACACAAACTGGACAGAAAAGCAAAACAAAATAGAATAGTATAAGATCCCCTATAAAGCAATTCATCATTAGTACAAATTATCTCTAAGATGCATCATAAGTAAAAATACTTGATTTATTTTCACTTTATAATATAATAATCAGTCTGTATTGAAAAAAAAAAAAAGATAAATCATTCAGTAATGTTAAGGTCTATCCCCTGAAAAACACCACTACTGCTGTTGAAATATTTTAAGACATATATTCCATTCAACTCCCCAAACAAATAGCAGACTGTACTTCAAATGCATTGCAAGACTATTAGGTAATCTTTTTCTTTGTTTAGATTCAGTAGGGTTCAGTGACAAACATTCATCTTCTCTTTCTATAAAAGTTTCTGTTCTTCAGCTTAGTTAGAATTGCTTTAGTTTTAGTAGCAACTCACTTGAGTTCACAATTTGTTAGTATAATGCAATAAGCTTCAAACAAAATGCAAAAACTATCACTTGACTATTTTAAAATTACGAATTATTTGACCTATGTTTAGAACACCCAGTAGAAAGCACATTTACATCTGTACGTCGGCTAATAGCATCTGACACAAAGCTTCTGAAATAAACCAATACCAGCTGCTCCCATGCCTCATTACTCGGCACTAGCTGCTCCCCTCCGCTACGGCCAGTTGCAAAATCTTTGGCTTTCAAAAGCCACACAGACTTTTCCGAAGATTTCCTAGTACAAAGCAGACACCTCTCTCAGACAGAAAAAGGAAAAAAAAAGGAAAAAAAAGAGAGCGAGCGAGAGAGTCCTATACTTTAGGATATGCGTTCAACTCTTTTCCATTCTAATGCACACATATTTTCCACCGCCGTGCATTTTACTTATTTTAACAGGTGAAAGCAATTAAAGTTTAAAATTATTGCATTGTCAGTGTTCCCATTTCTAAAAAAAATGTAAAAATTCTAAAAACTAATGAAATATCTTTTTGATTAGTAACATATACCTTGCATTTACAAAGACTTTTAAGTAGGAATGACAGTATCATAATCAATAACTAATCATTTAAGTAAATAAAAGAGGATATATTAAGAAAAAAAAAGTTCATCTCCAGACATACAGTGTAGTCTAAAACCTTTATTCTATATGTGCACATGCTGTATAAAAAATATCTTTTCAAATAATCAATTTTCAACATCCTTTTAAATTTGTTACAAAACAGCTTACTGTAGTCTGCAAAAATTACATTGCAACAGCTRTAACTCTCAGTAAAAGCTATTGTCAGACCCTTATCATCTCAAATGGTCATTAGAAAAATATAGAGAGCTTCATCTCCTTAAAACACTGAACTAATTTTAATGTTAAAGTTTATATAATTAAAATTGCAGAGGTTTAATTTCAAACAAGCCCAAAAGATTTACATATTCTATGGCTCTCAGGACTCATSTCCAGCACAGAGGGTTAGTTTTAACATTTATGTATTACATTTGGTATTAGAATTAAAAATTGAGTATGTTAATATTCTAACAGGAATCAGCCATATACTTCTAATAACTTACCTATTCTGAAGATAACATTTTTAAGATTTTGATATACAGACATTAATTAGGCAGAAGAATTAAAGAAGACTTCTGCTTTATTTTAAAAAAATTAATAGTGTTTAGTGATTATTCTGGAGTATGTTTTATAAGCAGTATTTTACAATATAAATCTTAATTTTATAACTTCAATATAGAGAAATGTGAGTTCTCTAGTGATTCATGTTTGAAACAGTTGATAGTACTGTCTTTTAATATCAACCATTAAGTATTTTAATATTTCATATATTTGAAATTGTCCTCTGCAAAATAAAATAAACTCAACTCACATCTTCAGAATAATCAGTGCTTACTATTACTTACTGTAGTTGCAAAAATGAAAACTGATGAAAGTGATTATATAAGATTTAAACTGTAAGCACTCACTAGCAGTAAGCATATTAGATAAGGCAACACAAATATTTCAGCAGATGAATCATGTAATTGTTACATATGTTTATAGAGATTTTTTCAACTGTATGATATGGATAACATTRTATCTTAAAGACTACTCTGTCAATATCCAAATCACTTTAATTTAAAAACTCCAAACAACACATACATACTTAAGCTGAAAATTACTGAATTTACAATATAATCAGCATCTTTGGGGAAATAACATCAATTTTAGTGAAAACACCCCCCTATTTCTTCTGTATTTGTCAGATCTTAAATTATACTCAGTATCCTGGATTGCATGTGCCTTTTGCCAAACCGAAMTTTGTACGAAAATCATCATCAAATCACAGTAAGCAGCACATTTTCTCGCATGGCCATTTTGCTGTCAAAAATTAATCAGAAAACTAAATAAACYGCAACTGAAATGACCTCTCATTTTCCTCGCCCAGGAACAACCACCCGATCACAGGCACTTCCCAAACGCCTACTGAGAGCTGCTGCCTTTACAGCACCRCTCTGAGGAGGTGAGTCCGGGTAAGTGTCAGCCAAAACGCCTTGCAACAACAGAGGGAAYTGCAAACAAGTTTCAAAATCAGGAGGAGCAATTCCTCCATCCAGCCGATCTCTGCAAGTGGCTCTCTGGGAAGGGAAGAAGCCTTCCAGGTCAGGAAGGCTGAGACACCACAAACTCGACAAGAAAGCCCGGAGACAGACAGTGCAACGCCTGCAACATTGGCGATTCCCCCGCTGTTGGATACTCTTCTTCTGAAGTGCCCTYGCATAATCTGCTGCACCTCTGAGAAAATTAAGGTATAGCCCATCTGATTTCCCCTCTGAAAGTTACCATTGGCAGAAGGTTGGCTAAGTCAGTGCTTTACCTGCTATTGCTTCGCTTAACCTCTTAGAATTATGCAATGTAATTTAGACCGAATCTTAGCAGCTCAGTCCTAGCCCCTCTTTTAAGGAAATGCCCAGAGCTCAACGTTAGAGAAGACAGCACAATAAAGCCTGCTGCCGACATACTGGTGACACTACATATTTATCTCAAAGCAGCAGACAAAGATCCAGCAATGCTGCAAAAGTTCAGTCCTTATGTCTCCAGCCAGGTCCCAAAAGCAGAAGTTAACAACAAAGAAAGGCACATGGAAGAATGAGAAGAAAAATGAAAGGTATCAATAGAAATTCACAACCATTAGAGCTAAAGAAAATAACAAGCAATCCTTAAAATGTAATTAGGAAGAAAAAAACGTTTAGTAAATCTCAATTTGGGAAAAGGGGCATATTTTATTAAAATCCAGAGAGACAATTTTACCCCACAAGTATTATAGTAATTGGACAGCAATTAAAGCAAAAATAATTCACTGAACCTTAATGTGGATTTTTAACAAATCCTGGAATACTATACAAGAACAAGAGAACTGCAAAAACTTAATGTGGTGCTAGGGTTTGGCAAGATCCAACCCTAGAAACTACAGACGGGCTGATATCAAGTCAGTATTAATTCTGAAAATGTTGAGTAGTAAATACTTAAAAAATGATAGCATAATTCTTTCAATTGTAAGTCATGTCAACTAAACTTGATACCATTTTTTATGCTATAACAAGTTTGTCTAATAACATTAACTTGTATTGTCATAGTACACTTAGATTGCTATAAGATTTAATCTTGCATGACATTTTCAAGCACCATACAAAATCAATATTCTACATTACAGGGATTAAAACTGTTTAAATACACAGATCTTGAAAACTGTATGTGGGAAACTGTCAGACAATGTAGGTTCTCTACAGAACTTTTATCAGCCCAAATATATTACTTTCATGTAAATGAATTATTTTTTTCAGATGACCTCAGCTTTGGTGCAATGGGAAGTATTAATCAAACAGATGGACGAATCTTCCTTAATATAACTTATCTGAGCATTACACACTTATGTCTCCCAAACAGAAATATTGAAWCAGTAATCCAGTTAGTTTACACAACAAAGAGTTAGGAAAAACTTGCTTACCATCTATAAGTACCTATGATGCAATAGGTACTGAAGAACAGACAGCTGCTTAATTTAGAGGAAAAAGCATTTTGGACTCCAACGGCAGAAGGCTGACCTGACAGAACGTGTGCATGCAAAAGTCGCTTTTTTAACCTAAGCAATGAAAATAAGTAATGTATTAGCATGAACTGCCAACAAATACAGTGGATTATCTACCTTCTCAAATCATTGCAAAAAGTTTTGTTATCTAAAAGAGATGTCACATTTCAAGTGGAAGTGATGGTCTCATCACAGTCTTTACCGAGGTCCTGAGAGCTGCACTTTGTAATGAGTCCACGTACGGTAGCAGGACTGGATTACTAGTCCTGACAMACAGGCAGCCACAAAAGGCAAGACAGAAAAGCAAAACAGACATATCTAAACTTTCAGAATTGTCTTGCCACAACTGGAAAATAAGGTATCATCAGTTGATAGATAGAACTGCTTCTTGAGAAGAAGCTCATCGTTTTTCAAGCAAATAATATTCAGGCAACTGATAGTTTTCATCATTTGAAGACAGTGTTACAGGAAGACAAGAATCGCAGAATTTGTACTACTGCTTGTGCCATCTCAACACGCTAAGAAGCTGTACCATCGACACCGCCACAACACCACTGCGCACCTCCACAAACAGCCAGGTCTCGGTTTGATTAATATTATGAACTTGCAATCATGTAGAAACAACCCAGATTAACTAGGCCATTTACTGCATACTCAAATTCCACGGAATTCCAACTTTGGAAGCAATTTTATTTTATGAAGACTATACTTYATAAAGATGGAAAGGAAAACTTTATTATTTTTAAAGTATTCAGAAGGAGGAAGGGAGAAATGGTAAGAAGAACTTCAAGAAAACCAGACTACACCTCTTTTTTCAGCAACAGAAGAATTTAGTCTTTGTTAATTTTCAGAATACTCTAGGGACATATATGAATGCAGATAGATAGACATACATAGGTAAAAATAAAACGCATTTTATATTTTGCTGATTACTATTCTAATATATACACCTTGTAATTCTAATAAGTAAAGAAGTATGTTAAATTTTTACTATGAAATAACCAAGGTTAACCATGAGCAGTGGAAATAACAAAACTTAATTTCTTTCAGAAACAGTTTCTTGAAGTTTCCTACCATGATGTATTGCAGCTCCCTCCTTTTTGCCACAATTAGCTTAAGTTCCTCCTCTCCCCCCCTAATTCCTTCCCCTTCCTTCGCTTCCCTTCCGTTCTTTTCTCTTCCTTTCCCTTCCCAAAAAGTTCTCCCAGATCTCTTCTACACCAAGTAACTATGAGCTGGGCAAAACTCAACATATGCTTTCACTACTTCCACATACATATGCTGATTTGCTAGTGAACACCCCTATGCCGACTGACTAGCCCGCAGGACAAGCAGAATAGTTAAATGTTAAACTTAATTTCTGGTCTTGGGTATCTTCTTTACCTAGCACTGAAAACATGAACAAAAACTAACAGTGTGTTTTGGAGACTTTTATCTTTCAGTTACCATCAGAAATAGGGCGAGGATGCAACTGACAGTGCAATCACATAATGCCAAAGTTTGTTAGGAAAGCAGCCCAAAAATAACATTTTCCCCCTCCTTTTCTTCTTGAACTGCTGGACATTAGTTGGTTTAGAAGACTGGCACAAACGCTTTCCCCTTCCTGAATATCTGATTCCAAGTACGGGAATCTGGTCTCTCACCCACGCACCCACACAGTGGTCTTTGTTTAGAATGCATGGAATAGTATTATACAACCATGCTTAAATTTGGCAATTTAATCCCATTCCCTGGTACCTCCTCAGAAATAACAAAAAAATAGTCCAACATTAGATGTGTGGCAGATGCTGATTAGTATAGCCAGATTTTAAAAAGAATATGCGTAAACACATTCCTCACTCATATTCTCACTGACTAAGCCTTCCTTTTTCTTATCTGCCAAGCAAAACCCTCCGCTTCAAATTCCTTTTTAAAATCCACTTCTTTAGGAAGTCTTTTCATCGTTTACCCATTTTACCTCATGTCTGCATTACACTGTACAAAATTATAGCACTACTCTTTCRTTTCTTCTTTTTTTTAACATAAGGGTCCTAGTAGAGTAGAACTCAAAAGCTGAAGGAAATCTTATTCTGATAGTTATCAAAAAAAATCATATTGCAGGTACATGACACTAGTTCTGGGACCTTCAAGAGCATGAAGAGGGGGTTAGCCTTTGGCTGATGCTGAGGTCTCAAGCTGTAGTAGTACACCCTGAAAGTAGTAAGTGGCAGTCTGTATCAAAACTACATTTTTGGTGAGTAGAGTTCGAAACACTTAACAAATACAGTTCTGTAGAGGACTGAAAACCTCTAAAATTATGCCTTTGTGATACYGGTAAGCAGGATGATTTATCTTGGAGTCTGCAGAGAGACTTCACAGCTAAGAAAAATACTAGAGTATCCGCGCAGATCCTGCCTCACTTGCACTTTTTCATTTAGAACTTCTTTCACTAAAAGTCATCTCTTAAAAACCTTGGGGCACATTTGGGAGATTACTAAGTTATTTAACTGTGTGCATACACCAGCGTACAATGGAATGGTATTCCTACAGGTTTCTGAATATCCAGAAAGACACCTGCAGGTAAATCAGAGTATCTGTTTTAATTTAATAATGCCAAAAATAACCATGTAAAATGAAGGAGACTGTGTTAGAATATGTTCTAAAATACTGATGAACTTTGCTTTTAACATATTTTCTCTGAAAAATCTAGATTCAATACTGATTATACTATGCTTACTATGAGATTTTGATATACAGATTCCATATAAGAGTATGGGAAAGTTCAAATAAAATTCCCTACAAGGTTTCAATTCCGTTTTCTTTTTATTAACAAAAGGTTTTAAATAACAAGTGCAACAAGTTTAGAGAAACYATTCTGATCTGTAAGAAATCTAGAGTTCTTAAAACAGAAATGCATTTTTATTTAAACTACCGCTATCTAACATTTAATATAATACTTAATTTAATAACTATAACTATCTAACATTCAGTATGATATAGAAAATAAACTTTTATTTTGCTAATAAAGATGGACAAAATCTGCAGTGATTAACAATCTAACAACAACAAAAACACTAATATACTTCATTAAGCTTAAATTTATAATTTAAAGGTTAGGCATTTAAAATAGATTTGAATTTTAGTGGAAATGTAATTGCCTGTTTTTAAGTATGAACTCACTATATGATATTTATACATGTTTAGCAGAAATAATTATAATCATAAAGTTTTAAAGGAAAACCAAACGAGTAAACCATTAGAAACTACCAAATATAAACTCAGAGCCAGAGTTTATTGAAATGCTAATYGGATTTGCAAAGCAACTACATTTCAAAATTTCTCTGTTTCATTCAAACTTTCTCTATTTCATGTTACTTGAACTCAGATAATTACTAATTCAAGAGGTTCATATGAACAGGGAGAAAAAAAAGGTGGAAATGAAACTTGATACAAAATAAATGCAAATGCTTCATAACATTTATAAAGTTTTGATGTTAAAGAAGCACAACTGAGAAACAAAATAAAAGTATGTATTTTTAGTGCTATAATAAAAGATTGATATAAAAGAAGCATTCAGGAACGTACTTTAAGGAAGTGACTCAATAGTTGAATTTCCTGAAATCTCAATAACCAACCAGATATTGCGTACAAAATTTACCAAGTATGAGGTAACTACAACTCCACAGAGGAAATGTTTGCATTTCCAGTTGTCATTAGTCCCCTACCTGCCATACAGCTCAAAATTTGTGTAATATTGTAATAACAAAACTGTTACTAACTGAAATGTTACTGCAAGTGTTTCTGAAACCAGAAGACAAAATCTTAGAGTAGCTTAAGCACAAGCACAAAACTAAGGAATAATCATGGACTTCATTATTTAAAAACTAAAAGCAGCTAGATTTATTTTATTGTGAAAAGGAGCAAACAAAAAAAATCAAAATTAATTTAGCCAATAAGAATGAGCAAGACACTAGCAAAGTTACCAGAGCATTCATCGAGGAAAAGGAGACCTGACTTTTGGCTTTCACTCTGAGGACTGCTCATGTATTTCAACCCAAGCCACCTACTAGAAAATACATCAACAGTTGCAAAGGAAGAAATCAAAACCACTTTCTAACCTCTGTGCTAGAGCTCGTATGTTCACTCCTTCACCCAGGGAATTTTAATTACATCATACAAAATGGCAGTCTTTACTAAGAAGCACTCAGAAGGCTTCCTATGAATTCAATTCACCTATGGGTGTATAAATACTACCTTCTCCTGAGAGCTAGAAATGCATTAATAAATGCATTCAGACTGACACAGGCAACAGAAGCCCTATCTCCCATGCCTTGAGTGTGTTCYTTAACCTTTTACTATTTAAAGAAGAGTCTCCCATCCTCTTGCTTCTGTGTTTGTGGATGCCTAACACACCCACCGTGTGCTGGACACARGAGTGCAGCCCCGACCGGGTTTGTTTCCTCCTCAGCGTTAGCCGAGGAATGATGTTTAGATCTGAGTCAAACAAGGAGCAGCTCAGCTTTGTCAACACCACGCAAGCCTTGTGTTTGCATGTAGCCAACCTCCTTGCAGCTCAGGGATTTTACTTACAGGATGTAAGTGCACACAGCCTGTAAATATATTAACCCAACAGGTTAAGCGGGGACATAAGATTTGCAGTGTCAAGACATGCAGAATTTAGGCATCTGACTTCCAGTTATGGTACAAAGATGGTCTTGCCAAACTAGGAACAGTTATCTTAAGCCAGTTATGAGCAATGGTAGATRCTTCCAAGGTCTTTCTTTTCACTATAGGACAAAAAGAATAAAGCATGTTTTAGCCTTTGCTGGTTATTTTACTGGTTGCTCTCAAACAGTGTCTTCCCCGACCCTGAGCTCCCCAACAGCCCGTCCATTCAGACCAACGCAGTCACAACACACACATCCTTTCAGCCTCTCTGAGGTACCACAAATCCCACCCTGTAATTTTACATCTGCTACTGATATTTAGATACATGCTATATTGTTCTACATCTTCCCTGATTATGTTTCCTGGTTAGTCTTGTACCTGAATTATTATTGAGGAACACTACATTATTAAATAAAAGAAATTTCTGATGAAAAAAAATGCTAAGACACTCATTCTAAACACGGTATCAATGATCAGAAATCTATCTTCAAGCTGGTGGGAACTGAATACCTAAATCTAAATCTGACTCAGAACTTAATTTTTATAGATAATACGTTTCATATAGACCGATAGTTTCATTTATATTATTTGGGAATAACACCAACATTGTATTCTTGGCTAATAAGTAAAAATTTTCAATAGACAGACTTTTTCTGTTCTTTACCCTAGTTTTCAACCAAGCTCAAATTCCAGACCAGTCAAAATTATGCAAGAGAGGAAAAAAGTAGTGCATGCAAGAAGCTCAGTGTTGTCTCAGAACTCAAGAACTCATTAAAAGATAGCTCGCTCCAGCTGGTAGTTGCTGGGGTCTATATATTACTATACAATTACAGCCATATCAATCAATTTAATTTTATAAAAATTTAGTAACAGACCACCAATTTCTTACAGGTTCCCTAGTAAAATAAAGCATACACACTAACTTGCAAACTACTTTAACTTTTCAGAGAAACCCTGTCAGTTGAGCCAGACATCAGCATGCAGCACAAAATTATCCCTTTGTCATCTCTTGAACACCTGTCAACAGTTCTGAATTTTCTTAAGTTGTCATAAAAAGAGACTAAAATGACATTCAGCCTTTTCAGGTACGTAATTTGAGTTGTTACATATCAACRTGCACTTCAAAAAACAAATCTATTTTCAACATAGTCAAACACCATAGCACTGATACAAGGTTAAGATTCAGTTGTTTAATGGTATTTTCTGTTATCCATAAAAAAAATAAAAATAGCAATATACAGTCTCTTACTAGTCTACATGCAAGCAAAACATTCTTTCCAGAGAAAGAATGCTMATCCTGGAAAGATAGCATTTGTAAAGGCTTATCTACCGGAATTAAAAAGTATCACTTATTTTTTTATTTTATGAATAAGTGGTAAAAACACTTGAAAGAAAACCTGCAAAAGAAGAGTTAATGTATTTTCAAATAAAAGCCATTCATTAAAGTTCTAACTCAGCATGCTGCATGGCATGTGTTGGAAACATTCATTCTGAAGTCTAGGAGAAATCAACATTATCTCAGTAGACAGATATACTATGCAAAGCTAAATATAGTCATCCTTTGAAATCACACATGAGCTTTAATCAATATGTAATTAACAATTAAGCAATAATTTTCTGATTTACAAGCATTATAAGCATAGCAAATACGATTAACCTAGTATTTCAGATACAAATTAGCTCAATTAATAAACCCCACCTACATGCCACTGTACATCTACATACATTTTTTTAATTTTGATTTTTAATTGGATATGAAACATAGTTCTAACTCACAAGTAAAAATGTACAGCAAAATTATTTGAGCACCTAAATGATCATTTTGAAGYAGTAATGCAAGTATAGTATGTTGTGTGCCGTTTTTAGAATTAACTATGCATCAAATTAAACAAATTTCTATATTAAATCAGAATGTACCAAAAAGAATATAAGGTATGGTCATAATAATTACAAGATGAAAAGGAGTAATAAAAACTCTCCTTACAACAAAAAAAAATCTGTTCTCTATGCTTTAGTTTAGTTTAGTTTAGCTTTATCATTCCAGACTCAGATATGTAGCACACAAGATATGTATGCCATAATTTAGCTCAAAGAGATATAAGCACTTCTCRTCCTGACTCATCAAAACGAATTTAGACATCTATCTTAGCTGAGCTGAATCAGTCTCTTTAAATGCCATTTCTTTCCATCCACTATGAGTCTAGATGATGTTCTCAGACCTAAACATGCAGATTGCAGATGTGACAAATCCCGTCTTGGGTTTCTTAAAGTCAGTTTGATACTTGTTTCTGACAAATTGCCATTATATCTTATTCTTCATATGTCTTTTGTGATTTAATTGATATTTATTAATATATTCCTTGTCCAGCTGTTTAACTGTCCTTTGTATGTTAAAGTATAACAGGTATATAAAGTGATATTTATCCTATCCTTATCTGTCTAAAAAGAAAGGATAAACCAAAATAGATATGTTTCAGCTGAGGACAGTTTGAAAGCTAATTACTGTTTAAAATGAGGGTAGTCTGAGAACTGAACGAAGCAAGGAGTCCTGAAGAAATATATAAAATAGGATCAATTACTTCAAAAACCGAATCACAGTTTGTATACACAAAAGGACTAAACCAGGACTGCACTAACTGCATTCCCAAATTTCAGAGCATTACTTCATAACCTTAACAATGTTCTTTAAACACAGGGGCTTTTGTATATAAATGTATTACTTTGGCTGAAAGCTTCTGTTATTCCATGAATATACCAGAAGAAAGTCTACTGCAGGAAAAGCTTCTTCCAAGGAATCACTAAGATTTTCTTACGCTATGTTCATGGTTTGCAAGTAGTACAAAGCCACCACAGCAACACAGTTCATACTGCAGGTCCATCATCCACTGTACACATACTTGTGGTGGATTTTACTTCAGACTCATTGCGGTCTGATCTGCTGCCCTGAATGCTCCATCCTCACACGAGGACGGAGCACGTTYGACATGCTCTTGAGAACATATTTCAGTCTAGTTTTATTTTAAGGACTCCAGCTTACGCAAGCCAAGATGGACCTGGAAGGTAAACCAAAGCACAGCAATGGGGATGATCGGGAGGTGCGTCTTGAAAGCGCACCCCTGACACAAGGGAAAACGCTAATGTAGATTGCTCCCCTGCAGTACACTATTTGCCCAAGATCTCACACTGCATTTGTGACAGACCTGAAAATAGAATTAAATATAAAAGATTTTTTAGGAACTTAATTGATGTCAGAGTCTTAAATCCATTTTCAGAAGCGGCTCAAAGATTTTTCCCCAAACCTTCTCCTTCTTAGTCCAGTAGTTTTCAACAGGAAGCAAATCTTAATTTCAGAAACTACTTTAAAAGACCATAGAGCATTCTTACACTGTGTTCATGATCCTTTTGTTTTCAAAGGCCTGACAGAGGTAACAAACAGAACTGATATGCTGTGTCTGGCACCAGCCCATAATAGAAAAAACATGCCATAAAATCCTAAGCATTGTCCCCCTGCGTTAGATGCCACAAACTACCCCAAATGAGTTCAGTGGGATTTTTGTCAGGCTATAAATTATTTATTTGATGTTCTTCCATTCGGATATATGCACCTTGGCAGGATTCCTATGAACCTYTGGCATTTTATTAAATCAAAATGAAGTATCGTGTACTATCAGGACTATCAGACAGCATTTAGAGTGGACTTCACCTCATATACCTGTCATATTAGAAACTGGTAGTGTAGTTATAAATTTCAGTGTAATTCTTCCAAACGTAACAGGTAAGAAAAAAAACCCAATGTTTCTCTATCCAGTTTGCTAAAAGTATTAAGTGAAGATTGTGGAATGCGTCTTTCCCACTAGTCCTATCTTTATGAATTTATTTTAATAATAACAATGTAGTCAGAATAAAACCCTGCACATAAAAATTATAGATCATGGCAACATAAATCCTGTGATCTATCACTGCTTACTGACGCTGTTGCTTATGTTTCGCTTCAAAATGTAACCAAAGAGGGAAAATTTAAAAAATAAAATAAAAAATAAAAGCTGGGCAATGGCATTGATGTGTCATTACTYTTTTTTTTATTCTACTAGAACAAAGTTGGGATACACGATACAGGTAAAGAGCATCTAATCACAAAACAAAACAACTTCCGCTAAGATGAAGCTAGATTAGTGACATATATAGAGTAAAAATATGYGAATGTTTCATAAAAATAAGATTATCTAAAAGTTAATGTTGTACTAACTTCATAAAATAAATTATCTGAGGGAAAGCAGTATCTTCAACTAGCACATTCTTAGTCTGATTCTCTCCTATAAATACTAACTTGAACTTAGTGAACCTGCTATTTCAATTTATTTGGTTTTAATTTAGAAAAGTGGATAATAAAGTGCAACCAAATTGCTGACATTTATTTGTAGACTCATAATACTTACCTTCACAAGCAGAATCCACAATTTTGAAATTATAATAGCATTATGTGCTCTACTTGATTTGCAATTTTATATACAGGTGTCCTTGCAGATCATTGCGAACAGGTTTGCTAACTGCCTTAGTTCTTACTTCATATCCTTTGCCAACCAAGAAAATGAAAGACATATTAAAAGTCTTTTAATTAATGAGAGTGTTAATTTTTTAATAAAGATAAAAATAATTGCTATTGCTTTTAATACAGTTCCATTAAGTTCTCCAGGCTTTAAAATTTTTTTAAAATAAATTTATGTTTTTTTTTTCCCCTCTAATTCCTGACAGCTTTTTTGCACATTTCTCTTTCCTATTATTTAGCATTTTCAAAATGTAAGTGTTGTATACAAGCATTAGGGAAATATGTASCAGAAAAAGCCAATGAACAGAAAATACTATTCATAATTCAGTTACTAGACTAAATAATGATATGAAAAACTTAAAAATCGTATTTTTTTATCAATTCAAAACTTCATGATAAACTCTTCGCTCTGAGTATTATGTCTCTATTACAGAGGTATGCACTTGAAGGTTTTTGTTTTCCATATCAGTCCTAAAGGTTGGATAAATTTGAAATTCTGTACTTCATCAGTTCTCTTCAAAGCACAATAGATCAAAATCTCAGAATTTTGGGGGACTTTGCAGAAATTTTTGGTAAAAAAAAAAAAACTAAAATGGAGTGATAGTATAAACTTAAATAAGTAACAAAGAGTTGTGACCCCTAGTYGCAAAACTCTCAATAATACCAGTAGATTGGGATTTCATCAAGGTAGGAGTAACCAGTCATTTTCAGTGCCATTTATAATTATGCTTTCATTACAATCATCTCGTTTTATCCTTCCTCACACACTTGATGGCTCTCTGAGCCCTGGCCAACACAATTCAACCTCCTGAGCCTCACCATGTAGAGAGGAAGAATTTTTTAAAAACAATTGAATAAATTTTTTACAACTATGCTGCCTCTTCRGGCATTAGTTTGATAGCCCAGCCTCTCCGCTACGTTTACTCATCACTGACGAAATGGAGAAAACATTCCTCGTTCAGTGGTGCAGATTCAGAGCAGCAGGACKAGCAGATTACCTTTGGGCAAGGCAGTACAGATGACAGAATTAAGAAGAGGATGATACTCAAGCTTTGATGGCAAAACTGCAGAAGACTCCCATCAGTTTCAATAACCACACAATATTTCACCCACTGATGGACATAAACTCATATTGACTTTACTTTTTTAACATAAATTTGGATATGAAACTAAAGGTTTTATTTTAACCCACAGCGTCAACTGTCGGAATCAAGATACTGAATAAGAATTTCCATTCCTTTCCTTTTTAAAAAAATAAACTTACAGTTCTCATGGGTATAGATTAAAAGTTTAAAAGCTAAAGCCCCAAAAGGTTCAGAGTCCAAAAAGCAGACAAAAAGGATAAAGAGTATATATTTAAAAGCCTCTCCTGACGCATAAAAGCCCACTATCAGAAACCAAGGGGGCCAACTTTTGATTTCATGAAGCTATGTAAATATCACTAAATTTTTTTCGTGAAAACCACCAAAGCTAGAAACTCCCTTTTCTGGCTTCTCTCCTTTCCAGCCGGCAGGCTGCACGGCTCTAGCACTCATCCGCCGCCCCACGCATCTGCAGCCCTTTAGGGGGGGATCAGCTTGCAGGGGGCTCTCGGCACCCACCTCCAGAGCCTCAGGCTCCGTGCTGCTTCGGGACCTGCTCCATCGTTTACATCAATCAAGTATCCAACAACCCCAGCGCTATCCTGCRTTCAGGCCTTACTCGCAGAGAAGCAATGCCATCTTCAACAGCTCTTCATCGGTCGCACCTATCTGCCCAGACAAAATTTGCATCATGGGCTGCTCGCTAGGATTTTCTGCCATTTGGCACTTGTTACTCAGTCCTATCTGGTTTCAGCATACAAATTGTGAAACGTTATTACATTCCTTGAGCGAATGACCCAAAAGGCAAAAGTTTTGTGGGRTGGATAACGGACTCTGATGCAAAAATTACTCATCAACTGGTTACAGCATTTAGTGTTTGCCTGTGCGTTGCTTCTGAAGAAYACATCTCAATTGCTGATACACTGTACATAGAATCTTGCTGATCTGTAAAGATCATTATTGCTGCTTTAGCATAAAAAAAGCTCAAATACGTCTTACTTTTCCCCTTCTGATGATGTCTCAGGCATGCCTATTCCAGAAAAGCAACATACACATATAAACTCTTCCGTATAATCTGAAAACTGAATTTTGCTCTGTAACCATCGCAGACTGCTATGCTAACTTCATACGTAATATGATTATCACCTGAGGAATTCCTAAACAGAATATTGGTGTATTGTCATGGCTTTATGAGAAAGCAAAGGATTTATTTTTGAAATCAATTCTACRAATGACAAAATTCTGCATTGCAATTGTCAAAAGCACATAAAAAAATGATCACAGAATTTAAGACTGAACATCTGGTTCCTTTTCATTTCTTTTACTCGGCCACTTAAAAGGGCACCCTTTACCTATCTGTAAATGTGTCTGCAAAGCTGGTCGATCAATCCAYTTGTGGCTTATATTATAATTCTACAGAAGGAAAAACAAAAAATAATAACTGCATATCTCATAGAACTGTGACAACCTAGYATGAGTGTTCAAGTTCTGACTTGGTAAATTCAAAACTACTTTAAAATGCCCCAAATTAAGATGGAAATATAATTATGTATTATTAAAAATGTAAAAAAATATATATTTTCAGCTTATATTCCATGAAATCTGGATAGTGCCCACTCAAACTCTAAAGACCGTTTTCTCTCTTTCTAGTCTATGAAAGCACAGGAGGAGTCCCAACAGACAAAGTTAAATATATTTAAGTATCAGTAACATGTTATCTTAAAGAAGCAGTCATGTAATCATTATTTTCAAGAGCCAATTAAGCTTTATACACCAAAAATATATACCGATTTTATAATTTTCTCATTAGTCATCTTTATTTTAAAATCTTAATTTTATGTGGCAAAACTTAAATAGCGTGTTATTACATATTGTCAAAAATATTTTAATGCTACATAGCAATCTTAATTCATCTACAGTGCAAAATAATTTTTTTTCATCTTTGCTTGAATCATGGCTAAAGAGTTAGGTTGGGTTTTTTTTGAAGTCTACGGTAGTTCCCTTTCCATATGCTATAATATACAGCTATAAGCCCTAGTATAAGCAATTGAACTTTTCACACCCTCAAAAGCCGCAAAATCAGATGGTCTGTGGTTTTTGCAGCTGGTGCACTGCACTCAGATTGGGTAGTGTCATATGAAAAATATTTCACTCCCCAAGCCCTAAACAGAATCACTCATTAATGAAACGCAGGCAGTACAATGAGATCATATAAGGTATAGATTTCAACAGCCATACTAAAAACACCAAAGGAACACTGCACAAGAACACAAATCAAGTTCCTCTGCCAGAACAGGATTTTTTTTTTTTTTTAATATAAAGAATGTCTTCTTAGATTTAACATTTGCTTTGAAAACAATTGCTAACCACTACCCAGAAAAACCTTTAGTACAAGTGTTAGCAGACTAAACAATCACAATTTGGCAGAGGAAAAACAGTAAATAATTTCAGACATAGTTACATTACAGGATGTCTCACCCCAATAYGCCACTATCAAATCACAAAATGATTTACTTAATACCGCATATGGAATCTGCTTACTTAAGAAAATAAGCTGTCACCAACCAAACTTTGTTTAAAAATAATTTCAGACCTGAGGTTTATCCAATTTCACTTTAGTTTGTTTTTACAGAAATCCGAAAGAAAATACAAAAAATCAGGCAATCTAGTTGCAAAAATATTGCATTAAGCCCCCTTCAACAGAAAATGTGTACTTAGGCAGAATTTCTAAACTCTTTTACTAATACTGTTCCTTACAAGAGTGACCATTGCTTTGCATTGCATGTCATGACAYATTTAAATAAAATGTGTCAGATTATACTATTTCATTTCTATCCTTCCCAAGTGATCCCTATCTCTTCCCACCAATCCAAAAGCTTTCTCTAACTGCRGGAAGCCTCAGTGGAAGAACTGAACCCAGAAGAACAGAGCCAGGGCACCTTCCTCTCCTGATGCTCTGCTCCCTGACTCCCAAGTAACTCTGTGCACATGAAGATGTGCACGTGGCCTGGATATGACTGCTGTAACTGAGCTAAGGATCAGGYTCTGTGCAACTGTTTTGTAAGTCTTAAGAACTCCAGCGTGGTGGATTTATCTGAAGAGAGTGTTTAGGGGAAAAAATATATACAAGCAAAACAGGTTACACTATTAAGCTTCCCCTCAGAAGCCAGTGAGAATATATTGGTAGCAAATGGCCAGCTGTATTTGTCTCACTGTTAAATATTTATTTAAATTCTAAAATAACATTATTCTGAAAATCTCATACAATTGGAATAACCTTTTAATGCAATATACATAAAACGGACATCCTATCATTTAGTAATGAAACAGGAGACCAGGAGAAAGGAATTTTTTTCTTACTACTCCTCGCTGCTACTTACTCAGTAGAATACCTTTTAGAAGTAACTTTGTCTTTTATCTATTGGAAGCTATGACTATTCTCTCTTTGTAGTAATTATTTTTGCAGTAATGTATGTCCTTGTAATTGCTGAGTATCAGTTAGCTCAGAGGAATTACTGAAAGTTTGTATCTCTCTGCAAAGAGTATGTGGATAAATTCCTAAATTTATCTGCATCTGTTTCATCCATAAAATGTTTATACGTCTCACTCATGCCACCTGGCAATAAACTCTAGCTTACACTTGAAACACTACACAGAGCTGAAATAACACATAGTACAACAGCTCAATACAGAAAACTAAGTATGAGCTATGAAAAGAGCTGCTTTAGTATTTATCCAGTATCAGTACTGACATGATAGCCCTACAGGATTCACGAATACCACAGACACCAGGAAAAAAAACTGCATATTTTCCAGTCATGTATTTTGCCACAAGCTGCTACAATTACAAAACATCTATCAAAAAAAATTTTTATAAAACAGTATTAATTATAAATCCAGAAGCTGAATTTTTCTCTGAATTTCATTTCAGAGAGATAATATTAACAATTTGTGTGAAGTTTTCCACTACTTCTTACTGTATTAATTGAGGGCAGCACTGCAGCACCTTGAAAGAAATTGTATTATACACTGTGATCATGATGCATTTATATACATTTTACTTCTCTTTCTTAAAGTTCTGCAGTAATGCCAGGTTTATTACAAACCTTCAGTAACACAGGTCTTCTCAAATCAAATTCTTCTGCAACAAATTTAAGATTAGAAAATCTGTTCCTCTTAAGGCAATTATTGTAATGTAAAATCATAAACAGTTTTCTCTAAAAATAGATCGTATCCATTTTTTTAGGTCACATTAATACAGTTTAATGCTTCTTAAATATAGAAAGTTAGGAATTTTTAGAGTAACTTTCCTTACAGTAATAAAAACTCATCACTATGTGTTCAAATGAAATATTCAGKTCTATAATCTATGGAGATCCTCTGCTTACACCTGATTTTAAGCAAACTGTCCCATTTGACTTCAGTGAAAATACTTTCTGTGTGTTAGCTTCCAGAGCACCACTCCTGGACTTCAAAGCAAGAATGATACAAAATTAACATGGAAAATATGTTATGGATTAGAATGGATTAGAAACAGGCAAATCAGTAAGTCTCAGAATGTAATTGCAAACAGGGAGCTATATATTAAGGGCACTTATAAGAGAGACCTGTAGTGATAGGTAACTGGTCCTGTACTGCCTAACATTTTTGCCCATGACCTTCAAAAAAATGCAGATTCACTACTGATGACGTTTGCCAACAACACAGCAAGTGATAATAAGGACAGCCAGCAACTAATACAGTAAGAATTGAACCTCTTATGATGTGCTACCCAAAGAAAGGGAATACATTTCCTACCACTGAATGCACAAAGCTGCACTTCCAGCTACACTGAAAGAAATCCTACATTTAGAGGATGAAGCAAGGTATCTTAAAGAAATGACATGCTTGGAGATACGATGCACAGTTAAGTCCCTTGAGACACTGGTCAAGTGGGTGAAGACCCTTSAGGATACAAAAAAAATAGGAAAAGGAAGGGTGTACTACCACATCATTTAGAAAAGTATAACCCCTGCAAAATACTGTGTTCAGTTGTAATGCCCATAGTCAATTAGGAAAGTTTAAAAGATAATCCTGAAAATATTAAAGAACATGAAAATGTGTCTTAACTCCAGTAGTCTTTCTCTATTAAGGTCCTCAAAAGGAAGGTTAATGGCTATTTTGATCATGACTAAATACCTAAGTGGAGAGCATATGATGAGCAGAAAGCTCTTCACTTTCCCAGATGAAGATCCACTAATTGGAGTTGGAAGGTGAGAAAATTGTTGGAGTTCTCAGGTGTGAAAAAAATACTCCCTTCTTAAGCATCAGAATCAGTTACAAAATGTCCATGGATAGAGCAGCGTTTTAAAACTTTACTGGTCACATTAATCTCTAACAGGTCACTTTTCCTGGTCTGCCACCCACTCGAAGAAAACCCGAAAGCAACGACTTCAGACGGCATAAAATAAATGCCTTTCCACATGAAACGTGATTAGCTACCACACTCTCCCGCAGCCCCACCGCAAAGCCAGCTGCAGAGTACGGTCGTCACGACCATCGGAGCCAGGCGGTTACGGGATCCCACGACGAYCCAGTTGCCATCCACACTGCTGTGAAAGCCACTCTTCATACCTGGTCACAAGGAACTCAGTACCAGACCAGACAATACGGTTACTGACTAAACGATACCATCCGGTTTCAAAAAGCATAAAAGACGAAGTCTGTAACACTWTCTGGTGTGAGTATCATATTTACATTGCAGAAGAATGTAATTTGAAAATTTAAGCATACATAATAAAATAAGAAGTAGGCACAGTAAAATTTTGTAGTGGTGATCTCCTTTGAGTAAGGAAAGAGAACGATTTAAAAATGAAAATGAGTGTCTACCGATGATCAGTAAGACCAAGCAGGCAAACTAAGTCTTTTCCAAGAATACATTGAAACAGAAAAAAACTGTATTCACAAAAGATCCTCAATTACCCAAGTATCTGCCGAATAACAAAATAAAATCTCACCACCAAATGCCCTTGTTTACGCAGCATAGAAGCTGCATATTCCCTTCCAAAAGGGAAAAATCCCAGGGAAGCTTTCAAATGCTATCTCCCGTAAACAAAAGCAGGATGTTAGAAATAAACTTCAAACAATGTAGAGAAATTAACGATACGATAAAAAGTAAAACTATGACTGTGCAGAAGTGMCTGATACACTGAAAAATTACTTTTGTAAGACCTTACTCTGGTGTAAAATTTCATGCAAATCAGGACTTGCACATTCAGAATAGGACTGAGTAAGAACAAACAAACTAATGATACAAGATAGAAAGGAGAGGAGGAGAAAGAAGTTCAATGACATATCATAATATTCAGTTAGTATTGGTTTCATTTAATAGCATTAATGATCTGGAAAGGAATGTTAAAACCAGTACCAAAATTGGCAGATTGCAATAAATTGGAAAACGCTGAAAACATCCAATGTAAACATAGCAATTGCTGTTTTTTTTTTTAAAAAAAAAGAACTTAAGAGGATTTTAAAAATGAGTTCAGTAGCACATGATACTCAAGTAGAAGAAAAATTATCCAAATTCCAGATTCAGTGGGATGAAATAACCCCCAAAACAATTACATTCAAACATAATCAAGTGTGTTTGCTCATGGATAGCAAATTGGTTATGCAAGTGAATTAAATATCGCAATAGGACAGAGAACAGAATCACAACACAGAAACATAAAACCAGTACCATCATCCGGAGGAGGAGTCTCCTGCACCTTCATATGGATTTGGCAGTACTGCACTTAGGCTGGGCTGGAGCCCCAGAGTGCTGTAAAGCCCCTGAGCYGCTGGAGTCCCAGGGGACTGCAAATCTTAAAGGAAGAGATGAATCTGCTATACTTTTCTATAGTGCAGAGCATGCGAGAACCTGTTCTAATCAAGGTTAYTGTATTCTTATCTCAATGAATAGTCACAGAAGACCAGTAGACCAATAACCACCAGAAAAATATAGTCCGAAGAACTGACTCAWGAGAAACAAACGTAACCTAAATATTTAAAGTCTGGCTAAATAGATAAGGGAGACTTATTAGCCATCTAGAGATTTAAAGAGATTTAATCGAGGATGTTGAATGTAATATAATGTCACTAACTCAAGGATGTTAGAAGTAAAAGAATGAATTTAGAAATTAATAGAAAATTTACACAATGAGAATAAAGCAAAAGTCATTCTGATTATTGAGATCCACAATATGGCACAAACCACAGAGGCAAATGTAACCAGATACTYAAATACAGAAACTCCCTTTACTTTGAGGAAAAGTGAATGAGGAAAAGCTGAGCAACCATATGCAGTTTTGGAGGAGAACAAAAAAAAAGCTCTTCTTTCATTAGTTTATTTAGAGATGATTCCAGATATCAAATGGTGGACCAGTCACCGGATGCCTGACCTGATGAGAATGCTGCTGAATTAAAAAAAAGAATTTTAAAAAATCCACTTTTTTTCCACCAAGATTCAATCCATTTTCTAAGCACAGATGAAGACGTGATCAGGAAGAGACCAAAAACAGAATGAAACAACCCCCCCAGTACACACTGGCAGGCCYGGGCAAACTAAACAACATGGCAAATTTGCCTGAAAGCCCAATGGCTTCCAGAGTTTCAAAGAGGAAACGAGTTTGTACGATCTTCGTTTCACTGACAGGAGAGCGTACTACATTACAAATGTAGATGGGAATAATTCCTAAAAGTCGAAGTCACATTAGTTAAAATAACTGAAGCAGCACGATAACGACTGGCCTCAGTAAACAGCACAACCTTGGCAGCTTCCACAAGTGTTTCTGCTTCCAATCCGCGGAGAGACTCCGAGACACCAGGCAACAGGAGCAGCTGAAGAGGCAGCGCGAGCTGTATCGGAAAAGGGTGAAGAAAGGCAAATGGGGACAATCCAGCCTCCGGCACTCTCCCACTCCCACCTCAAAGTTAGAGGGGAGACGCCTTAAAAAATCTTGGGAGTAGGAAAAAAATAAAACATGCAGGGTGAACCTAAGCACCGCCTGGATGTTTTGAGTCTGCAGAAGCAACCACAGCAGAAGCATCAGCTCCCTCAGAGAAATTTCTGCAGTTTGATGGGCGCAACTCTGTCTTATACTGATGGATGTTTGGTCCAGCTCTTCCTTCTACCCCTTACAATTTCTCCCTGTAAAATTTAAGTTTTATATATTTTTTTTAGTTTTTTTCTCCCTGGCCCTCTCCTCTCGCTGTACTTTCTCCCTTCAATTTCAGCATACAAAGCAAAAGAAATACAGATGTATTGTAGAGATGTAATACATTAATGAAGATAGTAAGATGTATTTACACGACCAAATGACCACGCAGTACACTCTGATCACTGCATTCAATATATATTGAYGCACTTCTAGTTGTCTTTTGGAGGAGGACAACTAGTTGTTTTCAAACAGAAATCTGGATGCAGTTAAAAGGWCAGCTGGCTCTGCTCTAGGTCAACAGCATGGATATGAGCATGAACCCTGTCTGGCAYCCTAAACCTGGAGCCCTCAGCACCACACTCTAAGAATGTCCCATGTACTGCAACATTACCATMAAATTATTTCAGGCCCTTTGAATCAACAGTTTTCCCCCAAATGCTAGTCTGTCATAAGGCTGCAGGGATAGCACGCATGATTCAGAAGCTAAATTTATGCTATAAAACCGACCACGGACCAAGAATAGGCTCAAGTGCCATATTCCAATTGCTCACACTATTTAATCTTGGCCCCTGTTAGCTAGCACTTATCCCAGACCAGGAGATTGCATACAGTGTCCCTGTCTCAATACACAGTACGGTTGGGGTCTCCCTATCTGGGCAGTGGTGGTGGAGCAGAAGAGGGGAAAASAGGYAGCTGCAGGGACAGAAGGCACACTGTGCCATTATTTTCTTTCGGGGCTAGAGAACAGGTCCTGGTCCTGCTGGACTCATTAAACCTGGTATAGCCAGAGAGACCCAGGCCACGCAGTCKGTGTAGGAGAGCCCGGCCGGCTCCGTTCAGCACAGGGCTGACCCTCTTCTTCACGAGCACAAGTCTCACACAGGGCAATCTGGCTGGGCCCAAAGATTGCTCACAGCAATCGCATTTAGCATGGCAGATGCAGCCATGTTGCAYCATCTTCGCCTATACGTTTTACCTCTTTCCTCTGCTTCCTATGTAATTCCTAGGTAAATCCTATGTAACATTTCTAGGAGAGTTGGAGGTCAAAAAAAAGTCTCRTTAGGGCACAGTCTATCTGCTGCCCTCCTATTTGATTTACTAACTACAGTAATCATGAGCATTAGGAACCAATCTTCCGAGTGACCCACAAGAAGTACACTTTAATTCACTATTTCCTTGTGAAAAGTTTGACACTCAGAAGAGAGGAAAACATACCAATGCTTGGAAGTAGTGTGTACAGAACAACAACAACAAACACATTTACACATTTATGCCTAACACTATACCATTCCTCTTTTCTTCTTCTTTGTTGAAAGTTTAAAGGTTCAAACTTTTTTACAAGAAATGCAAAAACTCGGTTAAGACAGATTTTGCTTCTAAAATTCTGTAGCTTAACACTGGCAACCTCCATCATAAGGAATATAATATCAGCCAGCAATCCCACTTGTCCTTCACGTTTATAGGCCTCTTATTCTGCTGCGTAGTAACCCTTGCAATGGGCAAACTTGTTTGCCCCCTCCCCGCCCCCCGTGAATCCTCCTCGTTTCTGCAGTGAGAAGTATACCTCTGTGTCCTGCTCCAGGAGAAAACGCAGCACACTCCGCACATTTGGACTCTTCCTTTTTCAAGACAGACCCTTTATTTAAAAAAAAAAACAGTATGTAAAAAAACCTAATCTCAACTGAAAATCGTTGGAGATCAGGCATCCAGCTCAAACATCTCCATTACACTGCCACACATTTATAAAGTTTCAGCCCAAACTGGGAAACTGCTGCTTTTATTTCCAGTGGACACTAAAGGACTTAAGTAGGAAAACTCTGCAAAATTCCTAATAGCGAGTAAGAACTGTGGTAGACCAATCGCACCATGCTGCCTCTAGGAAACACAGAAGAAACAAAATATGGAAACAAATAGGGAAAATGGCTCCAATCACTGCATATGTTCAAAAGATGACAGGGTCACTCTGCCCTACTACCTTAACTAGGGGGAAAAGAAGAAAATACAGCTTAAGCAAAAAAAATCTTGAGTGTACAAAAGGATCTCATTAATATTTCCTGTTACAGTAAGAACAAAATCAAATAGATTGCTTTTTCAGAGAATTAATAATCAACAAATCTGTGACAAGAAAAAAAATGTAGTACCCCATTTTTCCCACAAAAACCTTTGTCTCTAATGTTACAGAAAAAACACAAATTACTAAAGTGCTCTTACAATAAATGTTTTGTTTTTACAAAGATTTGTTAAAAAAGACTTGGTTTAAAGTCTTAGACAAATACACTGGGTTTAAAAAGGGGTTCAGGATGTATTTGGGAAATGACATATTTCTCTCAGAACTCTTTTGCAGGCGTTATAAATGGCAAACTCTAAAGGCAGGGTAGCCATCATATGACAAATTTCTCCTTAGGAATTAATTTTATGCTTTCTTACTTGTTTCTTCCCAAAGGTGAAATACACAYACACAGGTTTTGTGGTTTTGTTTTCATTTCTTTTTTTCTTCTTTATGAGGTAGAAAAAAATAGAAAGAAATTTCCCCAGATTTCTCTCCAAAAAACAGATGGAGAAAAGAGAGTGAGGTTACCTGGTTTCTTATTTTAGACTCAGGAGGATAATCAAACCTTTCCTTGTATTTTTTCTAGAAGAGTTGGAGGTCAAAAAAACTGTAATAGGGWTTTTCTGAATAGTGAGCTGGAGGGATGCAAATATTATTTTCTTCTGTAAAACCAAAGTGTTTTCCAAAAGAAAACAAGTTAAATTAAAGTTCAATCAAGTCAAATTGGTGTTAAAATTTTAGCAAATAGCCTCTCTCTTGTAACTCTCTGCATTTCCCTAGTACTCATGATACCTTCATTTTTTCCATTTTCCAGTAATCCTTACAATCTTCCAGAAAAAGGATGAACTGAAATTCCCCTCCTCCCCAAATAAAAGAAAAAGCTGGTAAGAACGGAATTGCTAAAGAATCAGGAACATCAAGTSTAAGACGATGATAAGCATTCATTAAGTATTTATAATATCAGGGCATTAGCCTTTAATAGCACAAGTCTGCATATAAGTCACAGTGCAGTTTCTGAAAGTAAGAAACTGCAGTGCAATAAGTTATAAAAGTAACAGTTTTAGAAAACTCAATTAATAAAAAAGTGACGAGAGATGACTGTCCCAGAACAATGYACATGAACCACTGTGCTGAAAACAACTGATCAATGAAAAGTCCACGGAGCAGTCAGCAGCCAGGTATATGCAGCCGCTCCTAGAACAGCACCTGAACGGGAGGCAAAAGATTTCCACTTCATGATGCATTAATTCTTTCCCCTTGTATACTCCAAATCTACCTATATCTGCTGCTGGATCAAAAGCCAATTAAACCTCCATTAGATCAGCCTTAGGGTTGCTCTAAACTGTAGCAGGAATGACGGCCCGTGGGCTTTGGCTGTTGGTCAGTGATTGCTCGAGTACGACAGTAAACCAAAGTGGCAATCCAGTGTATTTATTTTATCGCACGTTTGCCGACTGATCTGTGAAACATAGCAGTGCATTATTTTAAAGCATTTTTTGTTCTGGCACAATATAGAAAGATTCTGCAACTATGCAACTATCTCCATATCCACTTTAAATGTCCATGGCACATGTGAAAAAATCAACTAAATATACTATTGCTAATTTACATTATTACATGAGAACTACAAAAGAGCATTATTTTAGGTATAATTATTCTGCTTTTATGTTATTTGGATTACTGTCATGATCATTTTACTGTTAAACTTCATTTTTATCAGACAGAAATAAGTTAAAAGCAGAAAGAGTGTGAATCATATGGATCAAAGACTATCCATCAGTGTGTCACACACCATGTGGCATTGTGTTTTGCTAAGTCAAAGTCATGCTCCAAGTTTCAAAACTTCAAACAACTGAAATACCACAACATTCATAAAACAGAAGTGAGCTACTGGGAGTAAGAAAAAAAAATACAAAAAAGGTAACAGACCTCAACAGCAGATAGTAAAATTAACATTTCAACAGTTCTTGCCTTTCATCTCAGTCTCTATAGTACATTTTTTCTGGAAAAGCTACGATTTAGGTTTAGAAAGATGCAGAATTACATAAAACATCTGGAATATGGGACAAGGAATATTGGCTTATTATCCCTGGTGGACCCTCCCTATGAAAAATTTAATAGGTCTGTTTTGGTAGTTTTAATCTCCAGAGCACCCCAAGCTATGTTATGGAAACATCATCTTGGTAATTTATATTAGCAAGAACACCTGGTGATGAAAGCAAATATACCCTCTTTAAAATTGCGAGTGATTTTTCTTTAATCCTCAAACTTTTCATCTTCTTAAATATATAATTTTTAACAGCTTGACTAAAAATTAGTTTTTGTATCTTTGAGACTGATCACATTGTAACCATTGTGAACTTACACTATTTTATTAGAGAGCTACATTTCTTCATTCCTGTCTTCAGAGAACGAGTCATTTTGTCTTTACTTTGACATTGGCCTTTTGCAGATTACAGAGGAAGCTCTGTTGAATCATATATGAATATCACAAAATCACTTAAAATGTTGTCCGTTTATTACACCACAGCTTCAAACATTAAGGGAAAGAAAAGCACTGTTAAACAGATTATTTTAACTGTTCTTATTCCTACCTCTAATTCTGAAGCCACAGTTTAATAAAAATAATAATAAATATATACATTCAGTTACAATCTCTTCTAGTGCAAATTTTGAATGACTGGGTACAGCATGCAATGTATAAATTATATACATTCTGTACCGTAACTGCATTCTCAGTATCTATTATGYTTAATATACAATTTCAAAGTAACTAGTAAAAAAATCTCTAAATGAAACCATAGAAAATATTTTCATTAAAACCATTAAGCTGCTTCCTCTGAATATACATACACTTAAAATAAATATATATTTTAAGGCTATTTAGCCTTACACCTTTATATTGTCAGGCTACACTATTATGGTTTATTAGTAAAACATATTTTTAACTGTTGCTAATTTACTATTTTATTGATAAATGGGAAATTAATGAAAGAATATATCAAGTACCAGTCAATCTATAAAACAAAGTAACTAATAAAAATGCATTCTATACTTTCCAGCTACAATTATGTTTTCATTAATCAAATTTCTAAAGAAACAACACATGTACAAATTAATCTGCTTTTATCATTTCACATACGTCACTCAAAATATATTCTAATACATATTTTGTATTCTAACAAAAAAAAGATTATAATATTATAATCTGCAGCCTATAAAGATTTTCGGCAACATTTTTTATTAATTTGACACTGATACGCCTCCATTTCTAATATCCCAACCCTGCAACATTTTAAATGCAATTAAAAGTGGTTATGAAAGAATGTGGACTTCCTTGTGAAGTAGGAAATCACTCTTGTGATTAACATGCAAACGAGCTCATGCTGGCAGAATAGATTGGGGTTTTAAAACCCCAATTACTTTTGTATGATTATCTATTTACCCGTACACAGACTATTTTCATTTTTCATCAAATACAAAGTCATCCTGCTTACATTTTTAGCACAGCAATTAATATTTACAATAATTATGACATCAAGCACCATTGAGAGTACACCAAGTGAATCATTCACCCTGCTTTTCTAAACATATATGTTACTCAAATACCATCTATGGTAGTATATTGCAGAGAATGGACATGTATTATTGGCCTTTATCCACAATCCACCTAATACAACATTCTGTTGGCTTTAAATTTAGTTAAGGGGCATATTATTTTTAGCATCTGAGTAAGTCAACTGCTGTTCAGATAACAGATGCCAAAACTTTCAAGTCTGTAACTGCTTTGTATAAAGTGTAAGGTTTGTTTAAACTTTCACAGTAAAAATAACAATAAAATTACTTCCTCCGATTTTTTCTTTTTTTTTCTTTTTTTAGTAATAACAGACAATTCTTAACTTTCACTAACACACTTTGATTCATACCTGCTACAGAGTGCATATATACACATTTTTTCCAGACTTCTAAAGAAAATTATAATGCATTAATGACAGGAACCATGGTAATGGAAAAAGGTCACCCTCTTTTGAACACCTTCTGTTTTAAACCATTATATATAAAGACATTTGAGAAAGCAAAGAATTAAAAGGCAGCCTTTGTRCAACCCATTACTGAAATATTATAGAATAATCTATATCAAATGTAGTGGAATAGCAGATTCTTTTGGATCTAAATTTACTGCAGCCATAGAAATGCTTTTATGCTTATTATGTATCTGCATGTTGATTCAATTATTAAAAGAACACCTGACAGCAGACTTACTTAATTGAATTAATTAAACTGGATGAATAATCACTGAATTACTATTGTATGAAATTTGTCCTGAAAAGTAACACTGGCATTTTGAAATTGCAAGTAATTTGAATGGTGAAATACACTGAGCAGAGAAGTCCTCCCTTTCTGTATTCTGAAATTCTTCTCCTCATACATGAACAAATGGACATATAAATGAATAGACAGCTGTGAGTAATGAATGCTTTTTCTTCTATATTGTAATTTATTATTTGAGCCCAGCTATCTCAGTAGATCTTTAACAACTTTGCAAAAACATTCCAAATAATAGTAATATTTTTTATCTCTTGCTCTAAAAGAATTTAATAGTGTGGATTATCAGATACTGAGAGAAAGGTGGTATAACACTGAAATACTAGTGTAAAACAGCATTTCTAACCAGGATATCTAGAAAAGATTTTAATATGTCTTATCATAATGATGCACATATTATTTTCAGACTAGCACAGGTAAATTAGAGATATCAAATAATTTTTTAAAATATTTTCATAGATCAGTATAGTGTGCTTCTGCTACTGATTTTAGCAACAGGAGTATTTTTCTTCAGTGATTAAATGTTACGACATATTGCATAAAATATATTCATCTTAAGGTTTTCTGAAGCCTTTTGTTGTTGCTGTTATTTAATACCTGGCTACCGATGGAAGTTCAGAAGAATTTATTATATCCTCTTCTATCAGTCGTTTTTGATAATTCACTAGTTAGAAGTGAAATTTTACATAATAGATTTTTTACGTCCATTTTCTGTTTCCCCTGCTCTCACACCAAAAACACACAGAAGAATTCCACATTGTTCAGAACAGAAGTTTATACTGGCAGAGGACATTCCTGGAGTGCAAGCACCCAGTCTGGCATATATCCAAGCCCCCAAGCTCTCCATCACCAGTGGGTATTTTTCTTACTTCTTCTTGCATATTTTTTTCTACAATGATCCTCATAGCAGTAAATTAAAAATAATAGTAATTTTTATAAAATAGAATGATGAGATTGGCTTTTTACTTTACTCTGTAGCATTGTAAAATCACATCCATCACATAGTTTTTTTCCTATCATCAGCTGTATTTTTTCTGGTTAAAAATGGATGCTTCTACAAATAGAAAATACAAATTTAGAGATGATTATTAATTTATTTTACCTAAAAGTACATGAATATTCACAGCTATTCAGTCAGAATATTTTTATCTAAAAGATGAAATAATATGACATCTAACATCTATATACTCTAAGTCACTGGGTTTTTTTTACACTCAGATTTTCCCTCATATTCCTACTTGAATATAATTCATTTTTACAAATATGTCTGATCCTGCCTCTGACCTTACTACACTTTAAGCTCTTTTCTGCTCATAGAAAGCTAATTTGCATTTTTTAAAAATGTGTCTGTATTAATGATCTAATTTACCACAAAAAGGCTTTATATTAAATACAAAAAGGACAGCCATTAGCTTTCTTCTCKCAATAAAATCAAAACAAAAAATAAAACATCTCATTTACACAACAATTAACATTTTTACTAATATAGCATTAAATGAATCTGTACAATTCAGCATTAATAAACATTATATATTGTGCAGAATTTTTGCTTTACCATCAAAATAAGGAATATTATAAATATGCAAAGTTTTACAAAACACTTTTCTGAAAAATCTATACATCCATTTTAAAACCTATATTAATAACCACTGTGGTTAGATTCTTTTACATAAATTATACAAAGTACATTGGCATTACATACCATTTTAATACCAGTTTATTATAGCTTTATTTCATAATATTGGAGGTGGAAATGGAAACAGTGCCATCATGTGATACTTTTCAGGCTACTTCACTTCTTTTATTTCCAAGGAGTGAGTCTGTTGCTGCTATACAAATAAGAGAGTTCCTAGAAAAGCACGCAATGGCAGTATCATCTATTTTATGCCRTTTTGCAACTAGATCATTTCAGGTATTCTTATGCACCAGGTTTTAAAAACACCTCCTAAATCTGCAGAGGTAAACAAGCATACGATCAGTACAAATGTGAYGTAGCACAGTTTTCTAAGAGTTCACAAATAATTATCCAAAATAGCCTTGTGAAATTCCTTTCCGTTTATAGTGAAGATTTTAATCCAAACAGCTTCATTTTTACAAAAGAGCAAAGAAGTTAAAACTCACTGGTTTTAATTAGTACTGGGCAGACTACTTGGAAAAAAACCTAATACATGAAATTGTCACAGGTGTAGAATATCAAAGCCAAATCCAACTCATATTATATTTACTATACAAGATATTTTTAATGAAATCAGATACATAGTGGGTTTTTTTTTTCTTTTCTATTCATTTCACACTGAAATAAAGGCGTTTTTCTCCCCAGTGGTCACAATGTACTAGGAAATCCAGACTTGATGCTAAAGACACACATATTTCCACTTATCCCTTGTCTTTTCCAGAGATCAAGACAACCATTTGACAACTGCTTGGAATCTAGAAATGCAAGTAATCTATTAAATCTGAAATCCCACTTTACTGCACAACTTGCAGCTGCCAAATCTCAAGCTACTTTATAGTACTTTCTTTTTCCAGGTATTTCTTCATACAAAATAAAACCCTGAAAGTGAACTCACTGATACATGCRTGAATACTGATGAAGAAAAAGCAGCAACTTTATCTTTTGAAAGTGTGCACGGATGGGAGACACTGTTTATAGAGTTTCAGAGCTTATATAATATGAAAAAATGACTGAATTATGCAAGATTAAAATCCTCACATGATTTAACTGACTACTTTTCCACAGGAAACTATTACCAATGTGTGTTTATTTGTAAGCRTAAGAGTACAGGCGGAAAAGACTCCAACACTGTACGTGCTTTTTATTTTATTTTTTTTTTAATGTAGGATTCAAAAATGCATGGTCTATGCATATAAGTCCCATAAATGAGTTTATGCTCAAGTGTGTTTTGTGTTTGAAAAAAAATGAATTAACAGAAGGGGATTTTACAAGTCCATGTATTCCACACATCCAGAACCCCGTTTATGGGCCAGCACTGCAGCTCAGAGAGCTTGGGGCAGGGGGGATCACCACCATCGGTGAGCATGACTGCTTTTGCTGAAGGGAAACAAAATAAAACCCTCCAGCTTTGAGAACCTTCAGACAGCTGGATTGAAGACTAGGAACATTAAATAAAAGGAAAATATTGCAGTAAGAACAGTAATAAATAATGTTATGTTCTTACTTAAATTTAATGTGTAATATTTACAGATAACATCCTCTAAACAGCTCAAGTAAAGCAAACAGCATTTAACAGGCTGGAARACCAGCCAGCTGTGCAGTGCATAAACACTGCTTTGCACACCTAACACAAGGAAGTTCAATGTTTTTTTTTGGCAAGCCACTAACAAAAACTCGCTATCCACCGTTTTTGAATAGAGATTTGGGGGGGGGGCAGCAGAAGAGCTACTGTTACTTACCCTTCAAAAACTTCATGTTTTCACTRTTGCTGGGAATACCCACCCTGGCTCTACACCTGAAGCTTGTRCCTACAAAATTAATTTGACTGGAATTTAACAAGCCTAAGAGATAGACAAAACTCTTTGCAGGGTAAAAATAATCTGTAACAAGTTATTTAATACCCAATACAGGTCTTTTTCGAGCTCTTTTGTTCTCATTGGTAATTACTGCCTTGGAGGGTGATAAATATTTCTAGTTTTCTCTGGCTAGGATTTAGACTTGGTCTCCCTAGGGATGGAAGAAATAATCAGTAACAATTTCCTGTCATCATGATATGCACAGGATCCACACCAGCCCTTCCTACATAGTTTTAGCTTGTTCACTATGCCCTTCATGATGGCTACTAAATCTCTGACCYTACAGAATACTGTCAGGATACTCGCAAAGCTGCCCGCAAACAAGATTATTATTACGAGATGAATTCCTAACTTCTGAAGTACTCCATTAAGCAGGGAGGAATCAAAACCTTGTGGGGCACCTATGTGTTGATAAGCCAAAGCCTTTGAGAAAACTGCAGCAGGGAGCCAAAGCTCTGCTCGTTGCAGACCCCTTCCCACTCRCCCCGTTGGCAGCTAGCACAGACGGTCCCCGCGCTCTCTTTACGCCCAGAACGACTGCTCAGGTAAGAGAGAAACTATGCTGGAGAATCGTGCTTCGGACAAAGAGGAGGAGATGGTTCAAGGGAAACCCCTGCAGAAGTGTTCGCATGTTTCTGAACTGGAGACAGGTGCTCTAACTACTRGGTGAAAAGACAAAATTACAGTTTTTATCTGTATTTTTATTTCTCTTCCTCGGAAATCCAGTGTTCTGTCTAGAAGTCAAAATCGTAAATGAAGACTGAATAACTTGATGTGGAAGCTCTAAAATCTCAAAAAATTAGGGGCAATATTGCTGAATATAGTCATCTGTAGGCACGAAACATGAGGCATCTGATCTGCCTTACCATTAATTGCTCCTCAGATCATGCTGATTTGGAGGAATTTGGAAAAGAACTCCAAGCTAAACCAAACTTACACTGCCCATATTACACAATTTTTTTTCCCTCTTCGAATTTGCAATTACATAATATTTATAATTATATGCACTTCAATTTTGTAATACACTGAGAGCAAAACCAAGGTTATTTTACTTCAAAATTGTAAAAAAGAGGAAAGCAATTTTTTTCTAGTGTTGAAATGGTTACAAAAATAGTGACTGGCACTCAGACAGCAGCCTTGTAGATAGCTTACCCAGAAGGCTAATGTTTATCTAACCATATTTCATGTATCTCTGTCTGAATGAGTCACAAAATCTAGAAGTAAATTCCTAGRTTGCTGATTGAATTGCCCCAACACAAAATCACTGGACCACCTGGATCAATATAAATTGGCAAGATAAAGCAGTCAATATAACACTGAACTTCAACAGGAAATTGTTATATTTTCTTTGTGGGAGCAGCGGGCAGACGCCTGTGCCCGACTCCAGGTACAGGTTCCAGAGGAATGCGTAGGGGGAGGTACGAGACATGGGAAGGTCTCTCTGAATAATGCAGTTCACAACCACGAAAYGCTCTTCTATAGGGAACTCTATACGTTTGTGCAGGAAAATAAGCATTACTTCAGTAAAGACTCTACTGAGGTCAAAAAGTCCCCAAATTAGTTCTTATTACAATGCCAACTAAAAGCCAAAAAAACTGTTGATCAAAAAATTACTAGCAGRTTCACTGTAACTGAAAAATATTTTTGTATTTGGTGACAAAATTCACAGCCAAAAGGCAGGGATGGGTGGCGTACAGTTAAATATGATCAGACATATTCTTCTATCTGTGGGACTGACAGACAAGAGGAATATCCCTGGAGTATGACCTCCTGCAAGCTTGAAGAGAGCCTTAGTGTACACGGAGTGTATCCAGATCAGCAGAGTGTGAAGTGTGCAAAAGACACAAGAGCTGAAGTAATTCCCTCACGGTTAGAGAATATACAGGAAAAAAAAATCTATTTGCTTGTAAAGTCACTGATCTTTTAGATGATGACATGAAGCAAAGGTTTGAAACAAAAAGCCTAACCTCATCAAAGTGACTAATTCCGGGGATGAGGGAGGGAGCCTTCCTTCCACTCTATTTAACAACAAAAAAACCCACCTGTGTTCTTTGTTTTGGAAAATCTGCCYGTCTGATGAGTGGCTATCCACTGCCTATCTATTCTTCTTGGACTGCTGCTTTACAGGAACAGAGAAAATATTCTTCTTTTTAATTCCTTTATGCTACCTGCAAGGCTTCTAATAGTAATTCACTGGAAAGAACACACGATTATACGTTCTGTGTAGCATTAAKCCTCAGATGCTGGTCCCCATATGTAGTCACTCATTGCCACCTGAGGCAAGACTCCTAGGAAATTAATACAACTCTCAGAAGCAATGAGAAGCTCAAGATAAGCTTGAGTTGTCTTCTGTTGTTGTTTCTTTTAAGTAGGGACACCCACAATGAATGCTGTTCCTCTGCAAAGAAACAAAGTGGTTTCAGCCACCCTTCCACAACATGCAACGTTGTGCAGCTTCTTGATGCTGTTTCCAACCTCCTTTTACTGAAATGAAACAGGCTGCCAGACATGGAAAGTCTGGAAGACACATACAAATACCAAAAATTGTATCACTTCACTTTGTGAACGTAAAAGCAGAATCTGACCTCAAAATAGAAAAATCMGCACCATTTCCAGATTACACTGGAAGTATATACTTTTCACTGTGAATCAACACTAAATCTATTTCCAGCCTTATCTTAAGAGGAACATAGTTGGATTTTGGCTGTTCGCAATGTTTCAGATGAGCCAYAAAACAAAACTTCTGAACACTTGTGCTTAAAGATCACATTGCACTTCACAGCTGTTGTGTTTTACCCCAGCAGAGGGTGCATTTAAGCAAGTGGAAAAAAGCAATTTTCTTTTATAGATAGGTTGAAGTGGTTAGGGATCTTTCTGAATGAAATATGATACATATGTTTATAATACATTGAATAATTTCCGACAAACAATTATTAAGTCTACTTGCAATGTTTGTCTCATTTTTCTGTAGTTTCTCATGTACCATGGAGAACAAGAACCTAATGCTGCTACATGAAATAGATGAAATGGTGAAGTTTAAGGTATGGATCTAAATTTTGCAACACTGTGATAAACGTGAGGTCAACAAACCTACATTACAGAACTCCTACTTTGATTACTTTTTAAAAAGGAAAACCTARACTTTTTGTTTAAACTTCTACATTAGAGGAATGCTGAGACTGCAAAAGCAACGCATTTGAAAAACAGAAAATGCCTGAAGTAAAGCTGTTCGTATGGCATCATTTCAGCTTCCTCTGCACGACCTTTCCTCCATCCTTCATCACTAGGTCCCACACTGTTTGTATCCCCAGGACCTACGTTCCACCAATGCATGGGATAGATGGTGCTTTGAAGATGAATTGGGTTTAATTGATACTATTTTTTAGCCTTACTTAGTGCAGAGCTGGTTCTCTAGGTCCTGTGCTTCTTTTGCTGCTGGAATTGGAAGGGATGCAGGCAGTGACACTGCCAGTTGGGGGAACATATCAGGAAAGCCAAATGCCACTCTAAGGAAACGGATTTCTGCCACAAAGTATTTGTACCAAGTTGCACAAAATGGGGGGGGGGGAATGGTTTACCATTAAATAAATACTTTTCTTTTCCTCAGTTGTCAAACATGACTACCATTATGGTAGCTAAATGCAAAAAAACGCTAAGCTTCCTCAAAATTTCAGTAGAGGTCTACAAGATTTGTGGCTAGAACATACATAAGTATTCACGGTGGAATTCATCTCACCTGACCTTAAGCTCCTACAGCACTGACCTCATGTCCGAACCAGTCCTTTAAACTCCCCTTAAAATTAACAAAGAGAAGGAAGCAATACAGGAGGCAATCCACCTTCTTTTAACAGAGATAACTATTTCAGGTCAGATAAATTAAATTCATAGTACACATTTCTCTCCAAAGTCCATAAAAGGCATCTTTATAAGTAGTTCAGGTTATATAGCTTTGGCAAGATAAATTTTATGCCAAAATTCAAGGTAGACATACACAAGTAACAGTAATTTGGATAGTACATTGTAGACAAAAGCTGGATCTTTGAACTAACGTCATACTGAACGATCTCACTAGTTACTGCTATCCAGCCTACAAATAATGCACAGGCCCTATGAAAAAAATCTATGCAAATCTACAGTAGATAAACTCATATTACGTAACTATGAAATACATGGTAAAATCAGTCACTTCCTAAATTTCAGTTATCTGATCACATAAAATCCTTTCTATTCTTTGAGGCAGTGATGGGAATTTTTAAAAAGAATTTACCTTTGACTGCTACAACTTTTCAGGATTATAAAAAAAAAGATTCTTTCTTTCAAAAACTTCCTTCACAGCAGAAGGCTCCATCTTCAACCAAAGATTTATGCCTGTTCTAATCTACTTAGCCAGGTGTTCACTCTCCAATGAGTACACTTTTTTCTGACTCTTTTACCTAAAATAATAGTTCAGAAGTAAATTTTTATTTGAACTCACTCTCATCTAACCTTCTTCATTGCTAAACCTGTAAACCACATATAAATTACAGCAGTGATTATATCCCGCTTAGAAACATCATTCTGAGGAAGGGAGGGACAGTTGCTAACCATTTTACTGATGACAGTTTCTCCAAAAATACAGCTAAAATACTGTCCTCAAATCCTAAACTATCCCTAACATCTTTCTTTGCTGATATGCCTTCTATTCACACACTAAAATCTCCAATGCAATTACTAATAGCTTAAATAATGTAAACATCTAACATATGAAAAAGAACAAAGTCCAACTTGCACCCCACCCCAGAAAACTGCAGGTCAGTAAAATCTGAAAAACATTAGCAATCTACAGGCAGATTTCAATATACTGAGTATAAAATGGCTATTACACTGATGTTTACTGCTTATATATAAATTATTGTTATAGTATCCTAGAATTCATATCCTGCTAYGATGGAAGTTTAAAGGAATCCAAAACTAAGATGCAAAATTGAAATGTAATGTGTTAAAAAATATATCATACTTCATGTTCTAGTAAAAACTTTTAGAGATGAGTCATATCACTAGAAAGTTCCTATCAACAGACTAGATGTCTTTCAAATGTGCGTCTTCTCTGTAGCAGTATGTATGCTCTCCTGTAAAGAGGCATAAAGTAATCTAATTTACAAACTTTTTATTCTTCTGATTAATACAGGCTGAAAAGAAATAGCCCATAATTATATTCCAACAAATTTTTCTTCTTCTAAAATTAAGTAAAAATACTCTTTTCATGATTTAATGTTAGAGTAAAAAGTGACAGTGGTCATTCTTTGTAAAACATGAACTAAAATTGTATTTGAAGAGGCTGGGATTCCTGTGAATTAACCCAGGGTTAATCCTCTGAACTAGTATTTTCAAGTACAATTCTACTAGATATCATGTGACTATTATGTAGTTCTACACTCTTACTGCAGTAGGACTCAAAAGGAGGGAATAAAACAAATGATTGTAGGTGAAAGCAATAGAAAAACAAAAACGTAAGTAGTTCTCCGATCAACATGACTTACAATTAACAGTACGGACATTCTTAGGCTGCAGCCTTTTTCTCTGCAGAGGTACTATTTTGGATGTTTCTGTTATATAGGTCATCTGTTTTCACGGATATTAGTATCTTTGAGGCCTCTATTTTTCCATCAAATTTGTCTGAAATTGGCCAACAGGTCCAAGAATYGTTATGGAAGATGGACAGACAGACAGATAGTAGGAACGTATCAACTTATAAAACTCCTGTTTCCTTACAAAAGTACGTTAAAAATAGCAAATCTAGGCTATGGTAGCCTAGGAGATAGACAATTCCACAGCAGGGCACTTTCTGCAGGGAAGGCCAAGCCACAAGGACATAGGAATTCAGTGCTCAAGTCTAGAAATAAGAATTCTCAAACTGATAAACGCTTATAGCAAGATAAAAGAGGGAAGAGAACAGATAAAAATATTTCCAGTACTACATTAAATATTAAGAATAAGATTAATCAGTATGTTTTAAATAGCATATCTAAAGCAAAAGGAAATAAAATCTTTTATTACATCATACTATCTGCTGTTAGCAACTTTTGCTGTAATACTACAATATGATCTCCAGTAACTCTTAGCATAAAGAGTTCCCTTTTCTGGTTTTCAAACCATAGCCTGGTATTGGTGCAGCAATAGAACATGATAAACCAAATTAATTTAAAGGCAATAATTCAAATGGAGTTTCAGCAAGGATTAATATTGTACAGTACTTCCAATTGCTATGGGTATGTGGTCATCAGCTCAGGTACAATAACTCCTCTCTCAGTAATTCAGTCATGCCTTTGAATACTCCAGTGCACCTATGTCATCTCTTATTTATTCAACAGACTAACAGCTGCTTGTAAAGAATGGTGCGGTTTTGTTACAGGACAAGTAACACARCCTCTTCGTTTCATTCCATTCATTATGCTGTTTAGTATGAAATCAAAATTAGATCACAGAAGACAGCATATATCTTACAGAGTTAGTGCCAAAAGCATGCTGACTATCAGGTTTATGTGGGAGACCGGTATTCATTCATTCACTGAACCTTGTGTTCAGCATACAGGTAGACCCAGGACACAATACAGTGTGTTCAGCAAATCCACAAGTGAAGAAGGGTCTTCTCTTGTTGYTTGCTCACTAGTGTGTATACTCTGGTGAACAAGTAACAGAAGCTATACTTCTATTTGGTGCACTTACTTTACTGATAAGAAGACTCCTGAGCATGTCATTCATGCTTGCTGGACTAAAATATGTCATATATAAGCCTGTTATGTATTCTGACTTTCCCCTTTATGCTTCTGTAATAGATATGAAATTCATATCCACCTTATTTATTTAACAAATGAGTTTCTCTGACTATAAAGTTATAGATGTAGGAATTTTCACAATCTTTAATGGTATCACAAAGAAGATATATAGCTTTGCTAATTTAAGTCTAAATCCACTGAACTCTGATTATAATTTAAACTTTAATAATAAGAACGGTTTTATATCCAAATTATTGTTGTACGGTTAAATTGCATAAAGAGCCATATCATCATTATACAATCTAAAGAATACAATAACATCAAAAATGATGAAACCATGCATTGAATTTCACAAATATTCAAATAAGTAAACACTGTGTTCACAATAAATTCTTCAAGTGGGAACAACAGAAAAAAAAAGAATGGGGAAAGCAAAATCAGCTAAAGAAATCTTTAACGTTTAACAGTTTAACATTCAGGATTCTTTTTTCAGAAAAATATGCTTACAAATTAAAAAAAAAAAAGTTGGAAGGAGATCACTTTCACCAAATAGCCCACTTACAGTAACAACGCTACAACCCACTGAAGAATCAACCACAAATTAAAAACTGCAAAACTTCATTAGAATATATACTAATCATAGCTAGTGCTGCAATGTGACCTGCACCTATGCATGCACTTCATATATTACATATCATAGAATCATAGAATCGGTAAGGTTGGAAGGGACCTCTGGAGATCACCTAGTCCAACCCTCAAACGAGTGGTCCATCTGGGAATYGAACCCACAACCTCGGCATTATTAGCACCACACTCTAACCAACTGAGCTAAACCAAGTGTGACAACAGTGAAAACCCTTCTTCTATCTTCCCTGGTACCATCTTGAGGACTGATAAAGGAGGTTTTCAGAAAGAGAATCAAAAGCAAAAAGGGAAGAGCAAAGGAAGATGCTGAGGCAGAAACATAAAAAAAGATAAATATGAAATATCTGCCTGAGGCAGGCATGAATCTGAGACCTGCACACGTGTGCAAAAAATAAAATAGATATACAATAATAATTTATAATAAATGTAAATTATGGGCCTGGACTTCCACCATGACGTTCCAGTGACTACACAAAGCAGCTGGGCTTTGTTTTCCTGCTTTATGACCCTGTGAGCACCTTCGCAATGGAATTTCAGCCCAGTAAGTCACACCTGCCTGGTATTACTTCTAACTGGATTCTATTACTATGAATATTATTAATATGACCAACATGTAATAAAAACACAGAGGAATATTAATCCTTTATGATATCACTGCATACTACACTAGAAATCTGGTACTTTAATTACTAAGTGTAACACAAAGTATTACGCAAAAATGTTACGTCTTGCTTTCCTGGCCACAACTCGCTTTGTACCAACAGGGAACCATTTTAAACCAGCAAAATGCAAAGTTAAAATAGTTTAACTGTTAGCATCACTAACAATGTCACAGGACACAAGTGCAGCGTAGATTTTACTCTGCTCTTCACAGAACTTTACTAGATTGATTCTTGATTTAATTCACAAATGTCAGATGACAAGTGTTACACACTTTTTCACCGGAGTTTTGCCAGCTTTTTCCATCATTCCTCTTTTCATTGTCGCACCATTTGTTAGGAATCATCCTGCTTTCTCTGCACTCTGAATTTCTCTTGTATTGTTTCCTTAATGCGAACAATATCTCTTTTAGAGGACCAATACTTATTCCCCTTTGCATGCTTATGTTTATCCTCACTTCAGAATTACTCATTCCCATTAGGATTTTTCTCCTTGCTGCTACTTTTTCCCAAGTCTTTGGGACTGGAAGCAACACAAATTAGATGGGTGGGATCCAGACAGGTGGAAGAACATATCTGATGACTCAAAGTGCCTGTATAGCACCACAAAATAAGGTTTTACCTTTTAATATTACAACTTATCCTAATTACTACTCCTGGAACYATTATTCCATATATTAATGGCTTATAACAAAGTCCAAAAACTTCAGTCCATTTTCCTAGCGACACTATTTACCTCGTTTTTAATCAAGACCAACACAATGAGTCATCACATTCAATATAGCTATCTCAAGCCATCCTACACAAACTGTCGTTAATCTGGCTGATTAACGCTAAAAAAATTAGTGAACAATTTGAGTGGCAATAAAACGTAAAATATTCTTCTTTCAGTTTAAGATAATAGAAAAAACTTCACAAAATCTTGTGTAGAAGAACTGCTGTCCCACTTCTTCCTAGAAACCYCACTTCTATTTTCATTTCTACAAAGCCGGAAAGAGATGGTACAAGAGAGGCAACCCCCAGACTGAAAACAGGAGGATAGGCAAGTTAAACCAAAGATAATTTGCATGTTGCCCACACGACCCAGACCGAGCCGCGAGTGCAGACCCAACTGTTGGGACCGTGCTTCCCGCTTGCCGAAACCAGCCAGCCCGAGCGCTGCCAGCTGCGGAGCCCCAGCTAGGCTGTAAACCCGCCCGAGAACCGCCGCTCTCATTAATTCTATGGCTCGTTAACTCATGGCCTCTGTACCACGGGCGCAGCCACGTCCTGCAAGAGTTTACGAACCCCAGGTGGCTACGGAGAGCACAGTGACTGCTACCGAGCGGCACGTCCCCGAGCGGCCCCCGGGACGCCTGCAATCCCGGCTCGGACGTAGGAAAGCAGAAGCAGCYTTTACACCGAAACCGGCTAATTCAGAGCGGAACACGGAAACTTGGCCCTTTTATTTGAGTCTCATGATTGTATCCAATCCAATAAAGAAATAATACTTTCCCAAAAATATTTCTTGGTGTTTGGCATTATTTTTTAGTTACAAATTCTTTTATGTATTCATACTCTTGTAATACAACTTACTAAAAAAAAATAAAGTGATTGAACTTTAAGAAAAGGTATATTCTAGATCTGACCAATTATGTACAATATTTTCCCAGTTTTGTGTGTTTCCAAYTAAAAACTATTGACATTTGGGGACAAAAATACTTGCTCCAGGGCACAAAAACAAACTTTTTACATCAGCTGCTTAAAATGGACTGACACACATAACTCTCACCTGAGAGAGATACCATACCTCATGAGAGTACATTAATAAATCAGGYTCTATAACACTGATTAATTACAAGCACAGATTAAGGACTGTATTTTTGAGGAAAAATGGTCCCAACCCTTCCCTCCCCCCAAACATATCCAAAATGATGGCAAAGGAAACTGAGAATCACTACACAGCCCCAGTCTGAGAAGCATCCAATATAAGTGTATCAAATTCAAGTGACTGTAAATTCCAGATGGAAAATCTAGTTTACATTAATCAGAAATTCTGGTGATCTCAGTATTCCCTTAACTTTTAGGTCACAGATAGTTTATTTTAATTGCAAGAGTRGCTTTGCTTTGTTTTGTTTTACTTTGCATGAGAACAATAAGGGGGAAAAAGGAACAAAAAGTCTTCATTAAAAAAACAAACACGAAAATTATGTAAATACAGATTTTTATCTAATTGTTCAACAGAAGCAGAAACTGTAATTCTGCAAATTATTTCTAAAAATCTTTGTTTACCACTGGTTGGGTTCCATGTCCCCAAAATGGGAACCCAGAATGAGTAGCCATGGCTAGCAGGTTTCATAATGTGACAGTACCTTCTGCTTTCTCTCCCAGACTGATAGGCAATGTAAAAATTAAGGGTGTTGATCTTTAGGGGTTTACTATGCACAAAAAGTAGTATTYAAAGCTGACTGGTAGTGGRTTTTTTAGCCTAGCTTTTATGGGCTAAGATATAAGTACTCGGAACATGTAGAGGACACACTGGATGAAATGAATGCAGGAGGCCAAATTTCAGAGACGCTGTTTCAGGCCTTCCRTAAAATCACGATCCATTTTCAGGATGCACAAGCATATCAGATCTAGAGTTAATCCAGTCATGTAGACACCTAGCAACATAAATCACAGCAATACAGATTTCACAGCAAGTTAAGYACACAGTCAGTGTCCCAGGTGGATTTGCAGTGTCCTGCCAAAGATGGTACTGTAACAACTACACAGTTACTGCTTTCCAAAACAGCAAGATTAAAGCGACTTCTGGTTTGAGTACACACAAATCGATTGTTCCTCCCAAAYGCAAAACAAGTTAGGGCAGACAACATTGCATAAATTATGTTGACCAGAATTGTGAAAGGCCTATTTGCATGTTTGCATGATCAGGTCCTCAGCAGATTTCTTTTTAATTATTATTTTTTTGAAAGGAAGGGAATTCAGGGGGAATCCGTGTAAGACTTTGTTTATAGTTCAGTCCCTTCACATTARGAGTTGCTGTCTCCTGCCATTCCAGCTAATTTGAGATAYTTCCACAGTTTTTTCAATTAACAAATGCTTTGAAATTTAATAAATGATTAAAAATAATTAAATATTATAAACACCTTCTGCTGTGAATTTACTCTCAGATACAAGTACACAAATAATTGTAGAACAGAAGAAGGACACACTCAACACATACACCTACACCATAACTATACAACACTTTTTTTTTTTTTTTTTTTGAAAGAAGCCAATTTTCAGGTATGATAGCATAAAAATTACGGGGAAACTCACAGATCTACAACTACGGAATTCTCAACAGTAGTTCTTAACCAAAGAGCAAAACAAAGGATGAACAAGCAATTCAATTCAGATACAATTTGAGATACAATTTGGAGAAGACCAGTGTTTCTAGAGTGTTATCCTTTCTTCCATAAAAGCCAAAACTATGCACTTTAATTGCAAAGTTTAGTTACCACATAAGCTTCACCTAAATCATTTATTATGGTACATAGGGTTGTCAGTGAATGCACATTATTGTTTTAAAGGGAAAATAATCACGACTTCTTACCTTGTAAGTTTTACAAATGTATGACTACTATTCTGTATAATATTAGTTCCATTAACTCACTTTTTTGCCATATGTCATTGCATAATTTTCTGCTCAGGAATAAAGAAGACAGACATCTTTTAGTAGTATGGAAAATCCAGTACTAAAGTGCACAATCATATTTAAGACTTCTGAAATTTTTCAGACATCACCAACACACTGTGAAGGATGAAGACTGGAATTACGATTTTCCTATCAGCTAAATGTTACCTCAGTGAAACTTCTGTTTTCCTGTATTATGGTCTGGAACATTTCTCTGATTGAACTTTCTGGTTCTTGAAGCTGGTACATGTTTTGTTTATCCTATGGCCTGTAAGAGTATCTATTCTTCCCTCTTTTTCTCTTACCCTGAGATTGCAATGCTTATCAAAAATCCTGTGAGTGCAGGCCACTGAAAAATCTCTAAAGATAAAATATGTAACTAAACTCCAACACTGGACTAATGAAGAAGATGGATTGTATACAGACATTATAGACTTGGCAGATGTAACATAAGAGAAGATATTGCGGGTATTAGTTTTAGGATCATATCTTTTGAGAGAAAAATCTCAAAGCTCGTATCTGCATGAATCCCAAACCAACTATTGATTGCTTAGGAACAAAACATTCACATTATTCTAGAATACGACCACTCCAAACATCATTATGAGCATTTTCTCCTTCGTGTATCTTAGGCATATGAAGTGTATTAACACAAGTTACATGTTAAAAAAATCCTTTTCTTGCCTGACAAAGACACTCAAGAAACTGGTCATACCCATGTCCTTGCACCATCCCAGGCTAAAACACTACAACTAATGTATCCAACACTTTTAGGAGTATCTATAGAGATATATATACGAAAATTGTTAAAATTATCTTCTGAAAAGAAAGTCTCACACATTAAAAAAAGAGTAATGGATTTTATAATATGTTTTATTTACAAAATGTAATGATTTTCCTGTGTCTATCCTGAACTTTATTTCTGAATGAATTTTGGGTCTGTTACGATTCTTTCTTCCTTGAAATGTGAAAAAGTGGGMTCCTATGAGTCCTTCATTCAGAAGCACTAATTTTCCTTAACTCCAATTATGCAAATCACATACTGCAAACTCCATTAGTTGGTGCTTCAAACAGCTAGAATGATGGGCCATCTAGCACTTCCATTCCAGAACTGGGAAAGCACAACCCAGCTCAATTATGTCAATGTTGCAATTTATCTGAATAGGTACATGATGTTTCCTGAACTCTGCCCCTCAGCTCAGAACAGCATCATATGGAGTAAGTTCTACAATCATAACTGGCAGAGGTTTTTGGATATTATGTCCTCTGAACCTTGACCTCCTTAATGATTCCTGTAGTTCAGATCAGGACTAAAGGGAATAGCATGACTCACATTATTGTTCTCTGCTCCTGGGAAAAAGCAGGGAGAAGTTTTGAGTTCCTGTGTCTACATGCGCTGAGGATAGACCCCAGGGGTTAAGTGCCTCTGCCTTTTGCTCCTGCCTCAGCTTCCCTCCCACTGTCACCAAGGGATGGCAGAATGAAGGCTGTGCTAGTTCAGGAACCTTGGGGGCTTTGTTTCTCACTCAGCCGTGACCCTTCCAGGAACACTGGCTGTCTCAAAGGCAGAACTTGTCAAACCCAAACCCCTCCTCATGCCACAGTTAATCGCACTATTGCATGCAATTTAGCTGCACAAGACCAATCATACCTGACTGCATCATCTTTGATATCRTGAATCCACTTAGGAGATACCCTGAACTGCAACCTTCTTTCAAAYTATATTATCATCGTAATACAGTAAAGTATGACACAGTTATAATCAGACAAATTTTCATCAAACACAGCTCTCCGCATGAGAGTTCAACAATAGATAAGTACAAAGTTTGAAGAAACTGTGCCCTATAATGAGAAGGATAACAAAAGGAAGTAGCAGAATGAACATCTTAAATATGCAGATATTCCTTAGTTTTAACTGAAACATCTTCTTAAACACTYCTCCTTCTGAGAATTTACTTTTACGCATTCTGTACTTGAAGAAACACTCAGGAGTTTGAGACAATGCTTGGATTTCCAACAGAAAATTTGAGAATCTGCCTGAAGTGCAACAGCCCAATGGCCACTGAGGTTTCACTATCCCTATTTCATACCCATGTACTATTTTGATATAAGTACTATCAAAACATCTGGTATTTCTGATCACCGCCATGGTTCTCTGATGTTTTCCTACACTCTGTCACTGGTCAACCCTTTTCGCTATCATTCACAGCACCCACCAAATTATGACACAGAGATGATGCTGAAATTAGATATTTACTTCTACTATATTTTATCCAAAATAGATATCACACTTTAAATACACATTATATTGACCTAAGCAGTAAGGATGCAGGCAAATAAATGCATATGCCAACAACTGAAGAGTGATCTAATTCATATACAGTCCTATGAGATGCAAAATGTACATCACAATTCAGCCAAGAACTTACTTCTTAAAAATTAAATGTATTAATTTCTGGATTGAGTCCTGTTGGCTCAAACCTTGTCGAATCAAGCCACAGACAAATGCACCATCAAAAAAACTGATGCCTCGACATAACTCCAATGTAAATTATTCTAATGATCTTTAAGTGTTCTCATGGACAAAAAGGTCTTTGGATGACTTCAGCAGAAAAACCTGCATATTTCCTGCATTTCTTTTAAAATTTTAGTTCCTCAGTGAGAAAGATCTCCATAAGGAGTAGAATCTATTTATGTCATTTAGCAGGGAACAAAGTAAACTACCAAATTAGTATTTTTCCTCAAACTCAAGGAGGTAGCAAAGAAAGATAGTGATAGCAGGGCATATTCATGAAATAGGTAAAAAGAGCAACATTTCCTTCAGTTGCTTGAAGAGCACCAGGACCAATGAGAAGAGGTAAATTTAAGCTAAAAGACATATCTTCATTAATATAAGAGTGAGGGTAAACATGGCTTTTGTTCTCTTAYTTCTTAAGCAGATGAAAATAAAAGCAGAGAAGCATTTTCTTCATCTGGTCAATCAAGACAGCTTATCAAGCAGCTAAAACTTACAGAAAAAATAGCAACAAATATTGTGCCCAAACTCTCCTATAGATTTCCTGCAGTCACCTGGAAAATCCTTCCACCAGAGATGAAGGATCAGAGAGGTACTGTCAAATATTTACTGTTAAACGATTCCTCATGTATATTGAATGAGTGTAAGACAATTTAGCAGAAAAAGCATAAGTAACACGAGGTATCCTATATGCAATCATCCTATATGTAATTAATAAAAAAAATCATAAGGAAATTACTGTAAAAGCATATGTACTAAATTAGCCAATCAGAAACAGGCTTTCTTGTTTTCTCTCCAAGAGGGCATAAATACCCTCAGAAAAACACAACGAATGAAAGAAACATATTTAAATATACAAAACAAAATAAAAAAATTAAGGAATCTTGTGTAGTATATTTAGACAGCTTTTTGTCATGCTATGCTTGTTGCACTGTTATAATATCTGTTATAATAAGTACAATTATTTTAAAAGATTTGAATGAAGCTGTATGTACAATTCAGTGGAGATACTCAGGATAGACTTATAAAGCTACTGTATTATATTCAGTCCATGTACAAAACAAAAAAAAATAGAAACAGTATACTTAAATTTCAATAAAGAGGCTTAAAATGTTTTAATAAAAGCCTTTATGTTATGGGATTCTGTATTCCTGAGAAGTAAATAAAACAATAGCTCCTTAAAGCTCACAGAATAACTACATAAGCCATTTTACAAGGAGGATATACTTTCTTCTTTTTTTCTATGAATGTTTAAAGATCTCCTTCAAGCTCTTACTAAATCTATTGATCTGTGAAACACAGTGCACTCCAGGGAGGCAATTCACTTGACGTTATATATCAAATGATGAGATGAATAATGATCATACCATTTGGTAATTAAACGTCTTACAAACCTTTTAACTGACTGAACGTCAGAAAGGTCAGATGAGGTCCAGCCTATTTTTTGTTGTTTTTTAATTCTTTTGTTATAACAGCCATCTAAAAGTCATATTTAACAGAAACCATCATACTACATGGCAAAAACAAGTAATTAAACAATATACTTTTCATTCCTATACTATTATACAGTTTGAACACAGAGAAACTGTTCCCTCATCCTACAGTCCTATTACAGTTGTAACTGGTGAGCTTTCAGACAAGCAGCCGTTCACTGACACGCTGCAAACCACTAGCAATGTTACTGGATTAAGAGAAATGAACAGCACCCGAGCAAACACAAAATATATCAAAGTATCACGCAATTAAAATAAAGTTCCTTGACGGCTTCCTGTAGAKTTACTACAGATTGTTACTGTAGATTGTGACTTACTGTATCTTGTCAATACACTTTATTTACTACACGAATAGCTTGYGTCAATGGCAAAAAGTTTCTAACACCTCTGTGAAACATGAGGTTCCTACAAAAGACAGCACTGACTCCCACACGGCTTCAGCATAGTCATATGTATTGTCATGTATCAAGGCCTTCACTGTCAGGAGGAATAAATTCCCCAGCTTCATGCAAACTATCATCTGCCTTCAACGCCCAAATAGTCCCAGATCCCAAATAATACTAAGAATTTCTTGGGATTTTCCTCTAGTGAATTTCCTCAAAATGAGAGAAATCCTTATTAGCTTGTGAAAGAAAATGTTTGATATCTCTGTCAAAAATTGGCAAAGACTCAATCTACTCAACTTTTTCACACACACATAAAATCACACCAGGAACTCCAGAATAACTAAACCACACGACCTGTAATATCCTATATATTATTGTTATCCTGCAGAAGAGCAGACTGGACATTCACAAAATCCTTCCTCAATATACAGAAGCCAGAAACCTTGCGTTGCCCCTCGGTGCTTCTGCGCAGAGCTATCTCGAGCTAACTGAGAAATGAGGAAGATTTGGGGGGCAGAAGCCCAAAGAAAGAGACGGAGTTTTACASAGTGTCTAAAGAAGTAAGAGAGCAGATAACCTTGCCAGCTGGGCAAGCAGAGGGGCAGAGATTTTCTGGTAAAGGCTCTCCTCCATGCTGAGGTCTGGCTTTTAYTAGGGGATCTAAAATATGTATTGGCCATACCTTCTTAATATCAACCACCGGTTACTCACAGTACTTCCTCTTTCCCTGCCTCAAGGGTGGGAACAGACGTCAAGTTTGCAAAACGAAAAAGGCATAATTAAATCACAGGTTCTATCTCCTGGGCTCCTTAAAGTATTAGACAGAATATTCAAGACCATTACTTAAGAAGTTCAAAACACTGTCCTACCAAACGCATTAAATCAATCCAATACATAGCTTTTCTAAGGCTAATAGATCAAATAAATTTAAAATACCTTGAACTAAAAATATTTCTGAATTATAAAATTAAAATTATATAAATGATAAGACTGCAGTAACATTAATACTTCCTCAGACTTCCATCTCTCACATATTCCAAAATTACAATACTCAATACATCTTCTGCTCCCTCATTAGAAAACTGGAAATAGAGAGAAAGAGAGTGAGAGAGAGAGAGAGCATATGCAACTATTAATCTTTCTAAAAGTCAGACCTGTAAAATTTTAGGAAAAAAATGTTATTTTGATAAAACTAACTGCATTATCCCATTTGCTTTTATAACACGAAGTAGAGAACTGTGGGGCTTCCCCAGCAGAACCTCTTCCCTTAGAAAAGCACACAAACAGGTGCTAAGGCCAAGCTTAGATCAGGACAGCTTTCAGACAAAAAACATCTGGACCAAGTACGTTCCTCAACTTCAGCATAGGATGTAGGCACTGACCTGCACGGAGCTGTTCTGCCGCAGCCCAAGGGCTTGGCGTGTGCTCACTCGCRAACAGCTGCAGCAGCTCAGGGTGCTGCTGCCCTCGCACGTCTTCTCCAGCTGCTTGTCAACCCCACCTTCCCAACACCGCCTCTGCCTGCCGCTGCTGTGCAGCTGGCAAAATGGACCAGAGGAGCACCTCTAAACCACTCTTCTGCAAAGTCGAGTAGCATACTTTAAACTGCTGTAGTATATGCCTTGTCCAAGCCAATGAATTTTCCACTGAACCAGCTGAGGAACACTTCCACGTTTTTTTTTCCCCCAATTTCCTTGTTGCAGATGACAGGTGAGTAGTTTAAGGAGAGAAAGGAGAAAGGAAGAAAATAATTTCTGGTGTATGGGCAGCAAGAAATTGATGAGARATGGAGATACCCAGATAGCTATCTACAGATAGCTATCAATATTTAGGTATCGGAGAAACCTAGATCTGCAGTAACCCTTTGCTGAGCAAGTATGTTTTAGCTACTAAAAAGAAGTTTATTGATAATCATCAGTCTAATACTTCTTCAGTGAGGAAAGATTTTACAAGTAAGCATGCTTACCTTCCACATTGCCTTTCAACACTACTGCTCTAAAAGACTGGTGTAAAATGATTTTATCATATTGGAACCCTTAAAATGTTTCACCAGTCATCTGGGTAATTCAGTTGATCTGATAAGCCACATTTGTAAAAATAAGTAATAATTCAYTTAGCTCACCTAATCAGTGGAGAGAAACTGATCTCAGGCAAAATCCCAGTTTGGAGGGTCTGATACAACGATGATGCAAAGATTATAAAATCCTCAACTTCTTTTACTAAACAGTTAGTAAAGATCAAATCTGAAAAACACTATATTCATCTAAAGCTAGACTAAAAGCCTTTCACTGGGTTGAGTAGGAATTTGTGATTTGCTGTTGTTTCAATTCTTTAAGTTTGATTGAAAGAGAGAATTGGATTTACATTATGTCAGAAAATTACATCTTACAGAAAACAAAGTCAAAAACAGCAGCATGTGGCCACGTGAGAGTTTCTAGCTTGTGAAGAAGAAAGCTAAATATTCACCAATTTGCTTGCACTACATCCTATTTAGAGAATGCTAACTTCAAAGATATAGCTGCAAAACACTAAAGATATGTATCATAGGTCATATGTCAGTATCATATCACACTATCAATCTGTTCTCATTTGAAATATGACCTTGACAAAAATAACATGGAATCATATTAGGCTGCAAATTCAATTGGAGAAGTACAGAAACATCCAAGTTCTGAAGTCCAATGTAAAACAAAATTTAATTTAGTTTCTCCGTCAAGTGTAATAACAATGAATTGAAATTACAGTCCATTTCATATCAGTATAGTTACTTACAAATATATGACAGAAATAAACAACTTCTCTGATGAAACTTCTATTTCCTATGTCTTATGCTTGAAAAGCCATATTATCTAAATTAAAACAAGCAGCTTTAACTTTGCAGCCTGAGATTATTACATGACTAGCATTTTCTTCTTCTGTAAAACTTTCATTGGCTCAGTCATAATTCACTGAGTGTTCCTAGAGGTATTCAGGTCTACATATGTATGCTTGGATGTGGGACAAGAGCCACTATATGCACCAAAATACCACCTATTTTGTTTCCTCTCCATCACTTAAGTTCAAAATAAGCAGGGAAAAAGAAAAAAAAAAAAAAAGTTCCCTGAAAAAGTAAACTGGAAATATTTGAACTGTTAGAAAAAAACCTGATGCACTGAAGCAAGGATTTCCCCTTCAAATCRCCAATAAAAACCTATCTGTGGTTGGCTGTGACCAACAATAATTAACACTAAAGAGCTGCTTTAAGGCAACATTAAAAATTCTCAGCACAGTTCCTAAGGGATAGTAAACTTTGTCCAGTTCTGAGATGACAATGCCCACATCAAAAAAATCATTATCTTTTTTTGCCAGATCCAACACTGCATTTTCCAAGGGAYAGAAGAAATCACCCTCCAAGACAGTTAACAAGCACCAGTTCTAAATACAAAACTTATTTTAAATAAGCTTTTCAGGGRGGTGAACTCTCAAAGTAAATCAAACAAATATCTATTCCATCTATTCAAGATCCTATTTATCTTTAGGAAGCTGATCTACTGTTATTTAWTCCATATGCAGTTACTTGTATGGAATGGCTTTTTGAATTGCCTACAGTTTAAAATGAAGTAGCTGATTTACTCTATAACTGGAAAACACAGGCAACAGTAACATGAAAACTATTGTTTCAGAATTACTTCAGATACAGTTAAACAAGAGACTGTACTGAAAAACAGGACACATAAGTTGTTCTGGAAAATAATTTTGTAAGGGAAACCACATTTGGTTTCCTTAAGCTTTAAAGAAATCCAAAGTAAACTACTGCTGGCGTTTCTGTTTCTCTTGATAAAAAATGCTTTTATTCTCCATAAAGCAATCTATGCTGGAGGACTTTCATGTGTCTGAGCATTTGCTTCCACAAACTGTGGTAATGTTTAATGGCTTTCCAATTTAAGGAAACAACCTGTGACAGACAGGAAAGACTTCCCAATACAGAAATAAGCAGTGATTCATTGTCTTGGGTGTCTTACCTGGGAAAAAATAAGTGAACTGTACATGCACAATTAAAATCTAATTGAATTAATGTTGTCTGCTTCCTCCTCAGAAACACAATAGCTTCTGAGAACTTCATTTCATAGAATGGAGAGGAAAGGAGCAAAACAAAAGGCCTAAAATGGAGATCTGTAGCAGAGTTGTGAGTCTTCCTCTCCAAAGAAAGAYGAAGCTGTTAATGAGCTTTTTATCCTATTCCAAAAACGGAAAGAATGCCTTGGGATGAATGAGGTGAAGCGACTTCSTTCAGGAAGATGGGAAGTCCTATCTAGCTGGCATCCCAGTCATTACATTTTGCTTCTTGAGTGTTGAAATTTTAAGTCTGGAACGGCTGTGAGAGCGTAAGGGTTTGGCCAGACATACACARTTCTCAGCATGGCAACAACAACAAAGAGAAAATCTCTCTCCAGAACGCAACTGGTGCCAGTGCTCTGGGCTGTAAGCACACTGTAGTAATWTTCCCTCTTAAAAAATATGACTAAAACAGGAAAAACTGAGAATACCATTTACATTTTCTTATTCACAATTACATTGGAAATACGAATCTGACCGGCACTGTCCTTGCCACCGATCACATCAGCACAACCAACTCTGTGTTCAGGCTAACAGTTGATCTGGAAATCCATTCTTACTACACTTTTCCAGTCTGACAAGTCTCTCTTGCAAGGCATTTTCAAACAGCTCATTCATACTTTATGTGAAAAMCAATACCCTTGAAACCTCACAAATATCCCATCTTTGAGTATACTAACAACATCTTATATTCCTTTGAAATACAATGATTTACCTCCCTTAAAATAAAATATCACTGATGTCTAACRAAACAAATACAGTAAATTTTGTTTAAACATAAATAAAAGAGCAAAATGAATACATTTCATTTCTAAATAACTGTGTTTTCAAAAGGTGCAAAACTGAGGCTGCATCTGCACCAGTTTTGTGGTTTTTTAAACTCACTTTATCTGCTTTATCATATATAAATGTGTTTTATATTATTTGTCATATTAAGCTAAAGCTCAGGTATCTTGCTTTCTTGAAGAAGTAGTTCAATTGGCTACAAYGAACTAGTGCAAATAAAAAGATCAAAGTTCATTGTCATCCAGATAAAAGTGTTGGAGGTCTATGTTATCTGTTGTACCTAACCTCTCTACTATACATCATCTTATTTCTAGAAATAGCATGGACATACTACGTCACTCATCTACAGTAATCATTTACAAAAGAGAAGTTTGGTGAAGAGTGTTTTTTTTTGTTGTTTTTCATAAGTCTAAACAAATTTTTACTAATTTTATATTATTTCACAGAATCATTCAAACAATAAACTCATCCTTAGTTAATCTTGAAGATCATACAATGCACTCTAGAAATATTACCATTCTTAACTTTTTTTTTAATTAAAGAGACTTGTGATCCATATAATAAGGCATCAAAAGTAATAAGGAAGCAAAATCCATATATCCATTACTCTTAAGTTGAAAAATTCCCTGTATTTGAGAAAAGCAGCACCTTAAACAGCAATGGAAAAYCCACTGGAAATGATGATAATATTTTAAACAATTATAGTTTTGGTCAAAAACATTACCAGTTTAACCTCAAGCCATCAGACACCTTTTCTGCGTATACTGTGCACAAAAAGTATTCCTAACTGTTTCAACGCTTTGTTTTTTTCATGGGCTTAAACTTGTCAAATTATTCGATTTGATTTCAGGGAATTCTCATATGGCAATCTGTTTTATTTACTTTATCTTCAATAAAATGGTTGAGTGAACATTAGCAACTATGMGACACAAGTTTCAATCAGTCCTCTGGCAAAGGCGTCAATCTACATTAGACCTCCTGTGCTATGAGCTGCAGCCAGAAAGCTGGAGTAAGACAGGGCACCGGTGAATGACAGAGCAAGACCTAATAAAGCAACAGTGAAAAAGAGAAAATTTTCCCCAGACACTACCATATACTGCTTATATAATGCRAGTGCCTGGTTCAACACACCAGTAGCTCCTTAATAAAGCTGACAGCTAAAAAGGAGCTTCAGACTCCAACTTTATTTTACATGACAACTACAGTAATGGTCCTCTCTTCTCAAGTAGGCCACACTTGGAAACCTGTATTCAGTTCCGTTAAGAATTAAGAGTTCTCACCTCTATTATTTGTGCCTTATAGAAAAAAGAATCATAGAATTATTTAAGATGCACGTCATCTCTTCCCATTTCATACAACTACTTGAAAAAGCAGCAGTTTTCAACTAGCTTTTCCTTACACATTTCTATGACCTTTTAAATATAGGTACTGGATCAGACAGAAACCACAAAATAATCATTGTATTTGAGCAACAACACATTTCTGAAGATGATATCATTAAGGACTAATTCCAAGAAATGTGGGGCATCACTCCTAGATGCCGTGAAAATATCTCCCACAGCACAAACCCTGTATTAAGTGATGCAAGTTCACATCTGATATGGGCTGTAAAAAGCAGATTATTGTAATTGTGCTCTTCCCAGCAAATCAGACCATTAAGACTGTACTTAATGTTCAGCTGAATTGAAAAGCAAGCCAGTTAAAATACAAAGTTYGATACTTTGTATAATCATAGCAAAAATTTACTACCTCATAGTTCCAGGCCACAAACTTGATACTATGAACGTAAACTAATTTCTGACAAAAAGTTGCCTTCACTTTCATTGCCTTCAAGTTCTCCTGAATCAGTACAGCTATTCACAATCACCCTAGAAAGATAGTTCAAAACACTACAACAAACAGTGTCTCTGATCTAATACTATTCCATTAAAAAGTAAAGTACAGTTTATGTTTCAGATTGTTCCTGATGGAAACCATAGATTGTAGATAAAGCCCATGAGTGCTCATCCAAAAACTTCCTGGAAAAAAGCCACYRTATTTTCCTTCCATCATTACGCTGTGTATCCTCCTCCCTTTCACCTGCACTAGCAACAGAACTTATTTGCCTTCTGACCAGAGAAGTAGAAGGCTTAAGCCTTTTTCATGGATATAGTTAATGCCAATCCATCATCCAGCTGATGGAAGAGCTCCTGTGTTCATTGCCCTCAAATGATTCACACCTCTGACATGCACATGAGCAAATGCACATGCAAATCTAGAATCCTCACATAACTCTTGAGAGAGCTCAAGTGGCGTTGCAAGCTAGGTATATAATTGTATGCTTGTTTTATTTTGACGATATTCTAGCGTTTGCCCTACGCAATATAAATGTGTGTGTGTGTGTGTGTGTGTGTGTGCGCGCGCGCGTGTGTGTGTGTGTGTGTTTTGTGTATAGATAGAGGCAGAATATTTGGTTGAAAAACAAAATGCATATAGACACATACAACATGTGTACATGAGTCACACTGTATGAGTGAAGTCCTGCAGTGAAAAGGAAAAAAAAGGATTCACCACAACATCTCCTTTCCCACAAATTGTTAATACAGTACCAAGCAGTCAGATTAATGCAATAATTATCAATATCTTAATTGATAATTGATTTTAATTAATAATACTATAACTAAAATCCAGTTCACGGAAACATGAAGTGCTTTAGTTTAGAAAACTTCTTCAGCTTTTTTTTCAAAGCCTRTTCAACTCAGAATACCTAGACGTAACTGGACTGCAAGCAGTCCTAAAAAGTGTCCATTGAAGTTGTCCAAACTGGACAAAATTGTACATTTTTTTGCTGCTTTTGCAGTTTCCAGTATTGATTTTTGTCCTGGTCTCAGTTTTTGCAACTCAAACTCCGTTTTCTAAAACTCACTCCTAAACAGTTATGTGGATTGTTGAAAGACAGAAKAGAAAGTATAGACATTTTCTCTATGTTAATTAAAAATTGGCTTATAAAACAATTTTATTTTTATATATTTCTACCACTACTTCTGACTAAATCCTAGTGTTCAACCAATGCAAAGACATTGTGTTCTACCACAAAAAACTATCAATTTTAAATGATACAGTGAAGAACTATACAGCCAGAATTTACTAATATTTCCTTACTGACTATAAAAAAAATTTGCTCCTTGCTTTTATGTACTGCAAGAAATAGAGACCCGTGCTAAAAAGGCCAAAAAGATTTTGGCTTTCTTTACAGGGAGTGTTTTTATAGATTGTATTTAATGTCAATTTATGAAAGAAAATAACTGAGGAAACAGAGTAATAGTTGCTTTCTTCCATATTCCTTAAGTCCCAGACATATTGGAATTCAATAAAACGATACYGCCAATCTACTACAGATACACAAGTCAGTATTACTGCATTTCTGACATTATTTGGTACAGAACATAGTAAATTTCCAGAAAAACATCCTCAAAAAAACCCTCTGGTTGGCTCACCAGATTGCAATTACTGCACTCCAGTCTAGTAGATGTATTTCTACCAAAAACAGTTTTCCAAAATACTGACACTATTGACAGAGAAACTACCCATTGTTACTAAAGACAAGCACATCTCTCAGACCTATGTTTATAAATAGGTGACAGAAAGTCACACATACTCCCATCACTACTTGGAAAGCAAAGAATCTGGTCTTTTTCACTCTATTTATCATGGGGCAATATAAGAAAAAACACTATTACCATATATTTTCATACAGTCACGGATGAAATCTGTATTTTCTRTGTGATACCACAGTGATGTCCACAGTACTGTTCCCATACAGCACTATATATCCTTTCATCCATGACACTGCTAAAGCTAAAATTTTAACTCTACTTTTTCCTCTGGTTCTACCATATTCATACTGTACACTTAAGGCGAATGCCTTAAGTCCTTGGAAGAGGCTTTCCTGAATCAGTAACATAAAGTTAAATTAGAAGAAAGGTATTTTCCTTTCTTATTATCCAGTGGTTAAAGGTAGATACAGCAAAGCACGTATCTGCAGTGTCTTGCCCTTTGCATTAGGTTAAAAAGGCTTCTGCTTCCTCCTGGAGGATGCAGCTTTGGAAAACTTATTATAAACATTGTTTCAGTACTAATGATTCTCACTATCTTTAAATCCTGTTGGAACTACTCCTTTTCCCTGTCCTCTAAGCCATCAGTCCACGAATATGGCTATATCAATATTATGGATGATAAAGGTAGATYTGATTATTTCATATTGCCTGAACAGCTGCTGCATGTGGCACACTGTTAAATGGTATGCCGGTACTTAGGAAACAGCTGTATGCATAGAAGCAATTGGGTCTGGTTCCTATTACAATGAGTTAGTTTGCTTTACCTGGTCAAGATAAGCACCTGTAAAATTAATTATCAGGCACCACTTGAACATATTATGAGATTGATACATGAAAACATTGCCTAAAATTTTAGATTTGAAAAACACTGAAGATATTGGCAAGGTGTTTTACTACCACTGTGCTAAAATCAACATCTGAATAATTAAAATACTTAACAAGTAAATTAATACAATCTTTGTTGCAATACCAAATATGGAGAAATCTGAAATAAATGAGTGGCTTCCTAAGCTCTCATCTTACACTAATTCCTTCAGAATGCCTTTTTCCAGATCCCTCTGTGGTAAAAAACGTGATATATAGTCTTGTATGATTTGCTCAACAGAGCTGTGAAAGTCTGGAGCAAAGCAAGGTACTCAGTGCAGGCATGCCAACTCCCAAGGCAGTGCTTTATCAACTGTTYCTTTACAGGGAGGTTCAAACTGTTAACACACACAGCAGTTCAAACAAGATTTGAACTCATGGTCCTTAACATCATGGATATTCCTGGTTCTCAGTGGAAGAGAGACTGGTCCTGTTTCAACAAACCCGGATGCCCAAACTCAGGGATTCATTACTAGCTTATATGATCTTTTAAAATTTTAAACTATTACAAAAATATTTATTAAAATATAATCTAAAAGAATTTTCTAACCAAATGAGCTTAATTAAAACACTCTTAATGCAGTCACTGTAGTGAAGTTATACAGCGAAACTTAACTTTAGCCACTGAAGACTCAAGCATAAGCAACTTAAGGAACAAAAATCTAGCTGTTTCAGTGATCAGTGATCAGATTTTCACTCTCTTCCAGAAAAAGCTATACTATCATTTTGCTAACTTCTACAAATAGAATATTCTTTGCTGGATAGAGTTAAAATTTGACTGGTTATGCTAAATTTTCCTTTACCACATTCTAAACTCCAAGGTTCCAGAGACCTTGGTGAGAGATCAGTGTCTTCACTTGGGTTTTGTGGTAGGGCCTGAAAAAGCAGGGGAAGGAGGAGAGGTATTGAATGTTCTCTGCTATCTAGTTCAAGCAGTCATATATCTCAGTGAATCAGAGTGTGAATAGGGATCAATAAACAAGAACAGGCCCAAAGAAAGCCACAAACAATAATATTCAAAGATTTGTAATGACTGATCAGTACTCACCTGCTTATTCTCAGCTTCAAAAAGACCTTCTAACTTCAACCTTGAACTGGAGTGATGTCCAAAATCAATTCCAGTATCACCATCCTGACAAGACAATGAAAAACGTTTACAGGTATTTGGACATCATTTAACCAAAGCAAAACAGAATTTGACTTTATCATATGCTGGAATGAGTTCCAGATGTGCATAAGCTGGTTAATAATTATTCTGATGGAAAAAATAAAGGTGTTACGATTCTTTGTAGTTTTTCTAACAACTTTCACATAATCATTTTGGGTAAAACACAGAGCAAATTTAAAGAGAAAGATTCTCCTGAAGAACAGTGAGCTTAAAGAGTGATTTCCACCAAGGAAAAACAATTGTTCATCAAGTTTCTGCCATGGAGTAAGGGGACAAACAAGGCACCTCTCAAGGTCTAGTTCTATTTTTSTTGTTCTGTTTTTACTATAGAAGGCAAAAAAGAGGGAGGAGGCTTCACTGGTTTGTTCCAGATAGAGGACTGTACACGAAATCACTGCCAATAACCTATCAGGGAAACTTGTTTGGAAGAGATAACAACTTCGCTGAGCAGAGTAAAATGTGTAATTTTACCACATTATCTGTGATTTTTATTAGTTGGATTTCTTTTGGTTGAAAGGGAATATGAGACATAGTGGAGCAGCTAAATTTAAACCTAAATGCATTATTAAGTAGGTTGAAAGGACAGGTAAGAAAAAAAAGATCAGCTGTATAGCTGAGACTGCAAGGAAGAAGGCAGAGGGCTGGACAAGGCAGAGGAAAGAAAGACTGTGCAGATCGGGAGAAAGTTTACTTATCCATAATACCAAATTAAGCAACGCTTGAGAACATCTCCGTTGGCTGCAGTCAACTGGCATGGATCAGCCCCCATCTCTGCCAGTACACTCGCATCACCTCCAGCAGTGGCTGCACGGCAACGGCTGGATGGGAACGCTCAAAGGGATGCTGCAGAGCCTCAACTGCGCCAGGGGAACTTGGGGGCGAAGGCACAAACCAAAAATGGGGCCAGGACATGGAAACATTTCCACGCATTGTCTAATTTACTAATATAGACAYAGCCTTCATGCCTGAAACTCTGCTACTTCTGAAGTTGATCCTACCAGCCTCTGGATGGCTTCTCCTGGCAATTCTCCCTTGCTGAGGAGGTCAAGGTCAGGCAGAAGCAGACCAAAGATAAAATTAATGCAGAATTTTATACAGAATACACTGCTTTTCCACTGCTAAAAAAAGCCCCCTGTTCCAATGTGCATTATTAACACACACTATGTTACAAGATGTTTGGACATTTAAAAGAGTTCCAGTCCTAACTTTGTCCTCTGTTTGTAGAATATAACAAAACTTGCTGCAAAGGTCGAAGCTCCTAGAAAACTGCAAGCTATGTGGCAGCCTCTGTAGTTGAGCAAGTGAAAAAGGAAGAGTAAAGAACAACAGGCTGGAGAAATAAACATCGCGTTTATGAAACCTTTGCCCAGTAGGACTGCCTTGGGAAATGAGAAGGAAATCTTACGAGCTTTTAATACAACAGGAAAGAAGGAAAAGTTAAAAACTGGTGTAAGAATCCTAAGATTAATAAGATCCTTGGATCTTATTAAACATYGCATTTTGTTTCAGCTTAGAAAGAAAGCCCATGCATGATAGTTACAAAATATGAAGTCTTCCATAAAAAAAATGAAATATTTTGGTGAGATACAGCCTTCTGTAGAAGAAGAAAGTTATTCGATGATTACTTTTTACCATAATTACTCACTTATTAGAAAAATTTAATATGAAAGTAAACATATTACCTAGTCTTGAGTATTAATATTTTGTCTTTGGTGGCCTTGATTACCAGGATTTCTACAATTTTTCAAAAGTCAGCAAAGAATATTTTAATAAGACAGGCAAACACATGTGTATACATGACAGATGTACATCCCATAGACAGATGGCAGGCCCTGCTACTAACTCTTCTTTTTGCCAGTTTATATCTTCACCTTTAGAAACGTATCTTTTAACCTATACTTCATTTATACTACATTCCACTATTGTTTTACCTGACGAACTTTTACCTTACAAATATTAGTACTTTAATATTTATATTTAACAACAATATTTAATAGTATTTTAAAATATTATTATCTTAAAATTATTACTATTTTTTTATGAACATTCATTTGTTTTAATTTTTGTTTGCATCCTGAAACATGGATTTGGATCATCCCAGTTATTTCAGTTTAATAACAAAGTCTCTACCCTCCCTCCAACTGAGACAGTATGTTCTGTCCCTTCTTACATGACAATGTTTATGAAGATATTTTTTACATCCTTTGAGACCTAAGAATTCCATTTGAATTCCCTTTAAGAGTTTAAAGTTCAATTCACAAAAATTGCCAAAGCTTGAAAAGCATCCTGGCAGAATTCATTTTTAAATATAGTTGTAGCTGGTGCAAGTCCAAGCAATTCCTAGCAGCTCGATGCCACATTATTTACCCACACAGAAACACTCCAATCAAGAGAGTAGTAAAATATAGTGCAACTGAAAGTCACTACATGCCATTTGTCTCTGAACTCCCAGTCAAGTCCATAAAATCTGAGGCAAAYGCACAAATACCAAAACCTTATGTAATGTCTGGGAAAGCAAAATTTCATGGCTGAATGAATCTGAAATGTAGTTGTCCATTAGAAATRTAGATTTAGAAGAATTCTCATCAAATTCTTCCCTAAGAGATGATAAAATGGGTAACAATYAGGTGTATGCAGCAGGCACAGAAGCACGTGGGCACCAAATTTCCACCACCTGTTTCAGGCAAGAGATCCTTTCTGACCACTGAGAGACTGTTATGCCKTTTGTTATGCATTTTGTCATACGTTATTTGGCACTAAATCTTTTAATGTTATAAAGCATTATTCATTATRAGCAAAATTAACAGGATTTGGCTCTTACTTATGTGAATTGCCATGGTTATTTCAGAAATCACTAAAATATAAAAATAATGGAATTCAGAATGAAACCAAATTCATTCCCAGATGAAGATATTCCTTTGAACCTTAATTTAAATAAACAAATACAACATTCACATGCTGCAAACAACTCCCTTTAACACAATCACATATTTGTTGCATTCATCTTTTATCTCATTCAAAATTCAGATCATAAATCATTTGAGTAAGTTTATTTGTTACATGTTTGAACACTAGCTCCATGACAACACTTTGGTTTGACACCACATGCTCATATTCATTATCTTGGCTTGCTAGTGGCCTTTGATATCGTTAAAAATGTAACTAAACTCATGGGAGTGCGCTAAAGCTCTTAAGCAGTTCTAGTATTTGACAGATCAACAGCCATTCTGACGTGCTTCTATTTCACCTCAGGTCTACTTTTTCACATTTTTTCTRAAGTAAAAAAGGTTCAAATTCTGCATTACTCCGTTAAGTAGGTATTTATATAAAATATTCCAGTGAACCACTACTTACAGACGTGTTCTGAAATATTTTAGAATACGGCTGGAGGGCCTCTGTATAAGGTATATTTAAATATGCTTTCTAGTTTGGAGTAACCGGGCCAAAGAGAAAGCTGGTTTCAATGAAGCATGATTCACTTGCTGAAGATACTGACTATTAATTTAATGGACTATACACTCACTGCTATCCATGGCTTCCCCTTTTTCAATATACAGCCTACCCATGCAATTAGAAACAAAAGGTAAGTCCTCATTTATATTAGGACTTCTGAGCAAGTCTTAAATTAAATTACATCAATTGGACTACTGAAATTTATTTTAAAATATATCATCAGCCCACAATACATGATGTRTATCTTCTGAAGCTACGAAATAAAGATGCTTACAAAGGTAGCTAGTACTCAGACTATGTACTTCTAGTTGCATTCAAACTACTTGAATACATTAATCTACTCTACAACAGGTACATACTTTTAAAAAGCATTATATAGCTTACAGGATTGCTAGTACAAAAAAGGAGAAGAAAGTACTCCTTTTATTCTTCAGTCCCAGTACTGAGTTGTACAATTCTGCAACAGGGAAATACTGAGAAACTTGAACAAGATCAGCACTACTGGATGCCATCATAATTAACAAGAACATGCAAAATAAATTAGTAGTTATGCTTCATAATCATGCCAAAGTTAAATGAGCCTATGAAAAGACCTTCATACTACTGTGATCTCATTAGCCAATTTTTACTTGCTACTCTATGTTACTGCTTTTACAAATGAAGGCTGTGTTTTATTATGTTAGGGTCCAAATAGAAGCACGAGGTGGGGAGATGGACAATCGCTTTTTACCTGGCACAGATTAAACAATGAATTCCTAAATACTTCTGCTTGAGCTGTCAATTTTCCCCAGCTACATCTTTTCCCAATTTTTTAACAAATGCTATGTGCTTAAAAATTTCAGATGTTATATTCTATACTACAAAAATTAAATTCAAATTTTCAAAAAGCAGAATTCTCCAATCAAAATATCTATATTAATCATGAGAATATGCAACTATGCAAAGAATGAGGTCAATAAAATAACACAATTTATAGAAAAAGATTAAAAATTTATTATTTAATATCTTGGGAATGTCAGAGAAAAAAATGACACGAACTAAATACACCATCTACTTCTGATATGTCTCATGCACTGTTTAACTGACGTACACGCTATATATAACTGCTCATTGGTTTGCAGAGGTTTGGRCTTTTCTTCTTCCATTTGGATCTTAGTTCTCCAAAAGATTAATAGGACACTGATTACCTGTACTTACTAAGGCAGAATATGGAGACAGTACAAATAAATGGCAAGCCTGAAGCAAGGAAAAAATCAGTCCTCCCTTCCAAAACCTCCACAACAGCATTGTCTGAATAGTTGGGTGTACAGACTAAACCAGCCCTAAGGCAGGTCTAACTTGCTTGACTTGTACTTACACGATAGATAACCCATGTTGACACTAATCTTTTAAGTATGCACAAGCAGTATCATATTCATGGAGATTTCTGAGCAATTTATCCAACATGTGCACATACCATGCCTTACTTATCTTCAGGCACATCTGCCTGTCTTCTAAAAACAAGTAATTTATTGTGAGACAGCTCAGAGAATCACCACTTTCTACTTGTTGTTTAATTTCCTTATGCTTCTCATATCRAACTGTAGCAACCTACACACAATAATTGTCTAAGCAAAAACAGAAGTAACAAATTAGTCCCAACTAGTTTGACATATAGTACACTTTTATCACAAACACAACATTGCAATTTTGTAAATCCTTTCCATGATTACAGTTTGTTTCTCTCATTTTCTAWTGTGAAATGATTAGAAGGGATTCAGCAATACTATCAGAAGAGGACGTAGAAGTAAAAACATTACAAGGTATTAGGTTATAAGAGCATGCAGACAGTGATCACATATGGTGTATCTAGTCTGTTCTTTTAAGAGAGAAATTTATGTCCCTTCTTATAAATTAGCAGGGCATAAAGTCAAAGGACACCCACTCCCTTCTGYGGTGTATGCACCATATCACCATTCACACTAGAATGGACCCAGGAGATTGTCTAACTCCTGCTCAGAACGGGGTCTGAATTCAGACTGGTTGTTTAAGACCCTAGCCAGACGCATTTTCAAAACTTTGAAGGAAGCAGATTCCACCCTTTGGATTCTCTGGGCAACCTGTTCTGCTGCACAACTATCCTCTCAGTGATTTTTTTTCCCCCTTTAATCAGAACCTCCCGTGTTTCAATTTACAGCCACTGCCTCTTGTTCTCCTGCCATGCACCTCAGAGAAAAACTGGGCTTCATCTTCCCATTTGTCTCCCCATAGGTACTAGCAGGCTGCTGCTAGGGCCCCCCAGAGCCACCTCCCCAGGCAGAAGGAGCCTCTTTGCCTCAGCCCCTCTCAGAGGCCAGGTGCCCCAGCCACCCACCAGCTTGGTGGCCTTCTGCTGAACTCATCTCACTTTATTAATATCCTCCCTGTACTGGAGGGACAAAACTAGATGAGGTACCTAGATGTGATCTCAAGAATATTGAGTAAAGAGGGATAATGACTTCCCTCAATCCACTGGCTATGCTTCTGTTGATACAGCCCCAGATGCTCTGCCAGCCTTCATCACTGCCAGGACAGGATGCTGGCTCACATTCAGCTTGCTGTCCCTCACAGGATCTCCAGATACTTTTCAGTAGAGCTGCTGTCCAGCCTGTCTCCTACTCCCCAGCAGAGCTTCGCATATTCAAATTCTTCCTTCATGTAAAGGGAAACCCACTCCTCTTCTTTGCCTGTCTTTTCTGAAAAGCTTGCATCCATCCATCAGAGCTCCCATCATTTGAGTTATCCTGCCATTTAGCAGTTGTTCCAACAATACCATAATTCTGTGTCTGCATGCAGAGCTCTAGCTCCTCCAGTTTCTTCCCCAGTCAAAAAAAAGTAGGGAAAATGAAAAAGAAGAAAAATTAAAATCAAATGCAAAAATGCAGGAAGAAATCTACCTAATTAAGCAAAATACATAAAAACTGCCACAAATTGCCCCAAAACAGGACTCCTCCTTAAATTGCTGAAGAACAAAAGGAAAACAAAACAAAAAAGACAAATAATCCAAACAAATGGCCAAAAAATTAAGTASAAAAATAAAAAATGGTGCAAAGAAAACCCACCACCACAACAAACTCCTTCCAAAAACCTATCATGAAAATAAAGAAACAACTGTCCTGTTAACTGCTGCAGTTTCCATTCCCTGACTGTTTACAGCATCTGCTAAATAGGTATTTCCCACAGCAGTTGAACAGCAGGTCATTTCCTAATCAACACTGCACTTCTATGGCGTTACTGAGCCCCAGGTTTGGCAGCTCAGGGACTTCTTACATTGCTTATGAYGTTGGTTCAACACCGGTATGACCACCATGGCTAGGTGCAGAGAATCGCTGCAATCTCTGTCGAGGAACAGACAGAGGTCCCTACCCTAACACCAACACTGAGTATGCTCTGTTGTGGTGTCTTCTGGCAAGACAAAAACAGTAGCAAGACAAAAACTCATTGACAGGGTGTTCCTCCTCAATGCCCCTCCTGGTGACCAAAGTGGCCTCTCTAGAGGATGTTGTTCACATATCTCAGACATCCTTGCTGAGAGCTAGCTCCTACTGCAGAGAGATACTTTCATTTGTAGGCCAGTCCTCTCTACAGAAGCGAATTCACAATCACTCAAGTCTTCAGCTAGACTATATTTTCACACAGACCACCTTAAGTTACTGGGTCAAATCACAGATAAATTTACTTCCTTCTCAAAGACTAGAGACCAACTGTTCTTGATTATTACATTCATCTGAAATTTGACACAGTCCACTCAGATTAAACAATCCAGGGACACTCCTTCAACCATGACCACAGAAGACAATATTGAGAAAGACAGAGCAYGTAAACATAAGCCATGTTCTGGACAGATCCCTAAAGACACCCAAGAAACACAGTGCCTTCATAACATCAAAACATGTTCCTACAACTATGGCCGATAAATATCAGAGCCATTAGATATTTCCACCCGCTTAGTTTGAGTACATGTCACATCAGAGTGACACATAGTAAATTTTAATACAAAGCAGATTTCTAGCCACAGCCAATAACTACTTTGATGTGGATGAGAATCTATGTCCTTGAAGGAGCAACAAGAGCCAAAAAGAAATCTAACACTGCATTTCAAAGAAGGTCACTGAATAGAAATGAGTAAGCTTGTTAAAAAGAAGAAAAAAGGGATGGCTAGAAGAGTCATACCTTTACAGGTGGCATGGAGACTCATTAAAGACATCTTTTCGCAAGTTCAGAAAAAATGTGTACCACCTATCAAAAAAAAAGAAAGCTGTCAAAAAAAAAGAAAGCTGTCATGAACAAACAGCATAAAGGAAATTATTAGAAAGAAAAAGGCATCCTTCTAAAAAGTTGAAGTTATGTCCAAACGAGGAAAACAAAGGATCATAATCTCTGACAGGCTTCAGTAGGAAAACACAATGAGGATTCAGGACTCTGCAGGGACTGGGAGCAACCTGGAGCTGGGGGCCAGCAGTGGTGGCTCCTGGTGGTGGCAGGGCTGGGCCTCGCTGTCAGGGAGCAGGGCAGCTGGTGGTAATGCATCAGATGATCTGTCTTAAACTGAAATATCCTTAGAGAAGATTAGAACAGATAGACTCAATTCTAACACACCTCTACACTGAAGCAAGACTTCTAGAAGAACTTTAGCATRAAAGAGTTGAACTTTTAATGACAGTGGACAAATACTCACTTGAAATTGTCCTGGTACTGAAGGAAGGTGGTGAATATGAAATCTATTTTTAAATTCTGAAGGAGATACTGAAAACTGCAGATCCCTACACAGGAAATTTGTATCAGGTAACTTAGCAAAGACTACAATATATGTGTATAATATGTGTATGTCATAAATACATTTGACATGTCAAGGAACAGTCAACATTCCAGTACGAAAAGTAAAGCCTTATACCATATGATTACAGCTTTCAGAGAAATCACTGAGAACACAGATGAGAGAGATTCAGTTGACAAGTCATGTATTTCCAAAAATCATCTAATGAGCTCTTTTATCCTTCTTAAAGAAACTAAGTTTCATGGGATGAAAGAGGAGATCCTGCATTGCTTAAAATAATTGGTTAAAAAATATCATATTAAGATTAAAAGACAGTTTGTAATACTTTGCAGAAGGAATCTGCAATGGAAACCCAAAGCACCTGTAACAAGGCCTATGCTGTTCAACACATTCAAAAATGGTCTGGAARGGGGAGCGAGCCATCAGGTCACATTTTCAGTAACACTAAATTACTGAAGAAAGTAAAGAGGAGGGCTGACTGTGAAGAACTGGAGGAGGACATTCTAATACTGGCTGTGAAGTGATAAATACCTGATAATATTTAATGCAGAGAAATAAACTGATGTGTGTCTTCAGAGAGAAAACACTGCTAACCACAGAATGATGGGCTTTGAACTTTTACTTAGAAATGAGAATTTTAGTTACAAATGATYGTCCTGTGAAAATGTCAGCTCAGTTTTCAGTACCAGTCAGACTATACAGTAGGAAGTGCTAAGAAAGGAGTAAAAAAAACACATAACAAAACCATCTGTATGTCATGCTATAATTCATTCACAACAGTGTTCAGAGTATGACATTAAACCCMTTTCTACCTCTCCTTCCCTAACCCAAAAAGGATAAAGTAGACCTGGAAAAGACTCTGAGAAAACCAGAAGGAATAACTGAAAGTAGAGATGGTTTCCATACAGAGAACAGCTATGTAGACTCTATAGCCTGGAAAACAGATGACTGACAGTGGCATCAAAATGGTCTAAAACTCAGGAATGGCATGGAGGAGTGTAAGGGTTAACAAATGAAGCTACCAGACCCGGGTCAGTCCTTTTGGTACTGTCAAGTTAGTCCGAGCCTCAAATCCTCTTGTGAGCTGCCCACCCACATGCTAAAAAACGTCTCTTATCATTGTCCCTAGCATAATACATGGGGAGTTTCTTGCATGAGAAAGTTAAAAGCTTTTTTTTTAAAAAAAAAAAAAAAAAAAAAAAAAGCCAATGAGCAAGATAGGAATCAGTGGCTTCCTGGAGGCCAAAAGGCACTAATAACTACAAATGGTTAGAACCAGCTGAAAGGAGGAGGAGAAGAGGCACTGTTATGGCTCATTTTTGGGGTCTTCCAGGTCCCCAGCTGCTACAAGCTCTTTCTTCTGCCATAGTCATGCCCATTCCCACGAACCACATCCATTCCCCTCCTCACTCTTCATCTTCCACTGTGTGATCACACGCCTACAAGGGGATCTCTTCTCCTGTAAATTAGATGACCCCAAAAAGCATATTCACTGATGTTCAGCTCATCTGTCACTGATGAATGAAACATCAAACGGAAAGGCCTTGTTCCTAGGATGCCCAGCAGAAAGATTAACAGACTGCCCTGTAAGTACTGGACAGTGGCTTCTGCCCCACCACACTGCTGGAAGAAGCACTCAGTGCTGACCTTAGCCAGAGTACTGGTGTGGCTGGTTGCTGCTGGAGAAAAGAGATCTGTGGCTTAGCACACACAGCAGATATTGTGCTGCCACCCACTGAACCTGCCCTTGCACTCGGAGAGCAGGTATGGAAAACCAAGAGGCCATCTTCCCCTTTTCAACAGATAATGAACTCTTTTCAACGGTGATGGGTAAAAAYGTCCTACTATGAAATCACTGTGTACAGTATAGGCTACACTGTACCTGAGAGGGGTGCTGTCCACTTTCAGAGCTTTGAAACCTCATATACACAAGCTGACAGTATCTACCCCAAAAATAGAGCTGCTCCTTCTGGCCTTGCAAGCTTGCTGTAGTATCTGAGTCCCATACCTCAGTATAACCTCATCCAATACTGCAGTGATATCCTCACAGATGTACTTGCCATAGCTCACCTTGCAGAAAGCTCAAGTGATGATGACCAGGGTGACAGGTTCAGAGGGCTAAATCACTTAGGCTTAGTGTGGTAACACTATCACATATGGGGGGACTTCTTAAGTTTTCAGTAAAATAACACATAAACATCTTTCAGATAGAAATAGCAAAACTATAATCTTTGGTGATCCTATCATTAATGATATCTTTTCATAATATTTTCCATAATTGGAGGAAGAACACATTACTGTCCTGCTAAAACTCCAGTTTGAGTAATTACATGTCGACTGCTTAAATTGCCTGTCAATAAATATATATTTTTCTCCATGTTTTTGACTGTTACATAACTCACATATGTATTATAATTACATTTTACTCCCAAGACATCACTGTTCCTCAGTGAGGAAGAAACAACTCCTATGCCACAGTGCACCACAGATATTAATATTCATTWAAAAAACCCATCTTCTGCTACATTTAAGTGGTCTAATTTCTTACTTTTAAGATTATCTGAAAGATCTGGCACAGACATTTTTTCACATTAATCAAGATACAGAATATCAAAGATTATAAAAAGTTGTATTTTTTATACATTTTGTACCCCCCAGGGTTCACAATACTTAGTAGTAAGTTTTCTTAAAATAGATTTAGAAATTTCACACAAAACTTATTGAYCAAGAGTGACATTGTTAAACACAGATGCTCTCAGAAACTAGAAGAAGCTTCATTAGCACGTACCTCATGCTCCTTTCTGGATATACGTTACAGCACAACCTTAAAAATTATTTAAAATGATGTATGTACATTCAGTGAGTTTTTTTTTTAATTTAACTTACCATTATGTTGGCAAATGTGCAGTTTGATCTGCTATTTTAGCACAACCATTATAATGAAGAAATTTCCAAAGAGTTCACTGCTAACATAATAAGACCATCTTTTAATAATTTGAGRAAAATTTCAACTCCTTACTATAATACCTAAATAATTCTGCAGCGAGCATAACTCTTGAACGTACTAGATTATACAAAATACACACTTTTGTATGAACAGATTTATTCACAGAAAAAGAAATAACAACAGCAATTCTCTTGGGATAGCTAAGACTTCTTTAAACAGAAAAGATAAATGATTTTGTAAAAGTCTGTCCACATAATGCTACATATCTGCCACGGAGAAGGAGAAATAGATACACAGAATAGATATCTATATTAAAAAATAAAAAAGTAACCTCTTCTGCTCCAACACCCTCCCAAGAGAAAAAGAAAAAGATATTTTCTGAAAACTGGTAATGCTCTACAAAACAAAAATTGCTTTTCTAATTTTACACCAGTAAAAGAACAGATTTTGTTGGAAGGAAAAATGTTGAAAAGAAATGCAGAAAAAAAGCTACCTGTACTCATTGCAAATCATACACTTACAAAGGTGCCTTAGGAAAAAAACCTGTCTCCACTCCATCTGAAGTATCTTTCTGCTATGTTTATTTTTATGTATYGTTTACTTCAAATACATATAAAATCACCACGCCTATTTCCTGGAAATTATGCATTCAGGCAAATGGAGCAGCGGAACACTACAAAAAGAAGTACTCTAATAACTAACTAGGTGATAATGAAATTGGGAAAGGCTAACAATTCAGAGTTGTTCAGAAAGAGGCAAAAGTATTCTCTAAGAGGTCAAAGTCATGTCATCTGATTTTAAAGTATTTCTATTTGCCTTAATAACTTGARATTGTTACTTGTTGTATTTGCCTTTGATTATCAACTGCAAAAAAGCACGAAAACAGTAGCCATTGATACCTGTACATCGAGATGTCATGACATGACAGGGACAGAAGTAATGACAGAAACTTGATCTTTTCCACTTTTCCATCTTTTATACTCATATAGTTGTTACAGAGAAAAGACGAGAACTCCAGGAAGCGAGTGCTCTGAGCAGGGGACAAGGGAGGTTTCACAGTGCCGGTGCCTGGTACGAGGAGGCGCAGAGCACCTGAAAGAAAACCCCGATCAGAGCACTGCGAAAGGTGACCGAGAGGACGGAGTAAGCTGTGCAATGGTATGAGTGTAAATGATGCTCAAGGAGTTTCAAACTTGTTCCAGAGTGAATCTTYGTGAGATTCTGAGAGAACATCTAGGTGCACAGAAGACTCCAAGCATAAAGTAAAAGGGATTAAGCGTGAGCTCTGTATACAYGGTTGTGTAAGTGAACTAACAGGTATATTTTCAAACCACTAATCTGCAAAGGATCATAACTGTAACACAAAAATTTGGTTCATTAACAATTAAAAATWAAAAAAAATGCTATAAGCTATTATCCCTTTAAAATCATTTTCTTGCAGATCTTTCATAAAATGTCCCTTGCGTTCTGGAAAGATATTTGTCTTTCTACATGATCTGGGTACAAAGGTGTATCTCAAGGAAGTCCAATCATTTTTGCTAGCAGAAAAACCCAAAGTGCCAATTCAACAAAGATCTTCAACTAAGAAAAGAAAAAYCACGAATCAGTTTTTATCTAACCTATTATTCAAAAAGATTCTTTAACAACAAAGATGTTCACACTAACTATAATTGCAACAACAGTCACTAACTGTATGAACTCCATGCTACGCAGGAGGATAAAAACAGCAGCAAAAATACATGAGTATAAATCTAACCCTACTCTCTCCTGTATCATTCTGTAACAAAATCAAATATATAATAACTTGCAGGTAGTAACTCAGACTTTTATGAGGAAAAGCTTGCAAACGTGACTTTAAGTTGCCAAATAGAAAAGTAATTATATACTTTAAAAAATTTTTTACTTGGCTGCAGTAACTGATTGTTCCACAATACCGTGCTTGTGTTCTAACCATACTTTTCTCAAATTCATCATTATTTCTGGACAAGAATCTTAAATCACATGAAAAAATCTGAATTTGTCTTTTCAGAATAAACTGTATTCAAGTATCAATTGCCTGTAACTTTTGGGAACTGTCTGCCAGTTGCAGTCCAGCTCTGAACATTCAACAGATTAATGTATGTCAGCTCACAGTAAGAACAGAGATCTTCTATAATTATTTTTAATTACCTTTCATACAATATTGCCACAGCAACACACCCTCTTACCCCAGTAATTTAAAWAAAAGGTAGAAGTCACAAGAAGAGTGCTCAAATCACGGATCTTTGATTTTCACAAGATAATAAAATCCAGTGGCTCACAGAAAAGCAACTGGTCTGGAATGAGTTTAATCTATTTAACAGATTTTTTTTTTTAAAAAAAAAGTAAGTTTTGAACAAAGTGAGAGGGCACAAGTTAATTTAGCCATTTCTAGAAATCTTCACTTTGACATTAACGTTTGTAAGAAATAAGTGAAACAACTCCCATAGCAACCTCCTGCACTGTACGATGGACACTCTACTCACGAAATACAAAACATTTTCTATCTGAAACACACAAATCAAAACATAATGGGAATGTGAATAGCTTTTATACTTTAAAAGCAATAAATTTTCTTGGACACAGACATTTTTCTATTTTTATGCTCATCTTGYGACTTTCTTCAATCAATCAATCAATTTTACATGAATAAAATGGCCATCATACAAACACCTCAGGGCACTGTACAAACTCAATATAGAATAAATACAGTAAAATATTAATAAGCTAAGCTACATATTTTTGCTTTGCAAAATATTTGCATATATTTTCTTTTAAAAGGGATGATTGAAATACATATGGTAAGAGAATCATTGCAGGTAAGSGCTTTACTTTAAAAATGCATGGTATGATTACTTTTGCCAGTAACACCATTTGCTTTGGCTCTTGCAGTGCGAATTCATTTTAATTTATGACAATTCACTGAAAATCATCCCAAGGAAATTCCAGTCAGGAATATAAGTGAGATCCAATGCCCCAGAATGAAAATCTTTCCACTGACCTATCAGGACTCATTAAAAACAGTCAGCATACATACAGGGTGTATTCCTAAACTGCTTGTATTTTTATACATAATCAGCAGTGCAAATACATAGTCTCTAACCCTGAAAAAATAAGCACTCTCCCCTACAGAATCAGGAATAGGAAACAAAAACTTATATTTAAATTGCACAGAGAATTGACTATATATCTTGACTTGAACTTTTAGTTTCTTTATCTCGTTGTGCCACGAAAAAGGGCTTCTCCTTGCAGAAAACTAGTTTATTTGCTTTTATCATTCTATCAACACATTAATGTAGCTATGGTAACGATATGCTTTAACTATTTAGTTTATATCTTTTTAGGCCAAGTGGGCCAATCTCCATCCACCCTCAAATTCTCTGTAGTGTATGACGCTTGTYAGAACAGCACTCACTGATGAGAGCAGAGTTAACAAGGAGCCATCTCTCTTTAACCACCTGAGCAATTACTCTCCAAGATGTGTTCCTCCCTTCACCCCCAAAACACAAGAGAAAACACGGTTCRTGTTGATTTTTCCCCTTAATCAAGAATAAACATCTCCACAAAAAACAGTACTACAGATTATTTACTGCTTGCCTTTACAGAATCAGAATACCGGATATTTTGCTGGTATCTTGAAGGATATTTGCATATAATAAGGTAGTGAAAAATGACTGCATATATTCTATGTGGAGACTGGTAGCCCTAAAAGTATGACATTAAGAAAGTTTTTTACTTTACTTAATGTAGAAATCCTCTACTGCTATAGATCTGCTCCCGAAAATAACATACTTCAAAACTCTTTCCTGTACTATTGCAATGTATGTAGCAGCATCCCAACTATTAAGCCTTTAAAAACTTCTAGTTCTTTAAAAGTAAGTCAAAATATGCTAACATGGTCAGGCTCCTTGCTCATTCTTCTATAGAAGACAAACACTGTCACAAGGGTTAACAGTCCTCTACATGAAGGAGTACACTACAAAGAATTGACCTCTATCCCACTGTACCAAACAGCTATCCAAAAGTGGAATAAACCTTCTCGTAAAAACAAGCAAAGATTTCTGCTTRCAACTTTCACAACTTCATATTAGAAATACAAAAACCACCTGTTGTAAACTAACACATGTAAACACGAAAAATGGTAACAGACAAGTGCACTGCAAAAAGCAGAAGGGGAAAATAAGAGTAAGCTCTAGATGCCAGGATAGGTACCCRGCGGAAAGAGAAAATTACAAAAGCACAAGCAAGAGTCCTGGCCCACAAACTTGCTACTGCCACRTGTCCTGGGGCAAAGGCTCTTGTTGCTTTGGGATAGTTCTGGGCGCACATGCGCCTAGGCAAGCGCAAGAACAGAACATGTACACTTCTGCTACAGTAAACGAAAAGAAATCAAGTAAGCTGGTATTTAAAGTAACATTTAAGCATACAGATGGGCAGTCACACCACAGCAGATGTACTTCAGATGTTGCTCAGCAGCAGCTCTTCCACCTGCCTTATCCCAAGTCTTGTGCAGTGATAATTGGAAAAATGCAAGCAGCTGGAGATTAAGAAATAAAAGACAGGGATGGGAAAAAAGAAGGAAAGACAGATGATGGAGAAGAAAAAATGAATGAGGATAACGAAAGTATAAACAAAGAGCAAATGTTGAAATGCTGATAAAGCCAAGCACTAATATGTTGGTGTCAAATGTAAAGCAAAAGAGATTAAAGTCAAGGGTTATTGATGTCATGAAGCATTTATTTAAATACAATCCTGCTGACCGTAACTGTAATGTAAAAAGGACCTTTGGAAAAATGCCTGCCAGCAGGCACAGACAGGCCTTGTGTTGCAGTAGTTGTATACAGCCTGTAGGAACTTTAAACCGTCCTTGATTTTAAGCAATTGAAGCTTTTCAATGAAATGCAAAAATAAATTCARTATCACGTGTTGTTACCATTAAAAGCTATAGCATAAGACAGCATTTTATGGAATATTACAAAATGGAAGAGGTTGCTACAAGAGTGCAGCACTGATGTAATCAACTACTCAGGACTACTGACATTTCCACTGATTACAGCAGAAAAGATTTAAAGCCAAAACTGAGCACTTCTGAAATTCCTTTATTTGYGGATTCCACAGCTGGGATTTTTGCAATGATCTTACATCTGTGATTCCCTCTCCCACTGCATACCTTTCAATAGATATGTTATAAAGTGAAATATATAAGAGGTATCACTTCAGCTTCGCTGGCTCAGTTCTGTTGACTCTACTGATTGCAGTAAAACTCTTCACCTGAGACAAGTAAACAAGATCCGGCCCTTGAGTTTGTTAAATTCAAAACACTCTGTAGGAGCCTTCCTAAGTATTCAAGACATCCATTAAAAACAGAATAACTTACTACATTGCGGAGAACAGGAAATATTCCTCTGTAACTCTGCAAACTTGACAGGCTCTACTCAGTTGCCCAGAGAGCATCTCATGTCCCAGGTAATCCCACCTGGCCTCTGGCTGCCAGCTCGGAAGGGGCTAGGGCTCCAGGATCTTATCTGTTGGCCTTGTGAAGGTATCTCAGATACTGCAGGACACAGACTCTAAGTATAAAGAGATTTCCTATGTTCAGCAGGTTTTACATTATTTTTACAAGGCCTCTGTAGTGAGCAGTTACAGTAACATTTAAATTTCCTCAGGTAAATTCTCATATTTGGAAGTTTATCTGAAGCTCAACCGAAGAATTCCTTACTTACCCTTGCTATTGCAGCATCTTATCCACTTCTTTTTATCATGAACCTACAAATTACTTCCCTGTTGCCAAACTTTCTATACAATCTATTTAATCTTTAGCCCAACTAATTCATATAAAACACATACTAATGTGTTTAACGTCTACACAAATCCCAAAGCAAACACAYCAATTTTGCTCACAAACCCAACCTTATTTTGTCATGTGCCAGGCAGCTACTGAAGCAGCGCTCATTGTCACACAGCAATATATATATATATATATATTTGTAATATATTTTTAGTCTTTTCTACTGCCAAAGTCAATAAGCTTTGACCAAAACTATTACTGTTAATTCTATTTTTTTCTCCTTCAATTGCTCAAGTGTAAAATAGAGGGATTTTAYTTGGTATTAAGTGTTAATTCCAAAGCAAGTTTAAATATAGAGTGGCTAGTGCACCTTCACTTGGTTGTATGTGAAGAGAATCACAAAGCAACAGGTGACTTGCACAGTCTGACTGCAAGTACAGTACTGCACTTTCCCCTCCAATAACTAAAAATATCAACATTCCCATAAACATGAGGTATGCTAATTTTCTGAAATACATTTTGCCTTAAAATCTTTGAATGAAGGAAAAACAGAAGACAGATTTTCTACAGTTTCTGTGTTTCTCCTCCCTTTGTGATACACTGCTTTCTCCGTACCAGTGAGACGGAGAAGAAAAACCCTCTAGCTGCAGAAAATGTAAAAACTTCAAATGGCCAATACAAATAATGAGCTAATTACCTCCATGTACAGATTAGTAACATTAACATATATTGCATTCATTGAATTCTAAAGTGTGTTCTTACCAACTTGATTACGAAACCAAATGTGAACACCCCAAAATAAATCAGAAATGTTTCCACACAGAAATTTCTGAAATAGGATGTGGTGTTAGATTATGACTCATAATATTTTTCCATTCTAGAGGATCATTACAAACTGTAACTACAAAAGCAAATAATGGCAAAATCTGCAGCTGCCAATATGGTCTCCACACTAGAAATACTTTGCTATGCACTGAAATGTCCATCATGCTCAGATGTATTCTGGGATCATACAGTCTCTCTGAAAAGAAGACAACTTAGAGAATATGAATACAATGCTACAAGATGTAATTTACCGCAACTTAAATAAAGTTGCTGTAGCACAAAGAACAGGAACTAAAATCTAGTGTTAATAATTCCTCATGTTATCCATAGGCATATTCTACCGAGAGTGAACAAGTGCCCTATGCAATTACATTTGAAGACTTTTCACTTAGTGATACTAATTTGGTATGCTCGATTTTTTTCCTGCTTACTTTTCTTAGTTTTATTTTGATCCATAATCCTAGGATACATGGACTAAAAGAGAACAGCGGACATCCATCTTCTAAGAACATAGTCCCTTTACTTCTTTTGAGCAGTTGTCCACATGCTCTGTTTCTAACTCTAAAAAYGTGCCCAGATGCTATACAAGCACCCAGCTCCTAGGAGAACAAGAGCTGCAAGACTGCTTTCCCAAATGCAGTTTCTGACCTGGTGGAGGTTGGAGTATGTCTGCTGGAACGTACCTTAGATGGGGCAGGACAATCCACTATCCCTTTTATAACATATCATGGCATGATTATCACTCAACCAGCGTTGCATCTAGATAGTCTGTTAGGAGATGATACAGGATCAAAGAGTGATTTGAAAGAACTTCATTTTGGCTGGCAAAAGGCAAGAGATTTACAGCAGAATACAGACTAACCCCTTTGCCCTCCCATGCTGAATGATTTCCCATACAAAAAACCAAACACACAAACAACAAAAAAGGGCACCCTGCATGCACTAACAGGAACGTGGGTGAGTCCTCAAGGAAACCTCTGTCCACAGGACACACAGGCGGGAGCGGGGAGGAGGGCAGGAGTCCCCGTTAGTGCCCAAGGGCAGCTGGATCTCCTGTCAGTAACTGGTACACCCTGTCCTGTCGCAAAAGCGAGGCAGCTGCCAAGAAAGGTGTCTCCACGGCTATTGCAGTGGGGAGACACCAGCACAGTACACAAAAGTAACYGCATCAGCTGCAAGGGGTAAGTTGAGATTTGACAATGAGACCAAATTCCTCATCAAAGCAAAATTTTGCTTTTCTTTTTGAGTATCTTTATAGATTTCACAAAGAATAGAAAAAAAGACAACTAACCCTTGAAAAGGAGCAGTTGGGCACAGACCACCCATTCCACTCATTCTGTGTAATGCTAACAACGTAACAACCTCCCTCACGCGGGGGGAGGGAGGGTGTGTGCGTGTGTTTCCTTTCCGTAGTGTTACCTGTGTCTTCATAGTGCCCTTCCCCACTGCAGATCTRTGAGCATCTGTTGGACATGAGGGATCTGTGATGGGTAAACACGTATGAGAAACCAGAACTAATACAGTCATTTTGGGGCCAGCGGTGCTAAGGCTGCAAGCCTTACCAACTCTGCCTASCTCTAGTATCAGAGGCGATGGGTAGGATTACAGTACATTTCCCATTCCATCCACGGCAGGAGAGAGCTGGGAGACAAGAATGCTTCTAGGCCACAAGATGCACCTGTCCTGCTACTGTGAGAAGTTAACAGGTGATCACAAATAAAAAAAGGTATCGCAGTGGACTTGGTCCTTGACTTCCCATTTCCAATTCTGAAAAATGCATAGTTAAAAAGACCACATCAGAGATTTTAAAGCATCAGAAAGCTGAGCATAAGTATATTCTCTGGTTTTGATGTATTTGCAGCTCTTCTATAGCCCGATTAAACTCTTTCCACAAGGAAAAGACCTTGTTTTACTTTGTCTCTTGTTGGAGAACATTAATGTGATATTCCTTATGATGCTCAGAAAGGTGCACCAAAGTGATTCACAGATTCTGCAAATTGCCTTAGCTACAAAAGAATGAATTTCTCATTGAGAATAAAGTCTCTGAGCTTGGACGTACTCTATGTGAGTTCTCCATCCTTATAATGAGGTACCTCAAACTGCCAGGAATGGCAAAGTAAAGAAGGTCTGTGTGTCTGCAGACACTTTTTGGATCTTTTCATGGTACCAGAGAGGATAACCCTAGTAAGCCATACCTAGAAGACACCYGGAGCTCCCGTTCGGAACTGATAATTCACTGTCCTACGCGCTATACAAATAGTAGAAATACTATTTCCTAGAGGCAGAGGCTAACAGAAACAAAAACAGAAAAAAGACAGAAGCAAGGATACAACATGCTGTCAGCAGTCAAGTGCAGGCACATTATTACTTATTGGTAATAGCTGATTTTCTTATATGTTTGCTTAGACTTGAAAAAAATTATAAAATTATGTATTTTATTGAAATGCTCATTAGTTTTATATTCCCCTTTTATAGATTGTATAGATCTTTAGTTACATGGATGTATTTTACTGATGTTTCCACTTCCACTGCTTTCTTGTTACTACTGTTAGCAATAGTGTTTCATGACTTCTCTTCATGTTAACAACTTAAAAATTTAAACTGTTTCACACTTTTGCCTTTCAGTTCTCCAATAATCAATTTTCTAATGATTCTTCCATACTCAAATGTTTAAAAATTAATTTGTTACAATGTTCACAAATTTTACATGTGTTGTTTTGCATAATTGTTTCAAAAAGTACATATATTTGAAAACAAACAAAATAATACCTAAAGCTTGTCAAGCAAACCAAATGTTTGCTATGAGGCAGTCACTAGTTTTGAAAGAGATTTTCCCCAAATCTGTGATTCATTATGATTTTGATCATTATGCTTTAAAATATTCAATTTAAATGACAGGTTTACAGTATACTGTCACAAAATCAAAATCTAAGCTATTGTAAGAACTACTCACCAGCATAACCATAAACACAACTCAGGAGTGAAAAATGCTACTGTCACCCATCAATGAACAGTAGAAATTATTATATATGTGATTTTTCCTGTTATCTTTAACAAAGATAAAATTGAACAATATGTATTTTATATACAAATAATGTAACATACCACCAAGCTCTCTAGTTTTGCATATTTTCATGGTTGAAGAATAAACTCCAGAAAATATTAACCACCCACAGAGATCACCTTGACATGCTTTTGCTGCAGAAAATAGAACATTATACAAACTACTGAAGCCTGAAGCATACTCAAAACATCACATCCTATTTGTAAAATGCACAAGAAGAATAACGGGATCAGTAAGAACATTTAAAAAGTAATGTGTTATATTCATTTTTAACTCCAGAAAACAAAAGAGCCTTCTCAAAAACAGACATATGTATTTTGCAACAAGCTCAGACTACACTGAACACATCTGCTAGCCAAATTCTGATTAGTTTCACCTATATAATCTCAAAGACATTAAAAAGTAAATTTAAGCTATAAACTATATAAAATATATAAAATGTGTATGCCTGATACAAATACCAGAGGACAACAAACAGATGTCCTTACACAAAAAATGGGCAATTACATCTGAATATCCCAAATCCATATTTGAAAGGGACTGAATAATCAATTTAACTTTCTTTGAAGGACGGTGACATTTGTAAAAGCCTCTTTGTGAGATATGAATGAAGAAATCCCATTGCATCTCCAACTGCCTGTTCTTGAATTTAGAGGAACTAATATTGACGTTTCAGGATGTAGTTCTCCCTCACAGATTCATTCAGACTGCCATGGACCTCCTGTCCCTAAAGAAATGGAAGGATTCAACCAAGTTAAAATCCAGATTATAATTTTAAATAAAATTTTAAACAGGAAGAGTAAAGAAAAGTATGTTATGCTTGTGATAGTAAAATGTTATTATACTTGTGATAGAATATAGTATAACTCAGCGACTCAGAAGAATCCTTCAAATCTTAGGTTCTGAGCCAATATGCAAAAGTATTGGGAAATCAAGCTGAATGTTAGCATAGAGGACAGAGGGATGAATCAATGTGTGAAAAGTAATACAGTTACCATGAGGACGAATACTCTAACATCTCCTAATAACACACATACACGAAGATCCTTTATTTGTCACTACTTGTGCTTTGCCTCGTATATGGAAAAGGCAAAACATGATTTCTTACACTATATTGAATGTTCTACTAAATGCTCTAACTATAGCTTCAGAAACTCAATGAAGAGGAGATACATGCTACAGATAGGCATGTTTCTTTTTAAGAAAATATGATTCAGCAAGAGAGAAAACATTATCTATTGGCATAATAGTTAATAAAATCACAGCAAATGAATATGGAAAAGACTTACTAACTCATGTCGCTTATTTCCCTAGAAAGACACTATTCTTCCTGTTTCCTCAGAAAGTAACCTGAGAGTCTTCGGCAACTTTTCTTGGAACGCTCCACACAGTGTGTTAGATTACACTGGCTGGAAATGTCGTCAAAAGCACTTCTGGTATTTTTATCGCAGTAAGATCTTTCCRTGCTGGCATCATTTAAATAAAAGATAGGCAGACAGACAGTAACACAAACGCACGTCCTCTCTTTTAGCTCGCTTAACATCTTTGTTACACTCTAAATCTCATGCAATCTTCATTAAAGTTAGTATGAAGATGCTTTCTTCAGTCCACTGTAAATTATTAGCCTCCTTAATTGGTAGAAGATAAACCTCTTGTGGATCTGGCACTCAAAGTGACACTACTGAAGGGCAAACTGGACACTTCCCATACTTTAAGATCCTCTCTTAACAGCTTTGGCGCCAGAACAAACCCCTTCCTACTGCTACAATTTTTGGAAATAATTCACATTTTTCCCAGTTTGGAAAGAACTACATATTCCAAGTTATTACCATTAACATTGCCTCTATCACCTCTTTTGAAATGCCTCTTATTCTTTGTACGCCTGGGGTATAAGAAGAACAGACTTTAAGATCAGTAAGCTACAGTAGCAGAATTAAGGACAGAACTGACACACAGAAGAAGCTGACAAAACATTGGAGGAGGAGACTGACAGATTCCTAGAGGGTACATCATGAATTTGTATGGAAATTGTACAAGAAAATCATTGTTTCACTGTATGTTTCATGCATTGTACAAATGGTGAAACTGAGATTTTCCAAATCACTAGAGCAACAGGTAGGTGAACTCAAATAAGGCTGTCTAGTCAGAGAACTCTTTAAGGTGCCCTTTGTATGTTTTTGTGTGATCTGACTGTTTTATTCCTGTGACTGTCACAATGTATATGTTGTAAAAGCCAATAAAGTTCAAAGGTTTTCTGTAGGAATCTGATGGGGAACAGGCTGGGTACTCTAATTACATATTTTTGCTTGTGTATTTTCTGCTGTCATGGAACAACTTAAGTGCATTTGTGATTACACTGAGTTTTCCATCACATTCTCTCTGCCACCTTCCACCTGTACACCTCTCCCACATTATGTGTCAGACACACTGCAGACTGTAAAGATCTTTGAGATGTGACCTGTTATTTGGGGCCATATTTTCAAACATATTTAGGCACTTAATGGAATTTGCAAGATTTAAAAGCACCTAAAAACACTATCTACTAACCTCATCTCAATCAGTGGCTTCAGTACCTAACCTGTTCATGTATCATCGAAAATTCTGCAGAATATCTAACTGCATATCCAGGCATCTTTAAATATCTGGTCATGGAGACTAAGCATAACAAGGAATGTGACCCGGCACTTTGCTACAGTATAAATCTTGAATAATAACAGTAACAATGTTACAGTAGCAAAGTAAGTCCATTATATTTCCCCTACTACAGAAAAAAAAATGCAATGTGGTCACACTTCATCAGCTGGTCTCTCTAGCAGAGAGTGGGAACACTATCACCGACCAAGGGAAGAGTGGCAGCAATAGCACCAAGCCAAATGCTGCTGCCCCACAATTCTCAAAGTCAGCATATCCTATTTGTGTTGCGCACTGATTACACAAATTTGAACTAAAAGAAGTCATACTTGACTGGTTTCTGCAATATCTTTTCATACCCAAGTAATTCTTAAACTATACGAGACCAATTTCAGTTGTTTTCTCAGACGCACAGCATTTGCTAAGTGTCTGTCTGCTTTCTGCCTTCTCCTTTCCTTTCTTCTCTCCTGAAATATACTGACTAAAGCAGTCTTCAAGATACTTTCAAAATCTGAACTTAACACATTTCATAGTGACACAAAATTTTGTAATAATCAGATGATGTTTTTATAAGTGATTGTGCATGTTATTTTCAGTGAAAAAGTTGTTTTTCAGAAACAAAAATGAAGCAAAATAATGTAAAATATGTAAGAAATTTCACAAGCACGTTCTAGTAGCAATTCCTACTACTTGGGAAGTTTACAAGTGGGAGAAAAAGGAATCACTCCAAGCAGATCCCTTATAAATTTCAGTCACTCTTGTGGTTTTTTGAACACATCTCATGCATTTTGGCAAAGTTTTACTCACTGTGTGAATTCCAAAAGCACAGTACTGAGCAAAGCAGGTGTACGAACACTTTTAAGAAGTAAAATTCTACGGCCAATTAGCTGCTGAAGTGTCATCAGCCAGATACTGAGAGCTCTTTCACATGCATTGTCACTGCACTCTTCGCAAATCCTCAACGTAGTCATTAGGGAAGAAGAAAATTGAGACTTATCTCAACAGAAGAGGCACACAAAGCATTTAGAAAAAGCTGCACACAAAACGTAGTGCAACGTGAGTTCAATTATCTCCTTATGCTACTGTATGAGCACATAAAATGTGAAAATAGTAGGGAAATACTACAAATACTGAGACGCAGTTTGCACGGTATAGACAGCAATTAGGTAATGGACGTTACAATCCATATCTGAGCACTGTAGTGGAGAAAAAAGCACAGGAAACTGTTTAGAGGAATTAGTTGGACCCCCCAGACCCAGATTCACTATTGGTATAAAATGGCTAAAAAACACATTAACTTTTTAAACCTTTTCTAAAAGTTCTGGTGCTCACTTTAATCTTCACATACATTTAAAAATTTGAGTAATCAAAATCTTCTTTTTTTTACCATAAATATATCTCAATAGCTCATAAAAACAAAGTGTATTTATCTATATTTGAAAATATTGAAGGCAATTTCAAACAAGCTATTGCTATATTTGTAAACTAAACTTAACATCAGATGCTAGAATCACAAGCCAGGACAGTGACTCTCCAGGGCTATTCGGATACTGGTAGACCACATTATACTTTCTCAGACCTTTACAATGTAAAAACTGTATGCAGCACAAGTAGGAGCAGAGATCTAACTACCTGTCTCTCGTGGTTTCACTCTCAGCCATGCATTAGATTGCTGCCCCTTTATATGCTAAGAACATGAATTTGAGTGGAGAAAAGTGAGGTTAACCTCTAATCAGTTTAGAGTGGCTTTTTTTTCCTTTTACATTAACAAACAATCTCATTGCTCAACACCATCCAGATATGGCTCAGCAGAATACCTGCAGACTTGCACAGTATCTCTTTGGAACTAATTCAAAATTGAAATTGAAATTATAGTGTGCGTAATTCTAAAATATTTATACTTCAAATAAGACCTAGCTTCTGATAAAAATACTGCAGTGATGTTTCCACGGCCTGAGCTATGGGTGACAGTGGTTTACTGTTATACATCATTTTTTGCTGTTTTCCAAGTACAGCAGAGGAAAATATCCACAAATTTATTTGAAAAATTCCTGATTCACAGTTAGTAACCAGGCAATATGAAATAACACAAACATTTTGTTGGCTGAGTTCACAAAAATTCCAAGAGTTTGTTCTCAACTGGTATTTCCAGCATCACTAAAATCAAGTTGAAATTGTAATTCATTTGTGAAGATACTTTCCAATTCTTTTCAAGAATACTCACAACACCAAGAATATTCAAGAATATTCATCCCCATGCACTAGGCTCATCAGCCTAGCTTAAAATGACATCTGACTAAAAATGGCTCTACTAAAATTCTGTGATGAATCTCTGTCATCTTAATCTTCAAGTATCTGCAACATATCTAGAGTCAGTTCAGACTCATGTAGGTCTCCAAATCACAATTCTAAGCAGTGTAAGCTACTATACAGTCAATAGAAGGAAAAGAAAAGAAAAAGACTTTTCTTAAGAGTGTAAAGAGACTTACCACCAAAGCCTAAATTGTCTGAATTGCTTTCTGAAGGAGCATCTCTCTCTCCCTCTCTCTCCAGAGACTACTAACAGAGTTTATGTTAACTAGCCTGCTAGTGCAGGCATCTAAAATTAGGCTGTGAGAATACACTACTTTCCCTGCAAATAGATACTTCATAACAGCAACAACTGAAGTTGTGTTTTCTTTTAAAAAGTTGAAAATGCAATAAAATACTTCCTTCACATCTCTGTTAATATGAGACTTTTGATCTTTACGCTTCTTTCCTGTGGCATCTTTACTTAAAAAAGCACAGAAAATGATCTTCACGTAACAAGCAATGTGTTTACTGCTTCCAGCATAGAAAACCATCTGCTTATTATCTCTGATAGTGTGAGCTTCGCTTTATTCTCTGCTAGGCCAGCACAGCACAGCACCAACAAAGCTGCTCATAGGTACACCCAGAAGAGCACACAATCACGCAGAATGGGTTTTAAAATAGTAAAAACTATGTCAATGATACCTTCAGAATGCCTTCCAACAAGTGGTATAAGTGGGGCACAGGGAAAGGCTGAAAAATTAGTATCTACATCATCTCGACTCTTGCATAGCTTACCCAGGTGTTGCACATGCTCTGCCTCCTGGTTTTACCTCTGTCTTTCTTAGTAGTTCTGTACTGAAACAATGATCTAGGATATCTCTCCCATGTCAAATACCCCTATAAAAGCAGAAACAGTCCCTAAAACACGGCTTCTGTGCATTTGCGATAATTCAGCTATTTAAACAGGTGTCTTTGTGTTCAGCATTAAGCCAACTGAACCGTGTTTTGAATCTGCACAATAAACCTCACATCTGGTACAACAATACATGTAGTTAGGTAACTGATAAATGCTTTCACCAGCCTAGTTTAAAAATGGTATCTGACTAAAAAGGGCTGCAGTAAAATTCTGTGTTGACTCTCTGTCATCTTGATCTTTATACTCCTGCAACCCATACCTAGAAAAAGTCAGWTCAATTAATCAGAACCCTTACTGTCACTGTCAACCTGCTGTTAGACCCTAACCAAACACATTAAAAATACAAATGTCAGCTCTTCAAGTATTAACTGGTAAGGAACAACATGAAATATTTACAGCTCAAAATAGCTCTTCATAAATGTCTGTTCTCCCCAAAGTATCAGTCATTTCTTATTACTTAGCTTGTGTAACTTCATTGAGGTACACTACACTGACATATGGGACGAAAACTTGTTCAACAGTCCACTAAGAGTATGGAGATAGATTATTTTTATTTATTTTGAATTGACAATACACAGGTGTGTGTAGGTATGTCATATTCTTTCAGAATTTTGGTTAAATCCAAGTTAGTTAATTAAAAAATATATTATTTTTGAGAGATACATTACAAAATAACTACAGGAAAAAACAGTAAATATTATTATCAGGAGAATCTTTTCTGACCTGTTTAATGTAGTTAATGTAGTGATCAATCAAGATTTCAAAAGTTAACCTGAAAGTGCTGTATTTGCTTAAACAGCCTTCAACTTTTTTTCCCTATATCAATACAGTCAACAGCAGTTCTTAACTGTAAAACAGGCTGCTAAAAGATGAATTCTGATAGCACGGAGAAAATCTATGGAAAAGCCACAAACCCAAGGTTGTAAAACAACCAGYTGATAGGAGATAAAAAGGCAGTCAAGGCAATAGCAGAAGAATTATGTATCTTCTCATGTAATTAAGTGTGATTGTATACCAAGATTTTAAAACATTTGGAAGACTGACCAAAACAGRGATCTTCAGAGACCGAGTAGAAGAGGACACTGCAAGAATTACTCAAAACGCAACAGAAGGGAGTTCAGTTTAATGAAGACCGGAGAACAMACAGCTGAGAACTGACTGAGAGCAAAGATTATTTGTCATCTGAATGACAACTAGCTTCATATTGAATAATGGAAACCAAAGAGGTAAGAATACAAAAGGCAATATTAACTGGCTTGGGGGGGAAGCAGAGCTGGAGAGAAAGACTACGAGCGTAAAAGCATTTAAAAGGGTATCATCGTATGGAGGAAAGACTAACAACTAAAAACATCCCAATAAACGACGGAAAAAAATGAAAAATAAGTGTTTTGATTAGATAGTAGAAGAAAAATCTGGGGCTTATCTATGCAGAAAAATTCTGGCCTTTCTTCAGGATCTGATCTCCTCTGTCCCTGGAACACTCTGCACGTAACCTGCACTTCACAGCTTCCCCTCACCGCATCTCACTTCACACGATCTCACCCTCCTGCACGTACTTAAGAAATACACTCGGCCTTCGACCAGACCTACAAGGCAGACTTACCATCTCACACCCCGCGTATCGCTGCCTTTGATCTGCCCTCTACTTAACCATACTGAGGCACAATCAACTTTCTTTTGGGGATATCTGTTTCAAATTTACACCGCACCAAAACCGACAGAGCCTTGGATCAGCTAATCCACGCCACTTCTGGAGGATTCCTCTCTGACGACATCTCACTGTTCCCAACACGAGTATTTGTGTCGCTGCAATTCAGCCAGAATCTGTTACGGAATCTCCACACTACTTACTTACAAATCTAGAGTAGACGAAGCTGAACATATCTTCAAGACTCTGTTCTTAAAAAATCTAGAAATGATTATAGGAAGGGGAAAATATAACACTACAAAAAAAGCAGGAAAAGAAATGAACCAAGAAGCAAGGCAACACAGGTACTCAAGGCAGGTAAGCTTTTCACAGGTATTTCAGTTGGACAGTAACTTCAAGCAATATAGTTTTATAAGTGTTTATTAAAAAAAGAAAGGAAGGAAAAAAGCTTCAGGAAAATAAATACAGTAGGGACTCTGAGTGAGGCAAATTAGAATACTGCTTGGGGTCTTTGTTCATGTCCAAAGGGGCTTTTTTTATTTTCTATATGAAAAGTAAAAAGAAAAGAAAAAGCAAAATAAATAAATAAAGCCTACAAATCTTAAGCACACACACGCGCACACACACAAAGAAGGGAACTGCATTCCAGTCTACAGTTACTAATCTTGCAATCTTGTGGGTCTGTATCACAAAACTATTTTACTTAGTTCCCCATACCTTATTCTTTATTGCGAAAACAGTCCAGAAAGTTTTTCTGATTTTTAAGCATGCCTATAACAACAATCTTGTAAATAAACCATTTGGGTATTTTTAGTAAAGTCAGTGTAAGCTTTTGGCATGCTGCTTCAAATTTCTCCTTTTACATAAACATCCAAATCATTCTACCATTTCCCAGATTCTTAACGCAAATTTTTATCTAATCAATACTATATTATCTAATCTAATTGCCTAATCAATGTTTACTCTAACAAATAATGACTGCAAACACATTTCATATTTCTGGACAAAGTCAACATAATAGAGCAACAATTGAAGTAATGACTGAAGGGATAAATTTTCTAATGTATAACTAAAGATTACCTATGAAATCAAAAATCACCAAAAATAACACTCATAAAAGAACAAGGCAGACAATTGAGAATTTACAAAAACAAGACTGAGAATTTCTAGGAACATGAAATTGAKGAGATAGGAAGAGAAGCATAATAGTGTCATCTGTGAGGTCTTATGTAACAAATTAGTAAGAATGAAAGCTAACAAAATTGCATATATTCAGACTGCAAAACTTAAGTACCTAAACAAAAGATCCTTCTGAATATAAGAGATAACTGAGAAAATCAGCTTCTTAAACTAGTAAAACAAGGATCCTTTAAAATAAATTTATTCCTGTTGTAAATGTGAAGAAATACATCGACTAAACAACCATGAAAAAAGAAGTATCTGCAAGTAATGAAATACAAGAAACCACAATTGATTGACAGAATTAAAGCTATCAGGAAATATATTTACAGAACATTAAATTGCATAGTATGTGCCATTGAAAGAAATTGTGAATACAGTCAAAAGAGTCTTACTTCATAAAGTGGAAGTTGTACTTAAGTCGTAATTTTAAAATAAAGAGAATTCTTCCCATGAGGAAAACATACTTTCCAGACACACAGATTTACTAATCATTTTGACAAAATACTTTAAAATATTTTCAAATAATAGTAATATGCAATTAGTTTAACACTATATAATAAAAATAACTGAAAATCAGATCAACGCATGATAGAATATTCAACATTCAACGTCTATCGGTCAAATTCGGAACAAGCTGTCCAAAAGCTCTTCTTGGTTCATGAATATGTGAGGACCTATGTGAAATAACCAGGTTATGTTTCAATTTGCAGTAGACAGATGTTAGTAATGGCTGATGTATTAGTTACACAGAAATATCCTGATCCTAAATATACGACACAGGAAAACACATCAAGTAGCAAAACTGGCCCAGCAGTGGCCAATAACGGTCTTGTGCACTGCCCTGCATGTCCTTTAGTTGCTTTGCCCAGGCCAGCATTGCACTGCGCGGTTCCCCAGCCCCGCTGCCTCCAGCCCTTCAACTTCTCCTCCCCACCTGCACGGCCTCCATGCTCCGGTTGTTTGATGGCCAAGAAGCAGAGGTGAGCCACAACCCCCTGCCGAGCCCAGCCAGGAGGGCACTCCCTCCTCCACACAAAGCTGGCAGAGCATGCAGCCACGAATTGCAAGGTCAGTGGGCGCTCATTCAGGGTGCAGAAAGATGCTGGGCCGAKAAAAATAATCCAACAGGGAGCAAAGTCCTGTATGACAGATTCTGGTCCTCCAGTAAGATCAAATGAGCTGCGGAGAAGAAGAGGCTTTGAAAAGGGAAAGAGACAAGATCTTCATGTCCAGCCACTGTCCCAAAACTTCCACTTTCCTGTAGTGTAACATCTAATGCAATAGCTTTTTAAAAAATGCAGTGCTATTGTCTATCACTGCTGGATGCTTAGAGAACAAAGCCATCCACACAGTAGAGTTACCTATCAACTGAGGACCTAATGAGAGCCAGATTCTCTTTTTTGTGGAATAGTACTCTAGATAACATGTTAAAAAAACAGTGCCAACTATTCTAGGAGAGAAGAGTAAGGATGACAGGAAAGTTGAAAGTATTGCATGGCAGCACACTAAGACTGAAGAGAAGGCAGTTTTCCCACTCTTCAAAATTCCTCAAAGTATAGAGTAATTTTTAGTAAGTTAAAGAAATTTGAATCCTACTAAGAAGAACTGTCTCTGACATATATTCAGTTAAACAAAACTTTACAAAGTGAATAAAACACATTTTGAAAGCATTCAGAGTTATACTTAGCATGAAAAGGAACCATTTCAGTACTTCTATTTAAGCTTAGAGACAGGAAAGTGCAATTAAGGCAGCTATAAGCATAGCTGCTCTTGGACAGTATTAACCAAAGTGGTGTTGGCCGTTTTAAAGATGAAGAAACCTCTGCAAAAGTATTCCTTTTCTGCAAGTGGCACCTAGCAGATGGTTTGAAAGGAAGGTGAAATAACATCATGAAAGAGTGTCCCTAGAAAGACATGACTCAGTGACTCAGCCTATCTGCTTACATCTAACTGTTTTGTCTTCCAAATAAACACCCAATGACTGGAAATCTTTGCTAATTTTTGCAGTAAATAGATGAAACATATGAAAGTATGTGTGGTGAGAATATATGAACTAGTAAAGCCAACACTAAAACCACTAACATATTAGTACTGTAATAAATACAGATAGTACCTAATAAAGTACACTATTTTTAAAATAAATTAAACATATATGTATAAAAAATATTAACAAATATGTGAAGTTGAAACAATTTGTTATTGGAAATATAACTCATGAGTCCGAAAAATTAGAAATAAATACAATTTGTTCTACAATCAGAGATAGCTTCACTGCTTCTTACTCTCAGGAAAAGATACTATATTTAAACATGCATAATTGAAACTGAAATATTTTTATTTTGTTTACTGATTCTCTAAATAACCATATTTGTAACCATGTTGTACAGAAGAGCACACAGAATCCCATTCTCCTCAGGACTTGCATGTCTTTGAATGTTACACCTCTGTAGTTTCACTCCAGCTGTGCTAGAAATTATTTTCAGCTGGCCCAAAGGCATTGTGGAACGCTCTGCGCTGCCATAAGCAAGACCGATATTTGATAGCAAACTTAGGATTCCTGCTGCCTGAACTGGTAGAGAACAAGCATGTGGTAGAAGTGATGAGCTTGTTCTCCCGGGGGTAGGGTGCCAGCTGCACTATAAAAGAGAGCTAGTGTGGAATTAATAGGGGCCTCACAGGCAGGCTGTATACTTTGCCTTTTGACAAAAAAAAGTCATGCCCTAATGGAAGCTGGAACGGAAGAGTAAAGATCGAGATTGCAGAAAAGAATACTACTACCTGGCAAAATTAATATTTTTTTTCATTTTTGTGTACGTCAGCCTCACAATTGTAAGATGCTTTCCAGATGCCTTAAAGGATGGTCTGCAGCTAAAGAAGCTTATAATATAAAGATAAACCACTTTCAGAACTGCTATAGAAAAGTAAGACAATAAAAGCAAATTATGTACACAGGCATTTTTGAGTGAAAAAGGCAGAAGTAGGTATATGTGGGGTGCATGAACAAATGCAGTATAAGCTTTGTTGTGAGCACTGTCAGACCCTTTCATGAGTCAAAAGCTGTGGAAAACAAACTCAGAGAGGCTTCTCTACAAGTAAGTGGACAGGTCTGGAAAGCACTGGTGAAGTAAAAAGAGTAGGCATGACTAAAAGCGCGATGATAGATTGTACATATTGAGTAACAAAGTTCAAAGATCAACTCCCAGAATTTTCAAACCAAGCTAATAAACTTTCTCAGAGAAGATCAGTGTAACGCTGATCCTTCATTTGGTTCCACAGACCTTTTCCTACACCCTCACAGTCTGTCAGCAGACTATTCACCCCATTTGGAAACCATGCATGTAAAGCTAGGAAAGCAATATGCAGCAGCTTGAGGCAAGAGATCTCAAGAAGAATTTAAAGTAGGAAGGAATATGAAAATATAAGTAGGCTAAAAGAAAGCATTCACTAACTACAATTCGCTTGAAGGGAGACAATGGGTGGGGAGGAGGCAAGACCTGGTTATGGTCAAGATGTGTGAAGCATAAGAAAAGCAAGAGTAAAAAAATAACCCTGAGTCACTGAGCCTGAGTGACAAAAGTGATAACGTTTTTGTCTTTTGGGATAGGAAAAGAGACAAGTGGATAAAGTTCTGTTATGAAACGATAAGGTAATTATCTCTACATCATGGTAGAGATCAAGTCTGAGACATATGATTAGATGGAAGGAGTAATAACATTGGTGGGTGTCTGTCCACACTGGTGGATAGATAGATTTACAAGTGACTTGTATAATCATAATAATAAAAGTAATGTAAGAGGCTACCTAGAAACAGAGCACAAAATGAAAAGAGCTCAAGGATGAAGACGTGAAAAATTCCAGGATGAAGAATGAGGAGAAAGAAGATACGCTGAAAGAGGCATTGGTGAAGTCACAGATAACAGAAGAACTAACAGAAGATCATCCCAAAGTGACTAAGAAGCTATTAAAACAGAAATAAATCGCGCAATACTAGTAACAGGACATGACAGAGACTCAAATTGCACTAAGACTTGACCAGAAGCAAACTTACTCAAACTGTCAGTAATTCAAACTGTTAGTTGTTCAAAACCATGTCACAGTAAGGTAGCACATGCAAGTAGAGATAAAAAGACAGACATATCATCCAAACACAGTTCCATCATGCACAACGAACTGAACCACGACCAGCAGATGTCTTAACACTGATGACAGTGGTGATTCTCATCTAGGCTCAACCCTTGCACTGAGTGCCAGCATCAGTAGGTGAATTGTAAGAATCAAAAATTTCTGCTCCTTCTGTGCTCCTTATATGTCAAACACGTTAATGAATTTAAATCCAGTTTTACCTTCTGCTCTGTGATTAAATTTCCATATAAGGTAATTCTGGATTTTAGAGTTTGGAGCTGTCCCACTTGCTTGCCATTCAGTACTTTTATTCATGACTTGAAAGTACGAAGCCACAGATGAAAATGTGTGGACAGACAGAAAAGGTAGAATGGCAAATAGAGATGTTGATAAGAGAGCCATACAGTGCAGCATTTCTCAATCTCTGTAACATATATTGCCAGAGAACAAACTAAGTATGAACCACCCATCACCCAGAAACCAAACATCAGGGCAAAAAATTTTTAGTTGATTGTGCTGAGAAGTGAAATATAACAACAGAGTGCCACAGAATAACAAGTTTGAGAGACACTGAGGCACAGCTTAACACTTAGGAAASTGGATCTACTGTAATAAAACTGATCTTAAGAAAGCCAGAAGCTATATTAAAGCTCAAATTTTTACAAATGAAGAATGCACACATGCTTCAACAAAAGTGGATGTGATAAAAGAAAGGATTTCAGTTTAAGAGTCCATTACTTAAGCAAGTGAGCAAATGAACAAGTTTTGCTGTAACCCAAAAAAGAAAAGAAAAGAAAAGAAAAGCTTAATTCTTATTTCAAGTCAGTCCTGCATCAATCCTTCAAATCTGGCCTGAGGGACAGACTGCAGGATCAGGGGAATTTTTTTCTTAACGCTTTAGTGTCAAACAGTATTTATTGTCTGCCTTCTTAACCAAATGTGCTTGAAAGTACACACTACTTGCTCAAATTAGGACCCAAATTCAAAAATACTGTAGTGAGAAATGCAGGCCTTAACCTGTGTCTTCAAATTCAGAAACATGTCCATGTGAGTTTATACATCTTACAAATACTACACAGCAACCGTTGCAACTTACGTAGCAACTTATGCTGCAATTTGCAAAACTGTCTCTCCAAATTTTTCCAGGAACTTGAAAGTTCCTCAACTTTTAACATTTTCAGGGCAGGTTGGTGAATTCCCTCAGATCAAGAACTCCACACTGCATGAGCACAGCTCAGGCAAGCCAGAACAGGGCACAGTACCTGCGATAGTGTGTGAGGACTATATGCCTTTATGATCAGCCACCTAAACTGATACAGTCCTGCTGCTGCAAATCCAGGAAAGTCAAGACTGTGAGAAGTGCAAATCAGATAGTCATATCACTCCTACCAGGAAAAAGGCCTATTGAAGTGCTACTGCTTTTGAAAGGAATTTAGACTGCACCAACCACCACTTTTTCTATACAACATTTTCTATCAGAGAGCTTATATAGAACCTGAATATCACTTCACTCTGCAAAATCAAATCACAGACATCAAGAAACTATCCTTTCACCTCAGAAACCTGACAATGTAAATGAGGTCTGGATAAAGATGACTTTTTTCAGCTTTGAGAGAACCAACTTATTATCCGCCCTCTTCTCAAGATTGTAATGGAAGTATTTCAATCCAGTAAATATTTTACGATCTTACAGGGATTCTAACATGACTATACTCTTTTTTGCAAGAGGCTGAAATACTTCCCACATCAACATGTATAAAATCAGACGGAAGTCAAACACACAAACATATCTTACAAAGAGCACTGAGAAAGAACAGACCTGAATAAATATAGCTTATTTTCTGTCCCCCTTGTACACAATTCTTCACATAACTCTTCTGCAAGTACACACCTACTAAATACTGGAGTATTTAGTAGACACGCTCAGGACCACCCTGATGATGCTGAGACCATGGGCAGTGTGTGTACACACATGACTCTGGACCTGCAGTTCCCCCCACCCGCGCACTGAACACATAACGTGGCTATAGTCTCACGAAGAACATACACAGAGTATACAGGAGGTCCAATCCCTTCCTGGATGTCCCATGCCATAGACATAGCCACTAGCCCCTTTACAAGTAGACACCAAGGATCTTCCCATGCCAGTGACCCACACCAGCCTAAAGACATCCCTGGGCATGCTACCCTTCTGCCAGAAATGCTGCTGTCACGAGCAAGCCTCCTTCCCCAGTGGAGGAGAAGAGGACATCTCTTCCAGAAACAGTATCTTCCCTCTGTGTCAGCAGTAAAGGACAATTTGTCCCTTGCACAGATGCAAGGGAAATACACCTTCCACCGCTGCTCCCTGACAGTGAAAAATATGGTAACTCAGTCCTGAACAAAAAATGAGTGGTGCCAATGCAATACAAAGCATTCACGGACAATCCGCAGAAAGGTTACGCTTTCACAGTGGTAAGTTGGAATGTGATATATATTAACAGGCAAAAAAACTTAGACAGGTGAAAGCTATTCCATGTCAAATGATATACAAAATGCACATCCAGTCTGTGAAGTACCTCTAAATTATGTATGGACTCCTCATTTCTAAGTGGACATTTCTGTGACCACAACTCAGTAACTCAGTCAAGAATATTCCTTCTCTTTTTCTATTTTGAGGTATGAAGCTTTGTCCTATTCATTCTGTGGAAAGCTTCAGTAAAGTAGCACTGGTTGCATACTGTCTTATGCTTCTCTCATCGTTATGTTCAATGAAGCAACTGATCATGACTAAAGACTTTCTCTATTGGTTTTAACAAATGGTTTTTGTCATATATATAGTACATAAAAATTATTCAAAAATAGCAAATTCTTTTCACTTGAGCAGTATTTGATATAAATTGATGTATAATTGATGTATCTCATAAAGATTCTATTTGGTATAAATAACAAATGGGATGCTGTGCAACCCATATGCATCCTGGTATGCCTGAGAGAGAAGGACCTGTCAAGCCACACCAAAAACAGAAACGTTTTGTAACAGTTTTCATTTCTCCTCCTTCTCGCCACCATTTTTACTCCTAATTTTCAGTGGGATTACTTGCTTTGCCAGTATTTTCCAGCTTTATAACATCACCTATGTTTTGTTATCCTGAACTTTCACTTTGAAAAAGCTCAAACTGAACTTAAAACAAACCCCTTTTAGCTTCAGCATTAACCTAAGTAGGGTCATACACTTCATACAATAATGTATCTTGCCTAATAAACTTTTCAAAAAGTTGATGTGCTATTTTCAACCTGAAAATTACTGTATGTATCCAGCTGCAGCATATAGAGATTCAAGATAATATGACAGGAGTTTCATTAATATAACAAGATGTGATTCTTACTTTTAAATTTGCTTAGATGTTAACTTTTCCAGTTTTAAAGAGCATTATTAAAATGTATTTATTCTTCAGTTATTTTTAATCATAATATTCAATTGAAGTTTGGGTCAAAATAAATAACCTGGCCCAAGGGCTTAATTTGTGCTGAGGTCCTATTTAAGAGTTTGCTGATAACCTCATGAAGAAATAATTAGAACATTTGGAGTGACAAATTAAAGCCAATGCAATTAGCAATAACTCTCATGATTACTTAATATTTTCTAAGAGCTTTTGAGAAAGCAATGACAGGATTTTATGCTATGAGATAAAATTCGATTCATGTGGAGAAGTGAATTACATATGTTTACCATATTAAACAGGGCAAGAAAAATTCAGATGAAGTAAAAAGATATTAATAAATTATCACAAGGGAATACTACCGAAGTAAAATATCCACCGTGCCATTTGGTTTTTCTAGGTCAATAATCATGATCTGCAGGACCTAAACCTAGGCCCTCATTGCCTAGTCAAAATAGATCTCAATTTCCATCTTTAAAAGGAGTTTACAGTAATTTGAATCAATATAAATGATAGCACCTGATAAGAGAATTATATTTAAAGAACTGGTTCCCACACAGAATTCTGTGGAGGAATCTTTTCTTTTTCCTTTCTTTTTTTCTCCCCCCATGCATAACAAAATAAAGCTGCAAGGACCTAAGAAAATTTGCCCTAAAAACAAGCACACACCAAAATTATCTTAAATTCTTTCTTCTCTCTCATATAATATTGCTCTGGGTTCTTGGTGGTTTTCAGAATACCATGGGCAGTCTGAAAACAGTCCAGAGATTTACAGCTGCCCACGGCACACACACACATAGGCATCACACATGTGTTTACCTAGATGAAACTCTACTACAAAACCTCAAATGGTCAATTAGTCTTTATTTTTTTCAATACTCCTTTTTCTTTCAATTTAAAATAGTTCCAGGATGAGAAATTAAATTCCCTAATAGTCAATTCTACAGTCAGCGTTACTTGGAGACAAGAACTTTGTTATACTTGAAAACTGTGAAAAGATTTCCCATCAACCTCCAAATACGGGAATAAGAATAAACCCATTAAAACCAAACAGACTTCTCAATCTGAGAATCAACTCACTGCAGAAGAAGAATCACCTCATCTACCAGTTAAAGTAGACAGAAAAATATTTTCTTTTCCTGACCAAATAATCAGTGATTTTTAACAAATATACTTGAAAAAAGTACACACGTGAAAATACACAGAAACACTGGTATGACACGATTTGCAGTAGCAAAGCAGTTAGTGTTTTATACAATCGTATTAATAAATGGGATGTGAAAAAGTGTAAGTTCTCTGAAATAACATTTTCAGTGCTTCCATATCTTGTGACCATATAAATACAAGCTAGAACAATAAAAAAAAATAAAAGAAAAAATAAAAGAAAGACCACCTCTCCTAAACATTTTATTGTATCAATATACGTTTCATTTTTGTATGTGGACTACAGGCTTTTCGATATGCGTTGGCTCAACAAGCAGTGCATTTTATACTTCAATGCAGGTAATATTAGAGCGAAGTATACTAAGTAGAGACTTTTACCCAGCACGGAGCTGGACACCTTCTCCCCTTGCATGGTGCAAATGTGCTTTCCACCCTCCCTGCTCCCCTCCCTTCTCATCAACCCACAGTGCAGAACGCAAACATTTCTTCCTCGATCCCTGGGCACAAGACAACCAACGCTATATATACACCGCAGTTCAGTCCCTATTGCCATATGCTACGGAAATCTATTCTGTTAACACTTTGGATAGGTATTCTACGTGTGGGACAGGAATATTGGAAAAGGAAACAACCTTTGGGAAAATATTTGTTGTACAGATCAGACACCATTAATAAACGGTGGTTGTTTTGATGGTTGTCTCTTTTGTGCTCCCTAAGTTTTTCTGGTGATTCACTTCTGTTAATCAGTCCAGAGACAGAAAATAAGCAAAGCAGTTGACTCTGGCGACATGGTGGAACCAAGTACTACAAGGGAACGAGGCAGAGCCCACCACACCTCAGCGCACGGCGGGTGATGCTTCCCTGCTCGCCAAAAATCCTACTGCTGCTGAACGGCAAATTCCCCTCTGCCACCTATATACACTCCTTTTACATGTCTGAGCATTGCCATCACAGAATATCCCAGCTGCCAGGTACCACAGGCCACCAGCCCGGAGCGGCTGCTTCTGAAGTCMTTTGCAACTGAAATGTTTCTCACAGAAAGCAAAGCCTTTGTTTACAACCATGACTACTCTTTAAAACAGGTTCAAAGCTAAACAAAAGCACATTTTCTTCCTTGATGGCTTTTTATGTGAAGTTTAGAACTCCTGGTGAAACTATTTTAGGCTGGCTAACCATTGTGCCAGACAATTTTTCATTCTGGATGACAAGTCAGGAACAAATAATGTATTTCCCTACAAAGAATAAAATAAATGTTCGCTGTTTTTCACTGAAGTAGAAGTAACAACTGCAGGAGTCTCCCACAGCATCTAAAATGAGAACAACTCATTACACGAGAACATTCTCATCAACTGGAAAAACCATTTTAGCAGTCAGAGGACTTTGCAAAGATGTCCAAAAGTAGGTGGAAGAGTTCAGGAACTCACTAGAAGGCCTTCAGCATCTCTGCTGCTTTCTTCATTATTTCATGCAATGTTTTAAAAATCAGTGAGGATAACACAATCTCAGGTAGAGAAATTTTTAAAGGTCATCACCATCGCATCACTGCTCCGTCCATGAATTTGAATCAGATGTTCTTTAGATGTAGAGAAGCTCCATGCAGGACACCTCTACAATGCGCAGAGAGACACTCACTCAAAGCAGTCATCCCTGCAAGGGTCTCCAAGCCAGACAAGGGGTGCAGGCTGGAAGCAGAGCAGCCTTATTCACCCGCTGCCACACTCAGACGTTGTACCATGCCAAAATAACAGCTCTGATGACAKTCTACTGTTGGGTGTAGTTATCCTAGGTGAAGTTATCCTAGGTTATCCAACTTCACTGTTGGGTGAAGTTGTCCAATACACAAGGAAAACAGCTAGGAACTGACTCCAGTCCCAGCCTGCTAACTATCCCAATGACCTTCTCATTCCCCACTTCTGGTCTAGTGCTTTCAGTGCCAATGTGCTGAAAGTTTAACTGAAGCTAGAACACTTTAGTAAAAAGTTTAAGATTTGATTGTTTTCCTTTTTATTTTAAACTCCCAATTAGATAMCCTGCACTATCAAAAGACAGAAAAAAAAATCCACTTTCGCAGAAGCTTCTGTGGTGCAGATACACCTGGTTTCCTGTTCTCGGAAGCACTTACAAGCTTATGCTTCTTTTACACCAGTTCTCAAATTCCTTCACATGCCCAACTTCTTACAGATTTGCAAAGTGTCTCATGGAGTTCTATTTTTAGGTATACAAATTTGCTATTTTGGAAAATATAGAGGTAACAGCTAAACCTTCTATTTGGCCAGCTTTTCCTCTTCAAGCCTTATGGCACCCTAAGAACACTCTTCAGATACTTTCATACAATCCTGACACTACCACCACAATGTACTAATCTATTACCTAAAATTTAGGCAAAAGAATATTGCAAATACATATTCAAACTGAAAAATAGCATATTCTGTGTCTTTTAGTTTTCCCTGATTCTCATAATGTCCCTACACATAGGATTCCTTCTGTAATTGCTTARCAGCAAATTCAGGTTTAATTAAAAATTAAACATTTATTATTAAAAAAATCATTATTAGTATCAAATGACCTGGGGAAGACCATTGTTCTTTACATCAAATGAAAAGCATAATTTTTAAAAATGGAGAAGTTATTATCTGACTACAACTACAGAGTAACTAATTATGCTAGTAACTGGTTACTCTGAACTGCATTTACATTAGTCTTTTAAACTGAATTTAAGGGAATGCTTGTATTCAGTCATTTAATCCCTTTCTCCAAAGTAATCTATAAAACATTAGTCCATAATAGACTGCAGAGATAGCTTCTATTTTTAAAAAACTGTATCCAACAAATTTCAGATTCGAAAAAGAATTAAAAAGGCACAAAACAGAGCTTGTGGACTTCTGTGCATGAAAGGCATTTGTGAGGGTGGAGAAAGAAAGAAAGAAAGAAATCTAGTAGCATGGTACCAAGATATACTAACATGATAGCTGGTTTTGGTTTGAATCACAGGATGTGGTATCAGGGAAAAAAGGCTCAGGTAAAATGTTTCAATGCCCACAGAAGTAAATAGGATTTTTCTTTTCAGTAAACAGAGAAATGTTTCATCTTTCCCTTGAACATACCTGAATCCTTTTTGTGTTTACTTGTTTTTAATTCAATTGGTAAAATTTGCATCAGTTTTTCCTTGTGTGATGGCATACTAACGAAAAACTCAAAAAAATTAAAAGGACAAAAACAAAAAGAAAAAATCAATGAAAGAACACAATATTAAGAAGCAGTAATGTTTAAGAGAGAATCAAAGCAGAGGAGAGCTGCTAAAAAGACTGAAAAAAGATAAAGGGCAAAGGATTTAAAAATTAAACAGAAGGAAAAAGATTAAAGAAAGAATGGCAAAAGGCAAAGCAAARGGATTTAAGAAGCCAGTATAAAGAAAAGACATTCAGTTTTGAGAAAGGAATAGCAACTACTAGAGGAAAACACTTGAATATAATGAATCAAAAAATAGAAGGAAAAAGTTAGAAATTAATTAAAAAGCAAGCATAAAGTTAGAAAATCTTTCAACAGTTTTCCTGTTTTATTCATTTTAATGATAATGATAATGAAAATAAAATATAAAGCAACACAATGCCAACATTAGCAAGTTAATTCTTCCTTATGCAGCTATTTATATGCTAACAATAAAATGGGAGCCTATCTAAAATACTATATATCTTTAATTTTACTAATATAGCGTTAGTAAATTCCAGTATTAAAATTCAAAGGATTTGTCTATTTCATATAGGATTTCAACTTCATTATAAAGATCACTTAAAGTTTATAAAGGGTTAATGAAGCTTGCAGTTTATTATCTTACAGTCAGAAGTACTGTATTACAAGTGGTTAAAGACACAACTATAGCAATTCACAGACCAACTGGACTTTGTAACAAGTTATAATTAGCGACCTATTAATGCTATCATCATTTTGAAAGCTTCTAATAAATATGTTCTTGCTACAGTGCTACAGTGCTAAAGTGCTATCTTTTTTCCAATGAACACAATTTTCCAATGACACAAAGGACAGAAAAAAGTTAAAGAAATGTAACTCAAACACCCAAAAGATRTGAAACAGAAGGAGAAAGTTCCTACCTTATTCAAGGGTGACATTCTCCTTTGAACATTWTATACTATATACACTGTGATTATTTTTTATTATACAACTATGGAGTTTGTTAGGTATTTATTTAAATATTTCCTCTGTTTATCTTGATTTTCTCTTCAGACTAGTAACTTTCTTATGCCAGTAAGTTTTCTCACACTTCTTTTAAAGATACTGATTTTTTCCTTCTCTTTTTTTATTCAGTATCTCCCCATTCCATAGGGTTACTAGAAAGAGTAAACAGAATTTCCAAATTTACCYCTCTATATCATCCATTATTTTACCCTTACTTACCATGTCACCTCTTCTTTCTGCACTCTCAATAACAATCTTTTTTAATCTCTACTTATATGAAAACATTTTCATGCCTCCAATCATTTTCAGTGGCCTTTTCTGGACCTTTTGTATTCCTGCAATATTTTTTCAAAGATGAAGTAACCAGACTGCACAAGCTTTTCAAACTGAAGGCGTAACGCTGCTTTATTTAACTGCATTTTAATGCTTGCAGGAATATTTCCTAGGCAAGGAACACTTCCTAGGTGAGGATATACAACATATATCCTTTTTTATTCTTTGGACACAACGTTATCCATTGAACAAACATTTTATTTGAGCAGAAGAAAATAACACCTATATGTCATTACTCRATAGAAATTTAGACTTAGCTTTAAATCTGTAATGCAAGTAAGCAGCTCAAGGCCCCTGGCAGTGCTCATTGCCATTTTGCACCACCCATTGCTAATTACCCACTGTGCTGAAATCTGAGCATTACTGCTGCCTTTTCTTTAGGCATTCCAGACTGCTCTGTAAACCAGGTAGGTAACGTGACCTCTTGTGCTAATTATAAAATTTCCTTTTCAATTTTGAAGTATATAAAATCAACTGGTTGTCCTTGTTTTACCAAAATGTCATGCATTCTGAAAGTTCGGAGAAGCACAGTAATCCTGTACAGAAAATACACTGGCTTTCCCTTATTGTGTTTTTTTAAGTATTTTACAACTTGTAACAGCTTACCGCACTTTAAACTAGCTTACTACTAAAATAAAGCTTGAATTTACTTATGCAATGCAGTAACTTCCACTGTTCTGTTCATTTCTCAATCTCATTACTTAAATACGTTGAGTTGCATATATTGTTTTGGTCAGTTTGGTCCATGCTTACGGAAATAACACGAAGAAAATAATCCACGCTATCAATAAAAAAAAAACTCAGACTGAAAAAAAATGTTAATATTTGTGCCACTACATTCTTTTGAATACTTTTTTTGTTCCAGARCCTACTTCCCCACTACCTTCCCCCTATTTGGAAGAGATGCAAAGCAAGACGTTCAAGACAACATCACATCTTTTAATCTGATACATAAATTTTCTTTCTGTAAACAATCACTTTCAGCTTGAAAACCTTAGCCCTGATAGAAGTGCTGTAAATCACGAATTCTAATCACATGAACCAATCAAGCAACATACCATGAAGTACAATTAATAATCTTGTGTAGAATACTGTGTGTATGCATAGAACTGATCATATATTAACTCTGTGTTGTGATTTGATGGGAGGTTTCCTTGCAAGATAATGAACTATTATTTTCTATTTCTGATAACTTGGAGATTGATTCAACCATGGCTCATGAATTACCTCATCAGCTATCCAGAAATTAAATGGTTTATATGGTGACTCGTTCTTCATTAATAGGTGCATTTATGAACAAACAGAAAAGATATATACATTCTGAAGGACAGAACATACAGCTTATATCATACATTTCTTGGCCCTCAAATAATACAAATGCCAGAAAGATATGGGCTTAGAGTAAAATAATATGCAATGGGTAATCCCTTTATTTTTTGAAGAGTTGATTTTAATTTTAAGAACACTCTAACTTTCTAGAAGATACTYACGGGAGACTGACGCAGAACGGAAACCAACACGCTCAAGTAGAAGTGCAATAAACAGAAAGTTTTCTAGTAACTTATTTTAGCATACTTCTTTCTACTAAGATAGTACACAAACTAAATAAAGTATTAATGTGCATCTACTAAAACATTAATTCATTAAATGTATTAAAACTGCGTACACTAAAAACTGATAAAGGACTAGATGTTCATTTTTATGTACTTTTACCCAACAGTACCAATATTAGCTTTATGTATTTTTTCCACATATTTTTCTGTATGTATGAATTCAACATTATCTTTTAATAGTGTGAAAATGTTTCAATAGTACAAATTCCACCAGATTGTCACTTTAARGAAACAACTAGTCACAGTAAAGTTTGCTTTTCATATTTTTGCCATCCTTTTCCTAGAAATTACAAGATTTTCTGAAGGACATTACAGAAATCCTTAAATTAAAAGCTTTTACATTAAATAAGACCAATGGAAAATGCATCAAAGAGGTGCAGGAGACATCAAAATGGTGGAAAACACTCCAAAATTGTGTAGAATTCACAGAACAGAACAAGTGAAATTTTGAGAAGGTGCCAAAGATCAGTACTAAAAGGAGCATCTGGTCAAGAACCTTACGTTCAAAGCACCCTAACTGCAGCTGATATGTAAGACCTGTGAYAGATTTACAGATTTACAGAAGGAGAAATGAGAGAACAACTACAGAAGCATGTATAGTCCAGSAGAGTTTCTATGAATGTAGGCTAGACTGGAAAGTGACTGCGGAGGAATGACATATTGAGAGAAGATGTGAGAACGTGGAAATATGAGGAACTAGAAAGCAAGAAAATAAATACGCATATTGGGTCAGGGACAAGGTTCAAATGTACTGCACAAAATTTGTGTCCGAGGCAATGGAATTATCTTTACCAAGCTCAGGCACGTAACAAAGTGTTTTATTCACATTCAGTATTTCTGAAGTTTGCTGTACCTTAGAAAAGGTACAGAAATGAAAACAAATTTATTTTCTAAATTTAAAGCTTGCAGCCTACAGAAGCTAATATAAATTGCCAGAAACAAGCTGGACAAAGGAGAAAATCCAGCCCAAGGAAAGACAGAGCAGTGTAATGTTACAGTTTCCAATAGGGAAGCAAATAAAAGTAGACGAGGATGAAAGTAAAGGGAAGCTAGTACAGCTTGTTTCTCAGGTACAAYAAATCAGAAATGAAGGGGAAAAGAGACAGGAAGAAAAAACTGTCATTTAGGAGTCTTTAAGACAACAATGTAGAAATGTCTAAATGGAAAATAAAGGGAAGTTAATGATATTATTTGAAGATACAGTACATAATACGGATTATTATTATTATTCTATTTATCTATTTGTTTGCCTCAGGAGAAGAGTAAATTATTTGACAGGCCAGAAGTGCGAACTGCTATTTGCATAAGAGAAAGCAATTAGAGCTTGCACAAGGACTCCCTACGGTCCTACCTTCTTATCCCAAGTTCTACTAATATTTACATTACGTGACCTCAAACATCTATAAAAGGCAAAATCCTGCTTGCAGAACCCACACAAGAAGCCCTATTGACCAAAACCCAGGTTTCATGAAACTTCCTACCTGGCTGGCCAAATGTGCTGGTAGAAGTCAGGCTTCCTGGCTTTAAAATTTACTGCAATGAAGACTTCCCATTTGTCTCTTCTCAGAAAGAAACTGATCAGAAGATGGAATACTGACAAATTCCATTTTTTTAAGTAATTATTTTATCGTTTTTGATTACTTAATATTGAGAGGAGTTACTTATATTAGCATAATTTTGAAGAAGAAAGCATTAACTAAAATAGATACATATAACAGATATATATACCATTCTATGTGATACATCAACACAGATAAACTAAGCTTTCTTAGCAGTGAGACACAAACCATTTCCATGTTTAAAGAATATTTCATTTTTCTTCCGTAAATACAAAATTGCTTTTATTGTACATAGTACTTGTCATTTAGAAGAATGTTCTAAGTGATTCTTAGCCTGGTCACTCCACTCCGCTTTTGGATTTCACCAAAACAGGTATTTTTTTCCTTTTGCAGATCCATGGACAGACTATTGGGATTACTATAGCTGTTTCCATGAAATAACAGTGCATTACGGGGCTTTTAAGATCTCAGCTGGCTGAGATCAGGCTTCTACTCCAGGTAGTTGTTCGAGCTGGATCCAAACACACTTATAGTACTATGAGGCAGACAGAGGCTACATCAAAATCTGTAGCAGTTTTTGTGTCTAATTCAAAATTGCACTGATCATCTCCTGTTTTTGAATTCAACAACCTACAGATTAGTCATGATAGACTAAGAAGCTATTTCTGCCTCTGTTTTCTCAAACTTCATTACAGTATTATTTTTTATTCATCAAACTGAGTAAGGCCTATACTTGTCACAAAAAAATCACATTTTTCAAGAATATATGTGCAGTTTTGTTCAATTCCAAAAATGTTATTGTCATATTGTAAGAAAGAATCAAAATTTTTCAATATAGGAATTTTACTCCAAACTTGTGTCACTATTTTGGAATCATATCTATGCATATGTAAGGAAACACCACATATTTATTATATAAGAAAGTAAGTCATAAAACTTAATCTAGTAATTGTAATACTTCCATCTTCCATCCAAAGGTAGGGAACAGTATATACAGAAATGTCCTACAAAAACCCTTTTTAATTCTATTCAATGACCTTACTTGCAGTTAATTAACTTATACTCTCAACTATTATTCGTTTTTTAGTTTTCTTCTTTAACACATAGATTCTATAGCATTTCTAAGTAACAACACAAGCAACAACAGTAAATAGAAGCTATCTTACTCCCTTCAAGATAAAATAAACTTTTTTAATCTCTACATGGCACTGATTTAGTGATCTTGAAGAGCTCCAGGATTTCAGCAGGGCACACTGACTTGCCGTCTCCCTTTGCAGCAGAGGCTTGGGTCAGTGTTGGGAGTGCACTGAGCCCAAGACAGGCTGCCCCATATGTGTCAAGGGCAAGTCTCTGCACAGTGTAAGTAAAGACGTGAGAGGGATTTCTAGACTAGATAGGTAGTGTGAGAAAAACCATCTACGTTCCAGAGCATAGCTCAGATAGCTTCAAACCTTTTGTGTCCACATAGCTGAAAACAAAAAGACCCTGGTGTCCTGGAGCTGTGCAACAACCCACAGACAGAACAAATAAAGATAATCACCTAGCAATAGAAAAAAAACTTTTTCTTCCAAGAAATACCATTGAATATTTCACCAAAAATCCAATTAGGATACACAGTGTAAAAATATTCACATCATCTCCTGTTAGAGCTGCAGCTTTAGACAGACACACAGTGACAGTTCAACATGCTATGGAGAGGGATGGAGCTGCAAGCCTGATACAGGTGCTGGCATGTTTTCCAGTTTTGGCACACCAAGCGAGAGGGTTTAATTTTTTGACCTCCAGTCTCCTTCGGAGTAGCTACACAGAGTATCTTGTGCAATTTGGCAAATACAGGAAGTTAAATGACTACAAGGTCCTAATACATAAAGAGATTTCTATTTGCTGCACCATTCCTAAGTGTTTGATCAAAATGAGTCATAGATTTTTGTTATTTTATTTAACATATTAATATCTACATTATCAAGCATCAACAAGAAAGGACAAAAAGCAATGAAATTTGAAATAATGTATTTTAACTAACATTAACTTAATTTTAAATTGATGTCTGTCTTTATATGTTTAATTTCTGAGTAACTTTTCATACAGGTGACCTGGTATTTAAAAAAAGAAAAGCTGAAGTATTCAACCAAATAGTCTGGGCATTACTCTGATGCTTTTTTTTTTTCCTTGAAAATTCAAATGATCCCTGCAGGCAACCAACAACTGCTAGATATGTGGAATGTGCTCTTTGAACTGTACAAAAGCCTTCAGCCTTTCGTGCATTGCTGCAAACAAAAACTGCCAAGTGTAATTATTTCTCAAATTTAATGTTATGGAAGTGTTGCATTATTTTTTTTCACAGCTCTGAAAACAACTGTAAAAAATAAAATTTATAGGAGCATTTCCCTGAAAAAGTTATATACTGTATTTATCCCCTTTTGTGAATAACTGATCCAAATGAACACTAGTCAAATCTCAAAGAGCACCACTCTTTCTTTGGTGTTCTTACAATCATATTTCTACGGAAAGAATCAAAGGAGTTAGTGTATGCAGTCCTCTTATGAATGTTTCTTCATCCTTTAGCTTTTTTTTTTTTTAAAAAAAAAAAAGGAAAGAAATACTTACAAGCACCAAACAGTGCTGAGAGAACAGCAAAAGCTTGAAAATTCATATTTCACCTTCTGGGTTTTTTTTTTAACCTACACTGCTGTATCTAGCATTCCTACAAACATTCACATATTATAAGGTTATTCAGTGGCTATATATATATTTCAAAATATATATATATTACAAAATAAAAGCACAGCAGTCTAGATGATCTTGTATGCTTCTGCAATTCTAATGAGAACTTCCTTGTTTTTGAACACAGGCGTATTCAACTTGCTGAATTGAAAGTATTTGAAGTGTATTCACTGAATACAGTCATATTCAGTAACACAACTCTTATTACTGACTTCAGCTATACTTGAGATTTTTCAGGCTGAAGACGGCATTGAGATGAATTCAGCTCCCTTAGAGCTGAAGGTTTCCACATCTGAAGTAACTGCTGCCTAACCATGAAAATGCCTAAATTCAAAACTATTTCTGTTTGGATTGCAGAAGTACCCTGTTTCAGGTACTCGTTTTTGGCAAGCCATTTCRTTCCAGTGTAAACTTCACTACAATTCAGATGGAGTAGTGTCTGCGCTCCAACTAATTCCCAAAGCAGAACCAAACTCTCAGGCACAGTCTACCTATCCCTCACCCACACTCATAGCACTAAGTTAGCCACAATACTCTGTTTCAGAACAGGAAAGAGAAGGGACCTGCGAACAGCCTCAGCCAGGAAGACTGAGCCCTGCACCCTGGACCCTATTCCTCAATCTGAGCAGATTCAATCATATTGTCCACCTTCCAGGAAAGCCTCCTAAGATTCCAGCTACAAAATACCCAAGGTGCATGTGTCCTCCAAACACAATACTTAACTACAACCAAACAAAGACAAGCCACTGCATGGCAAAAAATACAAATGAAATGCAGAATCCAGAAGGAGATCAAAGAGATAGAAACGTGACTCTTTAGTTTCCTGATGTAGGGAGGACAGATCAAATGAAGGCATTTCACGCTCACAACTCCTTAAACCTCTGTGAGGACTAAGAATTAAAACCGAACCCTGTAAGTAGTATCTCCAACTGGTAATCTCTAGGGAATCCCTCTCAGCCAGCAGAAGCAAGGAATCTTTGATGAAGTACATAATAAAGTTAAACATCCTCATTCACCTTGCTTGTACCACCTCTTTACCTCACCCACACTGCAATACCTCAGCTGCACATCCAGAAAGACATTCAGAATCGTGTTCTTTGGCACAAAGAACAGCAGAATCAGGACCAGGAAATGCTGGGCACAGCATTTCCCAGCTCCTACAAGCTATCTGAAGCAAAGGAAATTACACCCAGTGCTCCAGGAGGATGCTCTCATGAAAGAGCTGGTGAACAAAACAGACCAGCTTCTTACGCTGTTCAAACATAGTTTGTGCCAACAYTCAAAGTCAAGTAGCACACAACATTATGCTGTACTGCCAATTTTAGATTCTGAATAGCACCACATTGTCGTATTTTAGGCAAACCTCTGCCTTCAGAATGACAGCTTCTGCAGAAAGCCAGCAGGAGCACTGCCTTGCCCACAGCCCAGATGCAAGCAGGTAGCTGGTCTCCGAGAGCGAGCTGCTTCCTACCCACCTGGTGTCCCTGCAGGCGTTACAGGACATGCTCGCTTGACAACCGCTGCRTTACACACAGGCAAGATACAAGTGCTCCAAACCACTGATTCACCAAGAAATGGTGGGTAGACTRGGTCACAGGTTATCACTGATTTTCTACAGAGGTTATAGAAGGGTGCCTCCCGCTGCGACAATTTACTGTCACTCCTGRCAACAAGTAATGCTTCAAAAAGGCAAACAGGCAAAATCCCAGTGATCACCTTGCTACTCCTCAAACATTACTTGCTTGTTTGCACCAAATATGGATGTCTRATATTTTAAAAACATATATATTTTTAACTATCTCAGTGGTACATGAATCCTGGTCAAACTTCAGTGTTAGCATGGCTTACACAAACACCAAAACATAACAAAAGCCATACTCTATTTTTGACAAGTTTCTAATATCTGTAAAAACATTCAACAATTTACCATTGTTGGGTAAGTTTTTATTTCAAATTAGTAAAATGGAACATCTCTTAGCCTCACTATATTTTCAGTGATAAAGTAAACAAACTTCAAGAGTTATAAATTATTAAAAAGGTTTGTTGAAAATAACCTTAAAATAGCCATGATAAATTCAACTGTTGTGAACAAAAGCACTTACTAGTGATCTGCATAAAAGTAGTGATGCCTCATTTTCGAGAGGTAACAAACTTGTTTCTAGACTTTTTAAACACACTGTTGTTGCAGCCATTCTAGATATCTAGATACCACACAGGTTAAAAACATTTAGACTGTAACTGGGCACCAAATATATTGCTGGGCAGCAATGAGATGATTAAAAAAATCTCCAAACCTGCATTGTGCCAATTGTACATTAGAACTGATGGTAAGCTGTGTTCTGGAAGATAAAACAGAGGTTTGTCAATTTGAGGCTTAATTTTTTATTTCTAAGTTAGATCGCACATACAGTGCATCTCCAAGAAAATGTTACAAAAAAATCTAGAGCTCAGCAAAGCCTATGAAACCTACATATATGCATGATCACACCTGAGACCAATCTAAGCACACTTCCAACCCAAGATGTTTCCATTTATTGCTTATGTGGGAAGTGTAAGAAAGGCATGTGAAAAGTAAACATGGCATAACCTGCTCCTCATGAAGGCTTCCCCAGACTTAATAGAAATGTGCCTATTCATTCCTCCCTCGACGGTGTTTGCAATATTCTAACGAGAATATTTTTTTCCTCAAATTCCARGATTCCTGTAAATAAATAAAAACAACACATAGGGTAAAACTTACCTTTGGTACTGCACTGGGTAAACACTAGTGGATATTGAGTGAAGTTAACTTCTTAATATTTTAAAATAAAAGAACCAGAAAAGCAGAACTCCTAACTTTTATCATGAGCTATAATAAAGGAATTCACTAATGATCTCTGCTTTCTGGATAACAGCTCCTGCATCATATCATCTTTCTGTATTTTTTTAACAAAGAATAAAGTCACCAAACCAGCTAGAAGCTGGCCATGTGAACAACGTATCACAGCCATTGGGCAGTTAGCTATAAAATCAAATAATAAATGAGTAAACACCAAGGTTAACAGTTTCTGGAAGGGGCCCTTCACTTAGAATAAGAAAATGGAAACCAGTCACAAATTTAGAAAATGCCTTTAGAAATCAAATCCTCTTTAATGAACCACATTCAGTTCAAAAGAAAATTCTCTTTTCTACTGCTCATTTTTTATCTTATCCTTTAAGTCCCTCCCAATTCAAATGTATTTCTCTTCTGCAGGTTGTCAAGGTTGTCAAGAAGAGAGTCATGTGTTTGCAGAGGAACAGCCAAAGTTCAGAAGATTCAGGGATTAAAAGAATTTAAGGTCAAAAAGGACTGTTAGATCAACTCTGACCTCCTATAGTATCACAGAATATAAAATTTCAGACAGTTACCTTATTATTGAGCCCAAACATTTTTGTTTGATTAAAGAATAAATTCTATTTTAGCTAAAACAGTTGTATGTTACGCTTTTTCTGTACCAGATTAAGAACTCTTCAGAGCACCAAATATTTCCTCCCTGTGAAGGTATGCTGTAATTAAGTCACTTCTCAAACATCTTTTTGATAAGGTAAACAGACTGATCTCCTTAAATATTTCACTGCAAGGCAATTTTCAAGTTCTTAAATCATTTTCGTAATTGTTTCTGGCACCATCTCCAATTTTCCATAAGTTTTTTTTTTCCAGATATAACTAAACAGCAAGCTAAAATTCAGTGCCTATTTACCAGTGTAGTATAAAGAGACAAATTCACCTCTTTGCTCCCATGTGATATCTGGCAACATGTATATCCCATCTAGTTCTTTTTTTGCGAAAGAGCAGATTGTGTTTCCTGTTCTCAAAAGAAGATCAGACGAGATTTTTTTGTGGTCAAGCAGCATATAAGCAAGCATCAACAAAACTTGGCAGTAACAAGAAACCTTAAGGGAAGGGAAACAGCAGGATATAGACTATCCAGCAATGTGCTGGTGACTAATTTTGAGTACAGAAACAGAGAAAAACAATTACAGAAAACACTTTCAGATTTTACTTCAGCCATGTGAGAACTTACTGAAAATGTGAAGGTAAATGAAGACAACTTGAGTGAAAGTAACCATAACACAAAAGAACTTCCATTTCTAAAGAAGAGAGGAGGGAAAATAGGAGAGAATAAAGTCAATGGAGATTACAGAAAAGAATTTTGATTAATGTATTGGTGGCCAAGGGCTTATAGGAGGTAACTTTGAAGAAAAAAAGAGCTCAGTAGAGTTGCTAGATCCATAAAGGAACAATATTTAAGGCACTGGGGACAAACTATGCCAATGTGGAAAAAGGCTAAGTCACAAACTCCTCAAGAACCTTCAACTCAAATAGAGTTTGGACCTATGTATACAAGCATGAATGACAGAAAAAGGAACAAATGGACAGAAGGATAAAGTCAGAGACCAAAAATAGAAAATGAAGTATTATCTTCTGAAGAATCAGTAGCAACAAAGCATTCTTAATACATCTTAATAGTAATGAAAGATAAAAAAAAWTGATCGGATCATTTGCAGAAAACACAAAGATATTTTGTCTCGGTCTTTGATACAAAGGACAAGTGCAATCAGACAGCTAACACTGGTGACAAAAAGGGATAAAAGCTTAAGAGTAGAAAAAGGAAAATACAAGTGAAAATACACTTATATAGGTTAGATGATTACTTGTTGAGCTTAATTAACCACAAAGTTAGGATATGCAACAACATGATGTTGGCTCTTGCTGTAAAGCCGGTTACAGAAGTGTCATTCCCTCCCACCTTGCCCATGCCTGATTACTCTGAATTTTTGCTAGCTCTAACAAATAGAGCTATTTGTAAGGCTAATATTAAAACTAAATCATAGAAATTATGAGAGTTAAAAATAATCTTTACTAATGAAAGGTTATTTTTCAGACAAATCAGCTCAGTGTCTAAGGTTCCTATCCTGTAGTCTCACAAACAGCTGCATGGCCTGCATGCAATAGGTGAAAGTATAAACTGCAGTGTAAGGCATGCTAAGAGAATTCATTGAAATGATCTAAGAACCATTAGGAGCTTTTCAGAACTTTCAGTGAAGTTCCAGAATAATGAGAAAGGAAAAATCCAGTGCTATCTTAAAAAAAGAGAAGAAGAGATTAAGGAATGACAGACTTGTCCAATTATTTTCAAATCTTGAAAAATGCTTGAGACAAACAAGGCCAATATCTTTTTTTAACTACAAGGAAATAAATATGTGCCAACTCTAAGTTTGTCATGAGCAAAATTTGGCAAGCCAATAAAATTTCTCCTTCATCAGGAAAATAGTTTGTGAATTGAAAAAATAATAAAAAAAAAGCAGTAGGTGGCAAATATTTTGACTGCAATGAGTCCTGACAAGGTCTTAACAGGAGACTCTCATAAAGAGAAGCTAAAGTCACATGGACTATATTAAACTATTTTACAGCAAGTACAAAATGTATTCAGAAATTTTATGCAGAGACTAGTAATAGAAGAAGGATATTATGAATGTGGCTCAACAGGGGTCCACTTTGGTCTAGTGCTTTGGTGTTTTCATTAATAACATTGGTGGGCCACTGGACAGCCATACAGGAACTGTGCTTTTCAGCTTCTCAGATGATACTAACTTTGCGAGAGAATGGCAGGGAAACATGAAGGAATGGCTGTAAACCACACGGAGGATAGAGTTCTAACTCAAAATAATCTTGGAAAATTATGTTACTGGAAGAAAAAAATAGGACGTAATTCCGAAGGACAAAGCAAAGCTTTTCATTTTGTCCTATTACTTAAAGACTAAATTAAAACTAGTTACTTTTCTTCACTACTATCATTATTTACTATACTTGAAACTATTTTAAATCAAGAAAAGAATCTCTGTATATCTAACAATGAATTTCTATCTGCATAACAGCATTTTTGAAATAGTAGAAACATATTTGTCATCTGTCTAAATGTGTAGGAAGAGGAAGATACTGTATTTATCAGATAAGAGAATCTGCTAAAGTTCAAATTAAAAGTAAACAGAAATTATGTTTAATGAAAGATATGTACACATAAAAATATGTACTCTTAATAAGATGTTTTGAAGAATTAAGAATCATGAGTGAGTCAGTTCTGAAGCAGCTGAGCTCATGATTACACCAAACCCTGTTTTAAACAAATAATAATTTGATCATAYGGCATCAACAGTTCACATCAACAGCTCAATCACTGTACTACCCTTAGACCTATGCTTTGAAGTAGTTATCCCATTTTTTTTCTCAACTGTTTCTCCATCTGTTTTTTCCATAACTCTACACTGAGTAACATACAACACAGTCAATTGCTTATTCAAATATAATTGTTTACTATAACATACAACCAACATTATCTTATGACTATGGAGTGAAATTTTCAAAGCTCCCTATCCTTCACCTTGAATAAATTAATTAATGGGAATTTACTTAAATTAATGGGAATTTTACCACTGATTTAAATAGGACAAGTGGAATATCTACTATCAGAAGTCTTAAGGAACAATTAGAAGAGTCTTGGTCAACAAGGAAATAGGTGTTGGTCAATATCTGGGCTTGTGAGACAAAGGCAGGGAACAAGTGACCTCTTAAAGATCTAGCTTTCCATATTAAGATATAAGATTTGGAATTTCTTGCCACTAGGCAAAATGAATATAACAACTTTGAGTCTTCCAGAAGAAACAATGGTCCTGGGTCAAGGTCTTGGCCCAATGTTTTTCCAGAGTTGTCTGAGATGATGTGAACAGCAACCATCCAGGAACAGGACAGATGACAGATGGCCTTGCAGTCCCTGACAGACAGCATGGGTGCTACAAAYGCAGAGCTAACTCACTGACCCAATTCCATAGCATGGGCAGGTATACTGCAGGACTGAAAGCAGTGTGCTGCTGTTGTAAAGACAGRGATGGCTCTTCAGAGAGGGCCACAGACTTGAAGATGTCAGATATTTAGTGCTGATCCCCTCACTTATTGAGTGCACTGTACTACCACATGATTAATGATTCTTGGCCAAAACTGGTGAGACAGCACTACCCAAGTAATTAGAATACTACTGTAACATCACATAACTAACAGGCTATTTCAGTRCTAGGAGATTAACAGTGAACTTTCTGGGTGCGCATGGTCATCTGGAAGACACCTAATTGCTCCTACACACAGTAGTGACTATAGATAGTCCACTGCCTGTGTAGTCAAGAAGTCTCTAGGCAACCCTCAGCCTCAACTCCTCTTGTACTTGCCATTCGTCTGTCTCACGAGCATAAGCTGAGTTTATGTCTAGACAGCAAGAACAGCACAGGGGTTGCTACAGAGGGGCATACAGATTCACAGATCGCATGTGGCACAAGTAAGTTTGAGTAAGTCAGTCACCATGGCTGGGGGTGCAATCCGGTTGCAGTAAGATCATCTCAGAGATAACTTAAGGCCTTTTCTGTGGGCCCACAGGAGGCTACCATGCCCAGATGGCTATCAACGAGTCCTGCTCTCAAAAGCAGCCTGAAATACCTTAATAAATATAGCTATTACAGTTATACTATTTTAACTGAGCAACTAGTATTAGAGGCCAATGAGAAAAGTGGGAGTTTGGGTTGATGAACTTGTAACTCATGGAGCTACTGCAGAGAGTCCAACATAGGGTTACGAGGATGATCCGAGGGCTGGAGCATCTGCCCCTATGAGGAACGGCTGCGAGAGCTGGGCCTCTTCAGCCTGGGGAAGAGAAGACTGAGGGGGGATCTTATCGATGTGTACAAGTACCTGAAGGGAGGGTGTCAAGGGGATGGGGACAAACTGTTTTCAGTTGTCCCATGTGACAGGACAAGAGGAAATGGGCAGAAATTGAAGCACAGGAAGTTCCACCTGACCGTGAGGGGGAATTTCTTCACTGTGAGAGTGACGGAGCACTGGCACAGGTTGCCCAGAGAGGTTGTGGAGTCTCCTTCTCTGGGGATCTTCAAGGCCTGCCTGGATGCAACCCTGTGCTCTAGGTGACCCTGCTGAGCAGGGAGGTTGGACTAGATGATCTCCAGAGGTCCCTTCCAACCTTACCAATTCTATGATTCTATAATTTTATGACTAGCAATCTGAGACACTGAAGAAGAAAACGAACAGTAGCTATTTTGCTCTTTATGTGTTACAAAGTGTATGCATTTGGTTCATAAAATAACAAAATAGAAAATAAATTTTTTAGGAGTATTCCTACAATTACGGAAGTATAGAAACTTCAGAAAAATGTTATACAAATACACTTTGGTAAAAAATTTAGGCATCTCAGAAGACAAGAATAAATACCTAAACTGGTTAGATCTTAAAGAAAGAAGGTATTGAGATCTAGATATATAATATACTATTTGAAGTAAAATATTAGCAAAACTACAAAATGAAACTAAATGGCTTCCTATTTCACTGAGTACTAAATTAAAGATTTTCTTTATCTTTTTAAATGAAATTGTTCCCCTACCTTCCTGAGACCTGATTCTATCCTTATCATCTAGTCGATCACTTTTATTAGATCATATAGAACACATTGACATCTTTATTAAACATTTTCAGTTTGTGATGGAGCTTTCTTAACACATGTAGTTTCTAAATAGGATGCCATGCTTTTTAAATTCATTTTCAAGAATAAAAATATATGTATTATAATAATGAGTACAGCTCGCTCACCTAGTGGGACAGGACAGGAAGGATTAACAAGTACTGGGTAAATGTAAAAGATGCATTTATACTGAATAGCGGTTGGACACAAATAAATTGCTCTTCACATGAGAAAAATTACTTAAAAATGAAGAAAAGAACCATTTCTCAAGTCATTGGCTACCAAGGTATTAAAAATTCCTGCTTCTGTATTAATTCCCAGCCATGTCCTAGACATCTCCATTGTGCTGTCCACCTTGCAGGCCTATGTAGTATGGCCAAGTTATTCTTGCTATTGAAAACTGGAATATTGCATTTATCAAATGCAGCCTAAACATTGCATCAATAGTTTTTTCGCATTTAACTTCCTAGGTTCCTTTTAGGGCAAAAAATGAAAAAGTCCTTAAGGCAATATAAGCACTTAATCCAACTCAAATACTAAAGAGGACATAACCTTTTAAATCATCTTAAATATTTACGATGCCATAAGCTCTTAAACTTCCTGGAATACTTAGCCTGCCTTAAAACCTCACATTACTCAAAGTCCCTAGAGCAACATAAGCACCTAAACTGCTTCAAATCCTTCCAAAGGACACAACCTTTAAACCAACATTCAGGGTCTAATTTTCAGAAATATTTTTGTTTCTTCAGGCACAATTTTGCCTGGTTTTGTCCACAGATCAGGTAGCTATTTTGAGTACTATTCACACACTTCTCTTGACACAACACTTTCATTTGATGGAAGACTACGCATTGAAAAGACCCTGAGAACTCTGCCACAATGGGCTAGTCAATGTACGCAATGGAAAGGATTCCCTTGGTGGTGGAAGTGGTCAACAATTTAGCCTCATGGAAAGTGAAGAAAGGGAAACACAGAACAGCCACCACAGTCTTGACAGAACCTTGTTCATACCTTTAAGTAATATCTGATGACGGAGCAAGCAAATTCATAATATTTCATCATCAACTTAYGGCAGCAATCGAGAAATAAAATTTGACATCTGCAAAAACAGGGGCAAACTGGGTGAAAATTCAACATTAAATATTGAAAGTAGATTCAGTATACAAGCCACACTAAAGAAGAGGTCAGATGACGTGTATGTAAGAAAACATCTATTCAGGACTTCAAGTTTCAGGATTAAGTGCTTACAGACATACCACTATAAAAATCAAACATGCCCATAACACTTCTACTGTTCTTAATATGCACCTCTTGCTTTCAGTATTGCCCATTCACTTTCTAGTCAGATTTATCTTTCTAATCACTTTGTGGTGACTCTCTTTTCTCCATAAACTCAAGTTCACTTCCACTTGAAGCGGGCAGAAAAATCTGTCAAAGTGATYTTATACACAAAATTTTGAGAGTCAAAAGGACCTTCTCTTTCCAGAATTTCCTGGATTCTSTTTTCTATACATTTCCTATAGCCTAGAAAGAAAATTGTCCTCTTTCCATCCTAAAGAAYACTTTAACCAAGCACTAGAACTATTTGCCCTCCTCTCTAGWAACAGAGTTGCAAACTGTGGAATTAGTTACACTAAAGAGCACCTATCTTATTTGTTCATGGTGGATAAACAAACACAGTAAAATTTTCATTTTTTTTTCCGAGAGTGAGTAAAGCATTAAGTGAAACATTAGTGTTATGGATGTGCTTGGGCATTTGAGAAGAATTACAACTACTTTCTTCTAATTTTGAAATGCATCTGATAGGGGGTAAAAAGTAGGTCACAGTTACACTGCTTCTCATTAGGAAGTAAGTAAATCCATGGCCCTTCATCTTCAGGGCACCTTTCAAAACTTGCATGTTTGCCAAACTTTCGCATAACAACTAAAACTAATGAATATGTACTTCTGCAATTATTATTTTTTAAATTATTTTTACATGAGATACAAGCTACATGTCAGTAAAAGTGCTGTATCCATCACTGAATGCAAAATTTGAAATATACAGCTCAATATGAATTTTCTAAAATATTTGGGAGTGCTTCTAGAGCTACATGACAATGGCTTAAGAGTTTCATAGAGTCCGTGTTTATCRTGAGTTTTTTGAGTAAGTACAATACTATGCAAAATATTATGAAGCTCATTTTTCTTTGTTTCTTTGCATCTCTGCCCTCTCCCCAAAACACTCAGTGTTCAAACATTTGATTACCTCACTATATAGAGGTTGGTTTAATACCACTGAGAGTTAACGAGCATTTCATAACTAATGCAGCTAGTTGTGCAGCTGTGGTACACACGTATCATTAAACTGTTCTCCATAAATTGCTACTGAATCTCCTTCTTGTCCTTTCCATATGATCTCTTTTACATATACTTACAAACTGCCTATTTCCATGCATCCAACCATTCTCAATTTCACTTTTAACTTTTTAGCCAAGTCATTATCACAATTTATACATAATGCAATAATCTGTAAGATTTGAAATTATAAAACATCAAACTACAGTGGCTTAGAAACACTGACTTTTGAGTAATTCCTAAATATAGTATTTGGCATGTTATCTAYGGCACATTGGAATTATCACCATACTATTCCGCAATATTCTACTGAAATAATTATCTACTTCATTAGAAGTCTATGGCAATGGTAAGTCATGAATGCAGCGCCATACTGGGAGGTATAAGTAGCATCATGTAAACAAAATATTGGCTGATGGACTGAAAGAAAGGACTTTGATAAATAGGAGTTCATTAACTACTGTTAAGGGCTCAATGAAGAACTACAGGTATCAGCATATAGAAATCTCATTTACTAACACCATCTGGGACAGCAAAACACCAGAAATGTGTGCAATAAGATTAGAAACCTGGACATAAAGCAATGAGATTCTATTTTAAAAATGAGCATTTAAGTATAAAGTATTTATACTTTAAGAAGTATTAAATACTTCATCTACAAGCACTTTGGAGAGTGGTACATACTACAACAAATGGCCTGCTTAATGCACCTACCTGATCAATAGTTGCTGCTATCATCAGCAATACTCTTAACTAAATTCAGAATGAAAAAAATATATATCACAGTTTACAATAATATATACGATGACATAAGATAAGGAAGAAAAGCTGCTCAATTTTGAGGTTTGGGGATTACCTTCTTCTTTTAAAAAACTATTGCTGAACATGCAGGAAGCTAACCATTGCATCATCTGYCACACAAACACAGAAAGTGGAATTGAAAAGGACCCTCTCCAACAGACCATCTCATCTATCACTTAAAAATATTTGTTTCCCTTAAAAATATGAAGAGAGTAAGTGAAATCAAAATCCAAAACATCACCCTTTAAGCTGCAGTTTTAATAGAGATTAGAAAAAAAATGACTCCTGCTTCAGTACAGTTTTAAAAATGCAAAATAAAAATAGCCTACTGGTTATATATGTACATATGAGTATAAACATTTACTTCAGTAATAGACCTCCAGATTTACACAGTCTAATCCACCATTTCAGCTAAAAGTGGTAATGCTGCATTATTCACAATTAGATTCAAGATTTTTACAGACCTATCTTTTTATGAAAAGGATCCCCAGAAGCATGGTCTTATKTAACTAAGAAAAGGATTTTCCTTCATTAGGAAACTGTGAAGTCTGACAAGGCATGGCCTTGGATAGCGGAACAGTTGGAGCTCAGCACTTTACATGTCCATCCTACAGGCATTTCAGCAGATTTTGTACTACTGCACGCATTCAGTGTGGTTTTGGAGTACATCACTTGGTTTGGYTTCATCAAAGGAAAGGTTCAAAAGGGACCTAGTTTATGCTATCACTTCTGAAGTACAGTTTTGATTTGAACTAAAATACTGTTGTAGGTGTACCCATGCCTATTAATACTAAGATGATAAAACCATGTGACTGTTTTGTTTTGTATGGCAATGAGTACAGATYTCTTTGGCTTTGGCAGAATTGTCTTTTTCACCTTGTCAGATAACTGGGTATTTTCAGTCGTATTTAGGGACTCAGCTTCACAAGCCAACTSCTCTTCAGCATTAGGTGTGACTGACTTGCAGACAACTGAAGAGCTGAGGAATTTAGCTGTAGGGCTTCAAACCAAATTTCTCCAAAGACACAGTAGGTATCATCTTCAAAATACCCAAAGGCTTCATTTTCATCATGAATTTTAGAGGACTTAACAGTAATRTATGCATGCTGAGGGATTTGTATGATAAACTTCAACATGCATGCAGTAAATTATTGCAAAATCAATTAAAAATCATACAGAAAAAATCTGATTAGAGTCACTGATTTTTTGCAGTATGCCTTTCAAAAAGTTGAAAAAATAGAAATATGTCTTTTGGTAACATATGATCTGGGATTCCTCATGTAAGATTGCACAGTTTCAGATAGTTCACCTGGAGTTTATCTCCCATTATGTTCAACATTTTCATCAGAAAGAGAACTGAGAGATAATGACCTCTTGGGAAAAGGTTGATGACCTTGATTCTGCTCTCAATGAATGTCTCAGAAATCATTTATCATATCCTGYAAAAAACACAGGTATAAGATGCACCCTGAGAATCAAAATACCATTTAACTGCTCCACTGAAGAGATCTTTCTCCCTAAAAGACATGATGATAGACCAGTTTTTTCCCCTGAGCGAAGATATTAGCTAAAACTGTGTTGCATTCTCTGTCAGAGTAAAATTAGGGGAAGGAGGTGGAGAGGAAGGGGATCACATTTTAGTTTTATTCCACTTATGCTACTGCCTGTCACTAAAAGATGAAGGGCTGAAATCCCATCAGTCTGGATTTGCAGATCTGAGGATGAAGAATTAGTATTTTTCTGTTTTTGCAGAAAACTTCTTGACGTATGGCTCCATTATTGAATGTTAACAGCTCCAGTTTAAATTACAAGTGACGTTCTATTAGCATAACCCATACTTGGTTTCTAYTTAAAAATAAGATTTTAGCCAAAATTGTGTCAGCTGAGAACCTACATATTTTCATTTGTTGCTACAGATAAAGAAGAGAAGTAATTTTATATTTCACTACCATAAAGTATGAAGTCTAGAATAGCAGCAATATTAAAAAATATTTTGAAGATATTACTGATAACCCCTTCAGTTGAAGGAAGGAGTGGCAAACGGGTGGCCCTTAGCAACTACTCAAAAGAGAAGGCCTTAAAAAGCCTCTTTTACAGTTGTCTCTCCAAAATATTTTTTTTAATAGAAATGTTTAAGAAGCCCTACAATTGCACTGTGGAATAACCATTCAGTTAGCTTTGGTTTCCATTAGTGATGTTGTCAACAAAATACATTGGCACCACAGATGGGTTTTGCTCTCATACTTTGTAACTACAGCCTGAAAAAWTGTGTTTACTGTGTATCTTATCATTGGGTTTAACACATACAAACACAACTGTTCTTCTAACATATACATGTATCAGTGTATCACAAATTACATGAAATAGTTGTTCTAAATGGCCAAGTTACCAATGCAGTGTGTTTGCATGGTGTTATTGTCCACATAATTATACAGCACTTCAAACTGTGTAATAGCAAGTAACAGTATTCATTCCAAATATCAGAATTAACTCTTTTTATACTAAGACGACAAAAATAACATCCTCATTATGGAGCACAATCAAGGTCTGGACATGTCCTTTGCATGGCTAAGGGACTGAATTAATTTAAGTAACTTTAGAGTAACTTAGAATTCAAACAGACCCAGAAATCTGATCCAACTGAAATGAGTGGGACAATTTCCAATAGTTTTGACAGGAGCTAGGTTGGGCTGCTTAGGCTAGCCTTAMTATTTGACTGTATTAAGTCAATTCACATCTCTGTGCCTTAAAATCTCCATGGCAAAAGTATTGATAATTATGTGTATGACTGAAGCTCCTTGAAATAGCTACAAAAGCATTGTAACCAACATACTGTAGAAATATTCTAACATGAAGAATATTGTTTTCCATTATAAATGCATGTTTCATACCATTTCCAACTCCTGGATGGCTCATGCCAGGGAAGTGCAATGGCATGCAGTAGGACACCGGAGTCTATAAAATCATCACTTCAGTGAAAGGCCATTCCATTCATTTTTTAGAAGGTGTATGTTAAGCTGGCATACTTGTTCAACTTATCCACTACCTCTCACTCCCCTGTATCAAAGGAAAGATACTTCACATTAAACTAATATGACTCCATCTCTCTCAAAGTAGAAAATGAACAAAATTGACAGAATGGGCATAAGCTCCAATTAATCAGTGCTCTCAACCAAGTAATTCCGGAATTCGATCATCCAAAAAACACCACAGAAGAAAGACTTACGTATGCTGAAGAAGGGAAAACAAACTGGTAAGAACTTTTCCTTCATCTCTTGCCTGACTTACATCTTTAGACAAGATAATGGAGCAACTAATTCTGGAAATCATTTCCAAACAAATTAGGGACAAGATGATTGGCAGTAGTCAGCACATATTTCCAAAGGGGAAATTGTGCTCAATCAACCTGATAGTATTCTAGGATGAGATGACTGGCCCAGCAGATAACAGCATAGCAGTGAATGTTGTTTATCGCAACTTTAGCAAGGCTTTTGACACTGTCTCATAACATTCTCATGGACAAACAGATGAAACACAGGCTACAGAAGTGGTCTGCAAGGTGGACTGAAAGCTGGCTGAACTGCTGAGCTCAGACGACTGTGACCAGCAACACAAAGTCAAGCTGGAGGYCATCACTAGTGGTGTTCCCCAGGAGTCCAGTACTGTTTAATATCTTCATTAATGACATAGATTATGGGACAGAGAGCATCCTCAGTAAGCTTGCACATGATACATACATGTGAAGAGTGGCCTACATACCTGATGGTGGTGCTGCCAATCAGACAGACCTTGACAGCCTGGAAATGGGCAAACAAGTATATCAAAAAATTCAACAAAGAGAAATGCCAAATCCTGCACCTGGGCAAGAATAATCCATGCAGAAGTACAGCCCAGGGGCCAATGAGGTACAGAGTAGCTTGGCAGAAAAGGATCTGGYGGTCCTGGTGGACACCAAGTTGAACACAGGCTAGTAATGTGCCCTTGCAGCCAAGAAGGCCAGTGGCTTCCTTAATGGCATCAGTAAGAGTGTTGCCAGCAGGTGAAGAGCAGGGATCCTTTCCCTCTCCTCAGCAATAAGGTGGCCACAGCTGGAGTACTGGGCTCCCCAGGACAAGAGAGACATGGACATACTGAAGTGAGTCCAGTAATGAGCCTCAAAGATGATTAAGGGACTGGAGTATCTCTCATATGAGGAGAGGCAAAGAGAGCTGGGACTGTTTAACTTGGAGAAGAGAAGACTCAGGGGGATGTTATCAGAGTGTACAAATACCTGATGGGGAGAAGTAAAGAAAACAGAGCCRGACTCTTCTCAGTGGTACCATGACAGGAAGAGGAACAATTAGCACAAACTGAAATACAGGTAGTTGTGCTTAAACTTAAGAAAAAAACTTGTTTACTGTGATGGTGGAACAAGTTGCCCAAAGAGGCAGTAGAGTCTCCATCCTTGGAAAAATTCAGAACCCAACTGGACATGGCCCTGAGCAACCTGCTCTGGTTGAACCTGCTCTGAGCAGGACGGCTGCACTAGACAATCTCCAGAGATGCCTCCAATCTCAGCAATTTTCTGATTCTGTGAATAGGGAATATACATGTAGTTTTTTAAAAACATTCTCAGTACCAATTTATCATTACACTTTCTAAAACTGTCAGCAACAAGCAAAACATCTTTCCCTTTTTGCCTATTTGAAACTTCAGGTTGCCCTGAGTTGACCTACAGAGACTTTATTCATTACCTATATAGAATGCGACTGACCCCCATATGGGATTTTTTATTATAAAAAAACAACTGCTGATTTAGATGTCTGTGCTGAGTAACACTTGTTCTGACAATTTTGTTGCAGTCATTAAGCCTCTTGAAGGTATACTCCTCAGGTTTCCATACTCAGACTCATTCACTGGAGCCAGATGTTCTCAGCATTTAAAGTCTACTCAGTTTGAACTCTGTAACCAGGTCAGGACAAAACATCAATCACAAAATAAAACTTAAGAGATCGATACAAATACACACAATCTTTCACTACTGATACATACTCTGCTTAGTGGTACCTTGGCTGAACTGCCCTTTACATTTGTTCAGAAGTGGAGTAGTTTTGGTGGGTTTTTGTGATAATGTGTAAAATTCCATTCAAAACTAAACATTCTTGAAGCAGCAGAAGGATAGGGAATTGTAAATCCAACTCAAAAAAAGCCAGCCAATTGTGAAAAAAATCAAGCCTATGGAACCTGTACACTCTACGAAAGGCCAGCTTGTCAGCTTCAGGAAATTTCTGCTTATTTATCAGTGAGAATCTTGGTCAGCAGTACTGAAAGTGTTTCCATGGGAAATATTTTGATCATGTTTACAGCATATAGTTTACTAATATTGAGATCCAAACACTGGGGAACATTATTTTGTTTAAGAATTAAAGAAAATACTTGGCTAAAAGTTATTAATATGAGCTTACTTCCCTTCTCTGAGTACTTTCTTTAGGCCATTTAGCTCTGAAAAAGATACAGCAACAATTCTTTTAATAAAATAATAATTTTTTCAAGTTGAATAAAAATTCCAGGAATCACAAATTCTTTGTGGTTTTTCATTGGCATATATTCTCTTGCTACTATGTAATTACTTGCTAAATGTACCAAATTATAAATAATAAAGAAAAGACAGAAACCAAACCAAGGAAACAAAAAAGAATATTCAAAACATTAAATGGAAATGAAAGAAAAATGTAACCCACTTCAATGACACTCATCAATCAACCATAAGAGGAGGTACCATAACACTGCTTACAATGAGCAATACTSTGTTCTGCCACAATAGGATGTGTGTATGGACTACGGCCATATTTAATGCATATTTTATTACTTTTCATAATTTAAGAACAGAAATGTTAAAAGCTCATATGAATAATCAGCTAAGTCTAGCTGTCCATGATAATCATTGAAATACATGTAAATTGGCTAAAAAAGACATATAATTGTAAGTTATGCCAGTATTTCTTTGCTATATGCCTATATCTTAACTAAAACACAAATGCAGAACAGTACACATTCCTTCATATGCCTTTTAGACTCATTCAACGATTCTATTGCATGAACATTCACTTAACATATAGCCCTGATTCATAAAAACTAAAAACTGATGAAAGTGGTGTGTTATCATCATATGTTATGTGACAGAGTCAAAATATAGACAGCACTTTAAATTACAAGAGAAATATTTCAATACAAATGGAAAATACCATTCAACCACAACCACATTTACGAGAATATAAATATTATTAATATTAACTGATATCAGAGCAATCTTTATTTTCAAATTGAAGTTATCTATTCACTTGCTTTTAAAAATTAGCCCATCTATATTAACACCAGATTTTTGTGACTCTCTTTTATTGTGAGCAGTATTAAACTAAATGTTAAAATCTCATGATACAACTTCATTTTCATTTTATTATCTCATTAATATATTAAGTAACCAAATAAAATTAAAACGTGCTTCTCATCCTAGAGACAAAATATATTAAAAAATGTATCTATTTATGTTTGTTTCATAGTTATGACATTTGAAAAACATTTTCCTAATGGTTACATACAATGTCTAAGCAATATGGAAAATGTCATTTTAATAAGCTTAAATTCATCATCATAATTTTGTTTACCCATTTGTAAGCAGGAYATTTTTGTCCCACTGACAGTGGTAACATTCCTGTGTCTTAAGTCTCACATTCTAACACTTGAGATAGAGTTTATCTGCCTTAACATTTAATAGAAAAGTTAGATGTCTAAATTTGTGCTGGTCACCTTCTATTCCTTCTCCTTCTATTGTCAGTGACAAGAAAAAGGCATCTCCAAAGGACAATTCATCACATCTGAAGACATCCCAAAGAAAGCCTATCTGAGTCTTCCTTCTGGAGGCGTCCATCTCTATTCACTGACTGGAGAAGTCTATAGCAGCTGGCCTCGACTTACAACATCTAACCTTCTAGATGGCTGAATTCAGGGCATATTAATCCCCCCCTTGACATCATACTCAAAGAGTGCACTGGAAAAATAAGCAGAAGATGTAGAAAATTGGAATTCTCAACAAGCACAGAATCAAAATCCATTGCTCCAGAAAGTTCAAAGAACATGAGTATTTCTGAAGATAACAGAGGATCTGCACATTTAAAATTTAACACAGTGTTTGATCTCCAAGTCAGGACACACTCAGTTATTTCGGGGAGCTTAAGAATATACAGAGAATATTTTGAGAATATGCTGACAAACTCATATGCTTCTTCTGAATATGAGTAAGCAGATATTTTCCAAAGCTTATAACTCAGTGCAGTAAGCATAGACAGTCAGCAGCATGGCAAAAGGCACGTCTTATAACCCATTAAAGCTTCTCTCTTTCAAGTCCTTGCTCAAAAAAAAGTAAAGGATTCTGAGACTTTTTTTTAGAACCGACAATCTTTTTTCTATGCTCAGAAATTAAAACAATTTCCCAGAAGCTTTTAAAAAGAGATTCAGCCCATAGTACAGCTATGGACAGAAAATTTCTGCTAAGCTAATCAAAGGCGAAATTTAACAAAGCTGAATTTTAAAGAGCTAATTCCTTTTTCTCAATTATTTCAAAACACAAGGAAGCCACCAAATAAAAAAATCCTAGAAGACAAAAGAACATACTGGAAAGTATCACAATACATCTGCTCAGCTTTGGTATGTTTCCATAGGCATCCACTTAGGATTATGGTCTGTCCCAGACTAGCCACATGCACCTGCAAACAGATTTTGCAATACAAAGTGATAAGCTGCTTTACAGATCTCATTGCCTTCTGACTGCCCTCTGATCAGGCTTCAGGAAAATATCTGGTTCTATTGTGAATTAATGAATCTTTCCTCCATGACTTTTTCTCTGCTTTTGACATTTTAAAACTCAAATATTATTAAAAATATATCTTCCTTTTAATGGACCATATCAAAAAGATACTCATTATCCCTATTTTCAAGGTCGTGTTTGTTCATGTCCTTCTAATTGTGGTGCTAATTCACACCTGTAAATATTTTCRAAGAATTCAATGTTTATCTTAGTTATCTCCACAAGTCTTTAATATGATTTACACATTTTAGAAAGCTCTCAACTTCTGCAGTTTCTCAACTTTTGCTAAAACTTGAGTAAAAGCCCAAACTCAATAGCTAAATATAGCCAAGAAAAAAAATCAAAATAAGAAATCTTAAAATATCACAATATAAAATAGAAGAATCTTCTGCAATTTTGCTTTTCTATAAATATTCACAGAATCACAGAGTAGCTGAGGCTGGAAGGCATCTCTGGAGATTGTCTAGTGCAGCCGTCCTGCTCAGAGCAGGTTCAACCAGAGTAGGTTGCTCAGGGCCATGTCCAGTTGGGTTCTGAATTTTTCCAAGGATGGAGACTCTACTGCCTCTTTGGGCAACCTGTTCCACCATCACAGTAAACAAGTTTTTTTCTTAAGTTTAAGCACAACTACCTGTATTTCAGTTTGTGCTAATTGCTCCTCTTCCACTGAGAAGAGTTTGGCTCCATCTTCTTTACTCCTCCCATCAGGTATTTAATATCAGAATGAAACATTACTCTGTATTTTACTATTCTGAAGAGGAGAAGACTCTGTGTCTAAATTAATCCAATTATTAGTCATGTATCTCCAATCCACAGATCATATTCAGTGCTATACAAAATCAAGTTAGTGTTTTTAAGATTCATAAATAGCTATGGATTATATAGTGTCATGTCTTTACTATAAATCATTATAAGGCACCTATTTGCTTACTATGTATTTGTGACTATTTCCTGGATTTGGAGATCTGAATTCTAATTTACAAAGCAAGTAAAAATCCCTGCATTCACCACAGTGTGAAACACACAAAAAAGCAATAGTTCCTTACTAAATTATAATTAAGGTGGTCCACTCATTTTTTTTCTTTTTAATTCTTATAAATGGCAGGGCACTGAAAACATCTGCAAGTTAGACACCTTAGACTATACCTCACCAAGCACTTCAGGCTGCAGAAACCAGCACTGCTGCCTACAGGCTATCTTGCCATGCCACATTTAGCTGCTAATTCTCGTCCCCATTACCCTGTGTACCACCTGAGGCACTTTGGCAGCAGAAGGCTGGGGTAAGTCCAGTTGAAAACAAAACCATACAAACAAATGGCTGTTTTTAGCCAGATGCATTCTCTAAACATATTTGTCACGTATCGACACAAACAGCTACGCACACTGAGGGAGAAGGGCAGAAAGGGGAGAGGGGAAAAAAGCTGGAACCTCTTAAACGGGAGAATCAGTTGGAAGTGTTCACTGAACACTGAGTCTAAAGCTAAGCTATCAAYGGAGAGACATGAGCTATCCAAAGAGTAGTATCAAATTCCTCAGGCATTAATTTTAAGGTGGAATGAGTCAGCCTCTGGAGATGCCTACCTTTCTCCTGAGCATAAGCAGAATCCAGAATAACTCACTTAAGATTTAGATAACCAGTTCCTACATATCTAAATTAACACAGATGTAGATGCATACAAAATGGCATAAAAAACATGTTTATGATTCTTTTCAGCACTTCATTTTCCTTAAAAAAAGATTTTTTTGCTGTATAGGAAAGAAATTGTAGAATACCTTACCATTAGGCAAGCATAGGAGCACAGGCGGTTCGTATTTTCTGTACGCTCTATAAATGTTTTCATAAAATGTATTTTATACTTATAAGCACTATAATTCAAGCATGTAATATATATTCCTCCTACAGAGTATGTAAGTCCATAGCAGAAATAGTCACAATCACAGCTTCATTATAAATCACTTACATTTCCTTGGAGTCACCTAGTCACCTTCTTGTGTTGTAGGAAGGAACTGCCCTCTTGCTCTAACTGGTCTTCCTTCCACAAGTGTCTTTCACTTTTATAGCAGGAGAGGACAGAAGGTCCTTAATTTTCACTTAAAATTACCTAAGGGAAAGAAAGGAAAAGAAAGTAGTTAGTACAAGCCTTTCTTTCTGTGTTCTAGAGCAAGGTATTATACTTTACTTCTTTTATTATACAAGGTATATATACTTCTTTAAAACACACTTAATACATTTAGAAGGCTATGGTTTTGCATACATGCATTGCATACCTTGCAAGAAATCTCACATCCTTTACATCTTTCTTTCTTAATATCAAGCATCTAAAGCAGTCATCTGCTCTACACCTGTGATTCATAACAAGATTAAATTAGTCTGAAAAGCCAAAGTGTACAAATTAAAATAAAATTTCCTGTTATCAATGATTTATTTCACAACACTAAGAAATTTTGAATATTTTTGGCAGGGTTCATGCATATAATCAAAATTTTGATGAGCACAGGTTCACTGGAAACTTTGTTACCCATTACTAATAAATATTCTAATTTTAATTCTCCATTATACAACACAGTTCTCTATTGCACTACATCTTACTATTCTGAGAGTAAATATTGGAGTTTTGACAGATAGTCCCATGAAAACTTGACTCACCGTTCAGTCACAGTTAAAACAGAAAATCCAATGTTAGAAATAATTCACAAAGAAGTAAGGAACAAAACACAAAACACCATTTACCACTGAGCTAATCCCCATCTTGCACACTCCTGCTCAGTTCAGGTACCCTTCTCTCAAAAGAACAACACAACAGAACTAGAAAAGCTTCAGAGAAGGAAAACATACATAATCAAAGGCTYAGAATGGCTTCCATAAGAGAACAATTCAACACGCCATGACTATCCAGGCTAGAAAAGAGACAACTGAACGGAAGATATGATAAAAGACTACAAAAGCCTGAATAYGATAGAAAGGTTGAATAGAGATCAGATGTTCCTTGTCTCTTTGAACTCAAGAACTGTCTAGTAAAAAACAGGTCTGAAAAAAAAAAGCAGGAGAGTGGGCTCCACAAAATGGGTCATCAACTTGTGCTCTCCTTCCCACTGATGCTGTAGATACAGTGGGTTTTTATGAGTTCAAGAGGAGAGCAGTGGGTGTTGTTTTGGAAGAAAGCCATTCATAAAGACAGTATAGAGCCTAGTTCAACCACTGTTTGGAAGCAGTATGGTCAGTCTTGTCTCCTTCTGTATTCATTGATGATGGTGCTAATTGAACAAATTCTTACATTCATTCTACAATATTCACTACACAAGGCATACAACACTATAGCATCAGGTACACAGGGAGTCTAGTCTTGCATTTTAGTACAGGCTAGATCCTTCTGAACTGCAAAGTAAATTCCCACGGTTCTCTGAATTTTACTACATGCTTAACAAACTTGGCTTTTCCAAAATATTCCCCGAAAATTGACTTTTCCAAACTAGTAGCATCACAGAAAACAATCAAATAAAGAAGTAAAATTTTACTGCAAAGCAGTGTTTTGTAACCTTCATCTCCCCAGTCCACAGTTTCAAAGTAGCTGAGGTTAAAAAGCAAAGCTCTGCTTCTGAAGTTGTTTACTAGTTTCATGTGTAGAGTCTGCAACTTCACTCATGTGTTTCCACACAGTTCAAAACTTAAATAAATGCTGGTCAGCATGTCTATGTCCCAAGTTTCCCCTCAAAGCAAACATTAAAAATCATATACTTTGTATTCCAGTATCTCCTCTTTTCCTTTTATGTCTAGGATACAGCAGTGTTTTTGCTGTATTTTGGTTAAGTGCAGATCAATTAAAATTCCTTCAGGGATGCCTTCTGAACCAGTGAAAACTGAATAACTGACATCAGGAACAAAGACTTTATGCTGTCACAGAATGGCATGTCATTTTTATGAGAAAAACTATGTTAATTAATTCTATCCATATCTACCAGACATGCCAAAGGACTATTCCTAGTCCTTTCTATTATCTTGCTGATAGCAAACATAAATGGCACTATGCATTGGGAAACAGATCTTTGGGCTTGTGAACTAAGCATATATTCAGACTTATGTACTGGAACATTATATGAAAAAACCCTTACTAAGTTAAAAAAAAAAAAAAAAAAAAGAAGAAGAAGAAGAAGAAGACAAAAATAACTTTGCTCAGACAAGAGCATGCAACCAAAATGCATGAATTAGTACCCTAACATTTCACACACACATCAAAAAGTTTCTTCTGTATCTATATATAGACATATTTATTATCATTCTTTCTAAATCCAGCAATGAGGAACTTGGAATACAGATACTTTTTTTTTTTTTTTTGGTCCGCTTGATATATTGGATGGAAGTACATCTGGTGTTCTAGCTATTCTCCCTCATCACTTCTACAATTTGCAGATGAGAAGAGGCTGTTACTCTGTTTGCCATTAGGTTTGCTCTGCAGCTCAAGTAGCTAAACTAAAGAGGAAACAAACTTCACTGGACAGCATAGATCACATAGCCGGGATCAAAGACCCATTTACTACTGACTTACACCAAAATATTAGGCAAGTTCTCCCTTCTACCACTTGTTCAACTTACCTATTTAGAAATTAAAATCTTTAGGATAAGATTATAAATCATCGAGCACAAAAACAATCTAAGTTCTGCCTGAGATCCTGTATTACCACTGTAATACTAATTATAAATAACTGCAAGCAGTGCCAAAAAAGAACTGAGTGTCRTAGAATTCCTATACGGACAAAGTCAACCTTCTCACAAAATTTTAATATTTAGAGAAGTAGACTCTACACACCACAACAGGTAAAAACTGTATTGCAGGATACTAACTACCTAGAAATCTTATCTCACGAAACCACAAAACTCACAAAACAATAAATGATTTACTAGTAAACCTTGAAACCTCCATTAGGAAAGATGTTTCAACACAGAGCAAGAAAATAAACAAATATCTGTGGCAAGGTGCCTCAAATCTAATCTCTGCTATTACTCTGATTTGGAAATGGCATAAGGAGAAAACGAGATCAATCAGAATGTAAAGGATTAAAGAACTGAAGACATTATATTGCAAACTTCCCTAAATGTTTTGCTGTTAAACTGAATTAAGCTATTTTGTTCATTTGTAACTTAAGGATGATCAAAAAAACACTACTTGAAAGAAAACTAGAGTTGACATCATCTCCCTTCTCTTATACAATAAAAAGAATAAAAGGCTCTTAAAGTATTGTAGCAAGTAAAATGGTCTATCTATTTTCAGAAGCCATAGATCAGTGCCATTAAAATAATGGCAATTTCCCTTCTATGCTGATACATATCTTTTGCATGATCTAAAACACACACTAAAATTTGAAACATTTTAAAATCTAGACATCTCATCACTTGTATACCCAATTTTTCATCTTTTGCATTTGGATAGAGATTGAGTTGAAGAAATATTTCTCACAGGCCCTGTAGATCCATTTAAAATTTATTTTTAAAATACTGACCAGAAGCAGAATCTTAAGCTTAATCCTAAGGACATAGACTGGTATGAAAATAAAGGTAAGATTCATATCTGATTAACTCCTTTCAATGCTTAATTGTTTATCATGCCAAAGTAAATTCTACACATGAAATAGGTGAAAAACAACATGGGCTAACCAGCTAACAGTTAATCTGCCAAGAATGGATTTTGGGACACCTGGATGCAACAGCTGGTAAAAATGATTTTGGCATTCAAGCTTGTGGAGACTAAACAGACAGTAGGTAGTAATCTTAGGTAGTAGCTCTTGTGGCAAGTATGTCTGGGACTATTTTTCTTCAGCAAACCCCAAAAGAGTTTTCTCTGATGGAATTCCTTACAGTTCTGTCTGCCCTCCTCCTTTCAGCCTTAGACTGCTGTTCAGCATAGGACTACACAGCAGGATTTAAAGAAAACAAAAGCTAAGCAATTCAGYGCAATTCGACAAACGCAACGTCACCTTGAGAATGTTCCAAAGCCCCACCTTGCCATCAGCCCTGGTGCTGACAAGACTACAGGTGGAATTCAAGMTTTATTTTTTAACACACCACCCTCTCTAGATGGTTTTGATCCCGATTACCTGACTACCTACATACATTACTGTTACACTACAGCAGCAGATGTGCAAAGGTCATCTGTGGAGGGAAAAGATGAGGGAAATTCCAGAAAATTTTCTTTATGCATTTCTTCTCTTCTTCTCTTCTCTTGCCTACCACTCTCTCTTTTGGTGAAAATCCTCTCCCCTCTGACCACTATGTGAAGAACATAATACTTGCTTTGAGCCAAGTGGGACAGGGGCACAAGAGGCAAGCCTTCAAAGACAGCCAGGATTCCTCCTTGTCACCTCAGGCAATGCACAGACGTGGGAAGGGTTTTGGCTGGATGTAATGACCGTCAGCATGGCTGGAGCTAAAGATACACAGGTATGAAGTTCAAGAAACAGACTATGTATTGTTAAACTCTGGGAACTGGTGCAGGACAGACAACAGGATCATACAGTGATCTGAGAGGAGCAGAGGATGACTTAAATTGTAATATGAAATGCGACAGCCTCAATGCCTGAAAGAACATGCTCATGTGGACTCACCTCATTGCAACTGCGAGTTGTTAGCAAGATGATCTCCCTGTGTCATCTTCAAATTCAAAATTTGCTTTTTGAATTTTGGCAGACTGGGACACAATTAAACACTCAAATATACTGTGGAGTTTTCTAAGTGAGTCTGATTTATTTATTGTCTTCACTATATTGGCTGGCATGTATTTATTACACAAAGCAGTGCAAGTCACCTTTTTTGAATAACTGCTATTTGTATTGCATATTTCATTTTCTACATGCAGAGCATAAAGTGGTTTTGAGGGATAACTGCAAGACTTCCAGACAGAATGCAGCTACATTGGCAACATAAGCCAATTTAAACTAGGGCTGATGCAGGCCTAACCTCCTTCCTCATCAGCTCTAGCTTTAGACTTCTCCCATACTTTCTTGTGCTGACTTGGACATTTGTGCAACCACGGGGTAAGACGCGTCAGGAAGCTACATTATTTGAAAACAATCCCACCCTAAAAAGTGATCAATTTTTGGCCAAAGCCAAAGCAGGCACATCACTTCTGGTGGAATCAAAGAGTGGGAATCTGTGGCCAGGGATAAACATGGGATCAAACAGTCATGATGTAGGTTGGGCTGCACTGCAATGCAAGTGCAATGCAAACCCTGAGCATTTGGGGGTACAGTCTGGGGAATACCTCTTCTAGCAGCAACACCTGCATTCTTTCTGGAAATCTTGCAGTTATCCTCAAAACCACTTTATGCTCTGCATGTAGAAAACGAAATATGCAATACAAATAGCAGTTATTCAAAAAAGGTTAAGCACGACCTCCTATTTCCCAGCACTGTGCCTGCCGAGTCGTGCCCATGCAATTGTTCTTGGAGCTGCATGGTCAACCACCCTAGGGAACTAGTCTACAGTGGAAGTAAACTGGCAAAACACAAGTTATTGTCAACCTGGGAGGAGTCCACCTTGCAGATCCACAAAGAATTGTATAAACATCTACAGACTTATAGCAATGAGCAGAAGAAATCCAAAGGTGCTTAAGCTACCTACTACCAAAGAAACATTTACCAGACCGTGACCTAATTATAATTAGTATACAGACTCCTGCAGTCAAAGGGTATCAAATACAGCTGAAGCCTTCCAAGTACTGCCACCCCCAGCTGCTGTCCCCTCTATTCCTTCCCAGCCCACAGAGAAGGGTCCATACTGCAGATCAGACAGAAGTGCAGTCCCTGAGGTACAGCATGGAGCACGTGCTCCACCAGAGCACCCTTGTGACAAGGACGGGCTGCGGAAGGGCAGCTGGGCCTGCAACGCTGAAATGCAGCAGCTGCCTGTTTTGGTTTACACGGCTGGATCCTACTATTAGAGCAGAGGGACACACCTGAAGCTTTAAATCAGTTTTGAAAAGTGATCTGGCATACTTCACCCTATTACTGGATGTTTAGATAGGTAGGCATACACTTGGGATCAACTGCCTAAATAACCCATTATTAGTATTATATTATAAAATGAAAACTAAATCAAAGTAAGAGGCTAAGTCTACTGCCCTTAAGATTAAATACCTTCTAAAAATACAAGAAATTGTATTTTAAAAAATACAGCTGCACTAAATTCTACTTTACATCACACTTCATTTCAACCACACATTTTACATCACTTTCATTTCAATCATACTTGATTTTTAAAATGTATTTAGCATATTTTTTTTCTAGAGGAGATGGCTGTACTTCATCTAATATACAGTATGTAATTACATAAGCATTATCTATATCATTTAGGGCACAAATTTAAACAATAATGGTCCACGCTCTAGTACACTATTGTCCACCTTTTAATAGTTATTGAAGGACCCATTTTAAATGAAACCTTAGTATCAGCTATCTATTTTTAAACAGAATTGTCAAGTATACTATGACAGAATCTATAGTCCAAAACATTTTATTAATTTTATTTAATAATTTTAGATTTATGTATTCATTCCCCCCTCCCCAAAATTAAATAAAAAAGGGAAAAAAAAACACTCAGAGAAAACAGACAGGGAAAAATACCTTATCTGCATTTCTCTTGCAATTCCATTTGGACAACAGTATTTCCTAAATGTAGCCTATTCACTGCTGGATATGTAATTACCTTTGGTTCATAGTCTAGACATTAATGCTTTCGTAGTATTTAAGACTCCTTGTAACATGCTTGCTGCTTTAAGTAAGCAAGGCTAAATCTTGACCAGATAAATTAGCAAAGAATGCAATAAAAGCTGCAATAAAAGAACTTTATCCTCCAAACCTTCAAGTTGCTGCTAAATGAGATTTCTTTGAAATGCAGATCAGTTGAACTAGATTAGTGAATTTTAGCTCCTGTCAACATCATAACAAAATACAAATACAATTGTTCACTGGCCTTATCTCCATGCTTCCATCTGCTGCCTTGTTATTTACTTTCCTTGATTTACTATGCAGATCTAAATAAGACACATCAAGGAGGGCTTACAACACAATGGCTTCTTAAGCTTTACATCAAGGTATTTGAAACTGAAGCCCTGAAAGGGCTGCCATCAAAGACATATCTCTAATGAACTTCCATATCAGAGAAGGTTTGGTATTTAATACTGCTGTGAAAAGAAAAAGCTACAAATCAGAATGGCCTATGAAGGAAAATGTCTGCAAATCTTGATGAGATTAGCACCTACCAGAATTAATATCCCAATAAAAATGATATCTGGTTCCTTGAAGAGTTAAACTTCCAACCTTTGCAAAAATAATGCATAGTGTCAGAATAGGAAAACACAGTTGACAAGGTTAAAAGGTCAGGGCAGTATTTTTTTCTCTCTATAAAATCTTTTAAGATACATTTTTTTGCTTGTGGCTTGGTTAAGATATTGTTGACAAACTAGCCTGGGAATGGAATAATTAACACAATCAACAGTGCTGCTATGTTACTTTCTGCAACATCAAAATTTTACCATATCTTTAAAAAAATTAGCAACAGCTTCATGTTGAAGCAACATAATCTAAAATGACAGCATGCAACATTTGTTCATCAATTTTACTATTTCCCTTTCTCCCCCACAGCAATCTATGGCAGTGCAGGATAAAATCTTCTGTCAGTTTGCTTAAAAAATAATCCTTCTATTACATGCCACAACCCCATTTGCAAAGTGCAATAAAAGAAGTAAGAAGTTTCCTCCTCGTGATTTCCGTTCTCCACATATATATCCAAAACATTAAACAAATCTAAACAGTTTAAAAGTTTCCACAAGCTGTATGTAACATTACGCAGTAAACTGTCAACTGTTACACAGCRTGTTACTGTTTGACAGTCATTTTTACTAGGCACTAAAGTATATAAACAAATGATACTTCTCTTTCTTAAGAAAGCATTTCAATCATTTATGTTGTTCTACAGCAAGTGAAGATCCCACAAGCATGTACCGTACTGTGGATCAATCAGCTCCAAACCGAAGTAGACATGTTGTATGCTCCAGTGCCCGGAAATCACGCTGCAGGCTTACCAGATGATGAAAACTGAGGTATGCAGTGTATGGTAGCCCCACATGGCATCCATTAGCTTCTGGGCATGTCAAACTTCACAACTACCCTACAGTCAATGACAGCAAACACCTTCCCTTTTCTTCTTGCCTCCAAACATATACTTGTCTTTCTACCCTCCTTCCAAATTACAGGCAGTCTTCCAGAAACAAAGCCCCAAAACAGAAGCAACATCCCATGGCTATACTACTGAGATCACGGTTGTCTTTTCGCTAGATTTCATTTCATACAGGCTATGTTCCAGACTTACTTACAGCCACAAGAGACCACTACCTTTCCCTGTTTAATGAAATGACAAAACAACAGATTTGCATATGTAAAAGCAGGTGCTGTAACAGGTTTGACTACTCTTGACCTAAAGCATGTAAAAAAGATTTATCAGCAACAGCTGTCCCTAAGGTATTCGGGCTCTGACGGACAGTCAAAACTTTACCATCTGCACTGCCGTGTGTTAAAAATGACAATCTGAATTAAAGGCTGGTCAACAAATCTCGTATAACTAATTCCTCCCGCATCCTCATCCATATGTTAAATTCCCAAGATATACAACACTTGGATTATCTATTATAAATAAATCTTTAAATAAAATAAGACAACCTAGAAAGATGTGAGAACTAAGTCTCTGTGCGTTGTTATTTATTTGAGAAACAAGTATTTAAATAATACCCTGAATGTACTAATTCTGAAATATTTCAACTATATCACATCAGGAAATAAACCTGTATTTTTTCAAAATAGCATGATGTCTCTTTTCAGAATAAAATACAGCTATAAATCTTTACATAGTTTAATTTGAGGATTAACATCACTACAGCATTGTTTAGCCTGTGGATTATTAACCAATACAGTTTTTGTCTAGCTTAACTTCTCTGAAGTCTTTCTTGAATGCCTTGAAAAAAAAACTGGCTGAAAGAAAAACATTTCAGAACATCTCAGTGTCCCCTGCATACTGTATTGCAGGGAAGTGAGGTTTTTGTTTTATGTTCTAATTTTTTCCTGATGAAAAGGAACTGCGTTTTTTCCCTCAGACCAAAGGAATGAACCTGAGCATCTGAACATGACCCCTTGGTGAACACAGTGACTTGTTTTGGAGCTATGCTAGCAGAAGGTAGCACCATATGCCCCAAGCCCCAACTTGGATGCTCTTTCTACAGTCTAATGTGCTTGTCAAAAGATGTTAAAATCACAAATTTACTTTCTCTGGATATACTTTATTATTGTACAAAATAAAAAGGAGAGATACTACAATTTATTACACATGTATAGACCCAATACATACTTCCATCAGTATAAACTGGGAGACTTTTTCTTACTGGTGAATAGTTTCCATGTTTAACTCTATAGCAATCTTACACCTGGCATCAATTACAGCCACTGTAACTCTCATTGATTACACACTCACTACATTCCAAACTATAGTATTAATAATTTTCCTTCTCATAGACCTTGGAAAAATATAGCTCATTACCTGAAAATGAAAGAAAACTCTCTTTCTTTGCTCCATCAAATTTCACTAAACTTCTTAAAATTTAAAAAAAAAAAAAAATCATAACACCACAGATTTTATCACTGTACTCTAAGTAGAAAAATCAATAAAATATGAAAAAAAATTCATGGAGTACATACTGTAAGCAAGATTAATATAACAGGAATTATGTTTTTCTGCTGATACAGACAGCATTTTTTATGATAATTTTAAATTCTGAAGCATTTCATCCATTTTAGGTTTTTGTCTTTGTTTTTAGAAGGAAGTTTTATTTTCTCTCTCTATATATACATATATATACACACACATATATAATATATGCACTTATGTATATATACACACACACATGGATACATGCATTGCATGCACTCMTGAAAGACAGGTGATAATTTTTTCTTAAGTGACTATCTTGCAGAAATTTGTGAGATTCAAGTGATCTTTAAACAGTTACAGTTTATTGCAAAAACAATGCAGTAATGCAGACTTTTAAAAAAAGAAATGCAAGTTATTTACTCACTAGGTTGTAACTATCTGTCGAGCGCTACAGTGATTCCCCTCAAGAGCATAAATATTTAGACAAATTTTAAAATGTGTATTATATACTTGACAGAATGTATTTACATGACAGCTCAGAGCTTAAGCAATCTGATCAGAAATATTTCCCGTACAAAACAAAGTCAAGTTGGAAAAAGAACAGCTCAGCCATGTAAAGAAGCTTGAGATTAAAAACATAACCATTTAGAAACAGATTAGCTGTTTAAGTGTTTGTGTCAAAATTATGGTAACCTTCATCCTACTTCCTGATTCCCTGGATCCTCTGTAYGAGTGTATGAAAACCTAAGATGTGCAGCAGACAGCATTTATAGGCTTATTTCCTCCCTGTAACTCTGTGTCTTCTCTACCTAAAATCTTCCGTTGGCTGCGCTTGGCCTGTCCCCTCCATGCAGCTCATGCTGATACACATGGTCAGAAGATGGACATCCCACCACGGTGTTCCCACGGCTCAAGGAGGTAAGGGAGGAAAACATTCATCTCCTGCCCAGTGCTAAACTCTAAGTAGGCTCCCTACATAGCACGGCTTACATGATGTTTAAAAGCAAAAAGGAGCCAGGAAAAAGGTGGAAATAAGCCTTATAAATCCTGCTGTCAGGCCTGTCAACAGCACACTGGAAAGGGCTGAGGAAGATTTCCTTTTTCTCCATGAAGCCCAGCACAGCTTTCCCCATGAAGTGACCTCGAGGACTGTTTTATCCCTTAGTGATCTAATATAGTTTCTCTTGGCTTTGGTTGACCAAATTATGTATTTTTGGATCTGATACTGCATCTTTGACTTGCAAACGCAGTAACGAGCACACAGACATCCTCATTCATCAAGCCAGATTTCAAAGCATCATCACAACTTTAAAAGGAATTCTCTGCCAGGAAATCATGAAAAGTAGAAGACTGGTACTTTAGTATGGCCAAAACGAACTGCAAATGCACACGGGRAAAAAAGGGCAAAGAAAAATGTGCTAAACAAACTTACAAATATCAGCTTCCATTATACTCTGTGGCTTTTCAAAATGGAAGAAAGATTTGCAAGGAAAATAAAGCCAACTCAGTTCAACTATCAGATACTTAAATGTGAACAGCTGCAACTGAATGGACAGCATCCTTGGGCACATGGTGGACCTCAGGAATCAAGGCAGGGCCAGATGTGGAAGCGTAATGGGTAGGGTGAGTAAAGGAAGACTAAAAAAAATCATACTAGTTAGCGTCTGCTTTTCCTGAAGCATTATTCTCAGCATTTAAGTAAGTAYAAAGGGTTTTCTGAATCTAGAGAGGTCTAAGACATTTTAAAGAATGTATTTATTGAAAAGATGCAATGAGAGCAACTTGGACAACTGTTTGCAGTCTTGTCAGATGAAAGGAAGATGCAAAAGCAAAGACAGAGGAGGGAGCAGGCCCTCAGCCAAACAGTAAATTGGAAACCACTGATCGAAGAAATAGGACTGAACCATCTTTATCCTGTATAACACAACACTAACTAGGATGTATTTGCCATCTAACACAGACCTCCCAGGAGAGCTTGTCACTCTCACCTGTACAGGAGCCAAGGGAGCCTGCTGTCCTGGTGAAGAGGCATCGCTGAATACCTAATRTTTGGATGGGTGAATCAAATCACTRTTAAGATGAATCACAAGACGAAATATGCTGATAAATAAAATTTGATTTGAAGAGAGAAGATATTGTTGGATACTCTTATAAATGCCATGCAATCTGATTGAACATGTCAAAAAATTTAAAAATTCAGCTCTGATACAAAAACAAAGAACTTCAGACTCTCTGTGTATCAAGTAGTACGATTAGTATGTCATAAGCATTAATTAAACAGTTACATGGACTTTTTTCTTATTATTTTGGGCCATCTAAATTAAGTGATCATTAATGCTCGATTCTATAAACTTACTAAAGGTATTAGTAAAGTTAGCTATTTCACCTACAAAACAAAACATGCTTAATTATAGCTGGCTATAATATACACCATTTGATAAAATCAAAAGCTAAGAATCACCGGTGGAAAAATGTTGAGGATTTTTTTTTTAAAAAAGCCCCAAACAAACAAAAAAAGATCCCAGGACACACAGGCACCATGAATTTGTGGGGTTTTTTTAATATTTATATTACCATGTATTATAAAAACATAATACTTGTCAAATAAATTATTTTTTACTCTACTCTCCTTTCAAATTATCTAAGTTATTCAAACCTAATATTGAAAACTGTTGTCTTCTATAAATTGAAAACTGTTGTCTTCTATAAAAAGACATATGCCTCATAATGCATATAGAATGGTTTCTTCTTCACACAGACTTGTTTCCTTAAATATATTAAGTGGCATACAGAGGTAATCTGTATGCCTGCAGCATACAAAATCTGTATTATTCATAATTTACATTAAAACAAGGTACCAAGTAATGAACTTGCAGATATTAATCTCCCCATTAAAGTATATTTTTCTGTATTGCTTACACACAGCTGTTCTTGTAATAAAGCTGCCTTAAAGAGTGGTATCTTAAAAACTGGGAAAATAAAATTATAAAATGTTCTTTATTTGTAATTAAATTCCAAGGTTGCAAAATACTGTCCCAATTTTATAGAACTGCTTAAGGCATCTGTCAACCAATTTTCAAGATTAGCTGTAATGAAAATGCAACATATGTAAATACAACCACATATTTAAATGTCAAATATTTCAACCACAATTAAAAAATTACTAATTCATAGTAATTTTCCAAACATAAAATACTATCAATTCTTTTCATAAAGGATAAGAACTTGGAAACAACATTTTTTGTACTCTGCAATACACAACAGAGCAATACATTACCTTAGCCTTCTAAGTGTATCTTACTATTTATCTGAAAGCCTTTTACAAACACTGTAGTCCATGTTTAACATTACCTCCATATACTTTAGATTCATACTGTAGATTAAGAAGAGTATTTTTTCTTGTACTAACCTAGCAAAAATAAGGTATGATATGAACTTAAAACAGCACTTCTTCCTTTGTGCACTTCAGGTATATTGTTTATTTCATTTAATGTGTAGTATTAGCACTGGAAAAAGAACGTAATTATGCAAGAAAATAAAATCATGCAGCTAAAACTCCTCTGACTTCAGACACATTTTTCTCATCTCTGGATGTGGTACAACCTTGCTGTGAACTATTAGGTTTCCACTACTTAGAGACAGACGGTTTCATACTGCTCAACAGAGATTACTGCTGTCTATCTAAATAGGGCTTACAGTGGCATAAGCATATTTTATTAACTCAGAACCATAAATCCTATTCTTATATGCTCTCAAAGACTAACACTCCTAGGGTCAGTTAAATTTACAACAGCATGGCACCTAGCAGGAAGAAGCTTCGAAGTGAGGAAATGTTCCTTTCCAACAGCCACCCAGAAATTTGGATATGTAGTAAAAGTTTAAAAACCTGCTCACTCCGAGAATATCCCATCTTRATACATTTTTCTAAAAGATAGTTTTCCAATCAAGCCTTCAGGTTACTGCAAGCACTACCAATATCTCAACATACTTCATGATGACAACACAGGTTGTCTTTGTATTCCAAGAATCCTCTCCTTTGCAAACATATTTGAAGACCAGCAGATGTTAACATCCACACTTTTCTGTGAATGGGACAGTAAACACCTGTGAAGGAAAAATCTCCACATTTTTGAGCATTCAGGGAATATTCTTTTATATTCCATTGCATATTGGTACACAGAAGTCCTCCTACTAGCACCAACAAAATTATTTTTGTACACATTCTCTGCTATCCTCAGAACTCACAGAAGAACACCATGATTATATTTTGAATGTATATGCTATGTGCTTTGAATAGCAAGATGAAAATAGAGATGAGCAAGTCAGGGAAGTAACATCCTAAAATAACTGAGAAATTTTCAGTTATACTGCAACTCTACAAACCAAAAAGTTCTTTTAAATAAATCCCTGATATTTGCTTACATATACCTTTATTCTTGTCCCTTAGAATAAATGCTCTAGCTGGCATATGTGACTCCCAAACAGTATTTTGACTTTACAAGAGTGAAAGATAAATACTGTTTTTTCACTGATGTGCACCAAACATCACTTAGTCTCAAGTAATCTTCAGAAATACAAATCACAGACTAGTGCCTCCCCAGGGAAGTAGTCTTGGCATCTCCCTTTGTATCATTTAGTGCTACTAAACTTTACAGTATAGTCAAGTAGTTTCCACAATGCAAGAAAAACAGAAGCACTGCATAATACTTTGCTAAACTTGGAAATACTACATGAAAATGTGAATCTAGGTATATCTTAGATGGACTCTCTGTGTGTTCTCTGTCTTTCCTCTAACTCTTTTTTTCCCTAGAAAGTTCCTAAATCAAAATCAGATACCCTGAAGGTGGTTTTGCCCTTTCTTTTTCCACAGCTGTCATTAAATGACAGGGTAAGTCTCGCACATTTACATGACTCCCCTCAAAGAACTGAATCAAAAAGGTACGATAAATCCATATACTAATCATAGTATCTTAGTGTTATTATTATTAAATAGCTACAAAGAAAGAAGTCAATAGCTCTTTAAAATTTTTTTGCTAAAAAAAAAAAAAAAAAAAAAAAAAAAAAACACAAAAAAAAAAAAAAAAAAAAAAGCCTTATTTAAAAATTCAGAAGCCATTATAAAGGTTTTACAATTTGGGGATTTGATTTTAGAAATAAGTCAGTTTAAAAACAAGATCTCTTCAAATGGCAGACCATTTACTATTTTATCTTATTTTTGTTGTAACATAACACTATTCAGTAAAACTTTACTCATAAGCAGCAGCTTAAAAACTCAGTGCTATCACTGCTAGAAAAATGATGAGCCTTGAAACCATCTGATYTCCTCATATCAAAACTGCAGTCTTGTACTGACTTCAGAATCTACTTAATTTGCTATTTTGCAACAAAAAGTAGAAAGACTACAAAAAGCAAAGTGACAAAAGTAAACATTTGATCAGCTTGACTAATTCTGCTTTAAGAAGCAAAACTCCTGCTGTTCTTTTCAGGAAAAACCTTGACAATGAAAGATAAAATAGGTGTGTGTGATTTGTTTGCATCAGATGGAGACAAAGCACTCACAAAAGTAGGAAGTACAGTGCTGTCTTTCGGTAGATTACAAATAATATTTAACAAAATGCCTAGGATAGCAATTCTTTCAAGAATTTAGATATTTCATCGAAATAGCTACTCAAGACATTGTGGTGATATGCATCATATAGAGACTTCTGAGAAAAAAGCACCAACAGGAACAAGTACATGCAGTTGTAGCATAGAAGTAAGGGACAAGGTGCAATACTGAAGGAGGGAGGTCTTGCTGTATTATTTTGTGTATCATCAATAAACGGGAGAAGCATTGAATCTGAAAAACTGATGACTTTCTAAGATTTGCATGTCAGCAAAATATAGTTTGAAAGGAATTAATATTTGATTGTTCCTGAGTCTTTTAAAGCACAAAGACTTAAAATAAATACGAAATTCAACTACTCAGACAAAATTATAAAGAAGCTCCCAACTTAGATGAGTTTCAGCCTACATATAAATGCCATGCTGGCTTTGCGCAAGCTGCCGTAACGCCGSGTTTCACATGCCTCAGACTCAGCTACCTATTACTACCTATTACTAAGACTTTCACTTAAGATATTTTTCAGTTGGGTCACCCTCACACTGCACACTTTTTACAAGAATACTGTCCTCAAGAGTAGAGTGACCGCTCATAAAGACAAAGATGAATTATGAAGGCCAATCAATGTTTGCAGGAGAGTTCCATGAGATGGAGAAATCAGATCTTACTGCTCCCTGGGAATACTCACTCCCATCTTCTCCCTCCTCCTGCCTCTATCAGCCACAGACTCCCATTACTTACCTTATGCTATCATAGAGGGATCTCAGATCCCTCTATGAGACTATTTAACTCAGTGAAATGGCAAAAAGTGTACTAAGGCTTTTGTTGAGTTGTTTTTCTGATGTTTTACTGAGTTAATTTGATCCATCGAAGCGCCTGATGACTCCCAGACCCAGCACACAAGAGGAAGCAAGCCCACACACAAGAACATGGAAGGGGAGAGAGGACTGAGGGCAGGGAAGCACAGGACAGGCTCCTCTCCAGTTTGGCAACAGCAAATCCTAAGAACAGATGAGCTGTCCATGAAACCACAACTCTACTGCAAACCTGATTAATGACTCTTAGTTTATTACTTATAGTTAACCCACTCTAGTTCATTCAGAGGCTGCCTCCTCGCTTCTATCAAATGAAGGAGCTTTCTTCTTCCCAAGATCTACTTCAGACTTCCTTCTCAGAAAATTTTGGAGTCTTTTGTCCTGAAAATGCAGTCAGAGCATTAATTGTCCCGCAGCCCAGACCCCAACTATGTATGGTGAGTCAGCCTCTGATTCAGGTCAAACCAGCCCAGATTCACCCTTCTCCAACCCTCACCTAACAGCTAAGGCATCACTCCCTAGCAGGCCATGGAGCCTTCACAGAGTCCTCTGATCGAAATAGGCTGCCACATGTCCAATAAAATGACTACTCTTGGATTCATCTAGGAGATTTATATACAGCTTTACATAATCTAGTGTTATGCTCATTTTCAGCCTAGATTAAAGTGAATCTGAAAAAGGGGGAGAAGTAAGACTAGTGTCTCTACTGTGTACAAAGACTACTACAAACTAAAATACCAGCTCTACAGTAAGAGCCCTTAAATCATGTTAATGAGTTTATGGAAGAAAAGTTACTCTCTTCATGAAAGTAAAAGAGCTTGAACATGAGCAGAGAGATGGTATCTGAACATACATTTGGAGAATAAAGTACCATTTGGTTCTGGTAATAAACTGCAAGCAAGACACATTTTCAGGGCTACTTACTCGCTCTGATTTAATTTTATAAAGATTTTGCAAGGAACTCAGAATACACGACGTGTTGTATGGACATGTATGACTCCCAGCTCAAATCCTGAATATAAAAACTATCCTCTATGGAAATGTAACAGTCAAGAATAATTTATTGTTAACTTAGAAGCACACATTGTCAAGTGCAACCCCCAATGTTACAACAGGAATTGCTTACTGTATTTTGTCTAAGACTCTGTTGAAGGCTGATCTGTCCAGATCTAAACAAACATCAAGCTGCTGACACCTAACTTGCCTGGTTGTGAACTAGAATGTTTACTCAGTCCATTTTGATTCTCTATACTCACAGCAAAGCACAGGTCCATTTTTCACCCACAGCAAATATCTACAATTCTTCCAGAGAAGCATTTACCTTGTCCTCTTGACAACTGAGCTAGTTCACTATTAAAAATACTACCTATGGTGCCCAAAAAAGATGGGCACCTCTGTGACATGCAACATCTGGAAAAGGATACAGTACTGTTCTGAACTCAAGTATGTTTTTATGTAAATCTAAGTATTATGGCAAATTAAAACTCCAATATATTGACATTAGCCCATCTAATTGTTTAGCAGAGTCTTTAATGACATCCTCCCTATCCTGCTCCCTTCCTTGAAATAGCTACTAGTGCTCCAAACTGGACTGCTGTTTGGGCTGTTTCAAAACAGTTTGAGTCTACACAAAACTAACACCACAGAAACAAACATACAAACACACACTGAAGTTTATCAATTTAGCATGCTGTAATGATTTAGTACTCCAAGAAATACTGGAGCTGACACAAGCAAATTAGGCTAAGCTAGAGTGAAACATTCTACTGAATACTGAAAAATTCCATTTGCCCTCTATTGAAAAATTCAAATTCTTTCTACATTTCTCATATGAGTAATCTCAATTTCTACACTTTCTCACAATTTCTATTTATTGTATGCAAATTTTCATTCCGTTATTTTAAATTTACAGAAGTATCTCTGAGATCGTACCTCTCACAATTATTCATATTTCTTTCCTAGTTCCAGTTCCTTCAAATGTTGCTTAGCCTTTTGTATCTCCTTCAGAAAGAAGACTATCTTTCACCTGTTACAAACTACAGCTTTCCTGCTTTCATTCCTTTAGTTCATATTCTTTATCATTATATTTAGCAGGATGAAGGAACACTACAGGTTCCTACTGAACAAAGACATCTACAACAAAAATAGAAAACTGAGATGTCATTGAGGTGCTGAAGTTTATAGGTAGCTGCAGGAGACAAGAGCACAAGAACACCAAGGAAATGTAAGGTATGATATTTAATGCAAAGGGAGTACCCTCTCAAAACCCCTTAAAAATTCTCCCTTTTGCTATACACAGTATGCAGTAGTCACAGATCTTCTGATGTAAAACATTTCACAGCTACAGCAAGAAGTTCTACATGGTTAAAAGGGATTTTATTATGAGCCAACAGGATTTAAAAATATGCCAGTTATCTTCTAAGAATGCATTTTGTACTAGGTTATAACCTAGCAAAGGTTATAGTCACAGTGACATTGTTTAAAATAACCAACTTATTTTACTTATAAATATACATATTTATATATATATTTACCTACAAAAGACTTATTTTACTATCCCATTCTGATTCTGAAGGGTGACACATGTAGCACTCTCTAAGTAACCAGGCCTGAGACAGAAAAAATGTGAAGCTTTTTTCATGAAAAAGAGAATCTCTTTCTGTGACAAGGAATAAAGAGTGACACAGAAAGCCAAGTAAAAGCTGGAAAGAAGGAAAATAAGCATGCCAAACCAAGCACATTGTTATAAAGGTCATCCTCAGTCCTAAAAAATGCATGCAGGTTTACCATATAGGATGTCTACAGAAAACTGGCAACAAATCAAAGACCATGGTTACATAGTTAATACTTTTAGTAGAGTTTGATTATATTTTGTACTGTCTTAAAAACGTTACATCATTTTGTTAGTCTTAAAGAGTACTGTAATAACTTACGAGTGCCCTTTAGAAAGAAGGAATGTTTTAACTTAAAAATACAGTTTAACTTAAAAAGGTAAGCCCTTCTTGCCAGACTCCTGCCTCATTGCTCTCACCTCTTCCTTTTCTCCCTACATATCCATTTGAGTGTTAGTATCAGGTGGTATATGGGAAAAAGAAAGCAAAAATGAGAGCACTTTGGGGGAACTCACAGAGCAGCTTATTTTCATGAGGGCCCAGCCTTTCCCACTGGATGCAACGTTTGAAAACCAGTTTGCTATGAACAAAGAATTCCCACCTGAAACACTAGTTAAGAAATTTAAGTAGGAGGAACTAAACAAGTGGAGACACCTCCAGCCACTCAGTTTAAAACAGAATTCTACTTTCTTTCATTCCCCTATGTTAAGCCTCTCTGAATAAATCTTCTGTTTTAATATCAAGCCTATCTGGTATTGAGAGCAAGGTGAATGAGAGCTGAACTGACACCATACAGTAGCTACCCAAGGAAAGCAGCACTTGGAAGAAGCACCAAGGGCACTGGGGAACAACAGGGCAGGCACAGCCCAGCCCTCTTAATAGAATAAATGGCTGAGACTGGCACAGCTATACCTCAAAATGTCATACAAGGTAGTCAAAAGAGTATCCAGTACATTGGAAGACAGATAACTTTAGACAGTAGAAGTTTAATTTCTGTAGTTCCTATGATTACCTCTCCTTGCCTTTGTAGATGCAGGTTTTACAGTTACCTAGGAATACATCTGTAGTCTTGCAAAGGTTTTCCAGTATCCTGAAAGACATACTTAAGCGTGCTTAGATTTCAGTCCATAATATTCTCTGATTGTAATCTGCTAGTTAGTTTTGCTTCTTTAAGATACATTAACAAGCATTTTTAAACTGTGGCTCAGATCTTTTCTCCTGGAAAGTAGAACATATATAATATTAAATGAAATAGAGAAAGGATGTACTCCAGTAAGCATATAATATTTTAACCATATGCTTTGTGATCACATCACCAGGTGGAACCATCGCTTCTATGCTCTCCCACTTAATGCTCCTCTATTTCAATGCTCAACAACACTGCCTTAATTTATTTATCTTCATGAGTCAGTCTCTCATATGAAACTGCATACAGTTTACAGTTGAGCAAACAGAATTTAGAATGTCTATATACAAACTGATGTTAAATTTCAAAAAGAACATTATTGGCAGTTGACCAACTTGCTGTTATAGCATCAGTACCAAGGTCATATGTCATACCTAACCCTAAGGAACAGGCCTTCAAGAAAAATAAAAGACATATAAGAAAAACAAGGGTGTTTTTTTGCTTGAGGATATTCAGAGTAATAGTGGCAATGGTCCTATGCTGACATAAGAAATGAATCAACTGAAAACAGTGGCAATGTAAAAATACAACAGCCAGCAGATACAGTCTCTCAATAGCAGATCAAACTTAGTAGCTTAAAAGAAGGCAGTAGAGGACAAACTGATCTGAGAATAAGAAGTCATGAGGTCAAGAAGTAGCTGTCACTGAATAATCTGTCTATTGAGAGACAGAATATTTATTTCCTGTTGAAGGACTCAAGAAGTCTGCTTTCTCCATCCATGTTATACATCAGCATTTTATTAATTGGCTGAAATAGCCTGTAGTTGCTTTTTCAGTTCATACTATATTTTGATTTTTAAAAGTAAAGAATGGTAGCCACTTTCTTTCTTCAGGCTCCGTGTACTACCCTATACAGAAAAGGGAAGAGGAATGGGAAGGGGAGGATTATGATTCTATCACACACTCTCTTTATTGCTGCCATCCTGTTTTCACAGGGGAGAGCAGTATTCATCAGGGGCTCTTTACATTTTCTTTCTTCTCTCTTCTCTTTGGTGCTGATGCTGACACACAGAGAAATTCCACTAGAAATGGCAGCACCGTTAATTATCAAAGGAACCCTGGGCTGAAATTACGCTAGTACATAATGTACCCTACATCTTCCTGAGCTATGCTCTAGAAATAACGCTTACATTTTACCACTTAAGTGGGTAGCCTTTGTGTTTTCAAGAATAATCTGAGAATGCTAAAGAAAGGTAACTTACTAGCCACTGGAATTTCTCATGATGTGTAATCCAGAGGTATTTTCACATTGTGAGAAATGCCTTATTCCTTGGGAGTGGAGAAATTTTCTCCTTTGCAGGACCAATAGAGGTTCTATCCTCATGATGAGAGAAGAAGAATAGCAAGCACATTCCAGGTGGCATTTTAGTTCCATAGAGAAATACAGAAAAACTTCCAAGAATAAAGAAAGAGATAGGAAAGACAGGCAAAAACAAATGCAGGTGAAGATCAGTAATAATTTCAGTTACTTGTAAGCACACTTTACTTTTCAATTGAATGACAATCCGCACGTACAATCACACTGTGAGTGACACCATGCCATTAATCCTCAGTCATAAATTATCTAGCAGAGGATCTCAGAAGCTTCTATGCAAATAGTAACTTATTTAGTCATCAGTGTCTCAGACATGATATAATGCTTGACGAAGGTGTGGATGTAGTTCCATATGGTCACTCAACAATTGAGTTTTGTAAGGAAAGCCCTGATCAAGTTAAGAGGTCCTGTTTTAGTTGTTTACTGAAAATCTTGATATCTCTCTCTATTTAATTAGAGGCTAGTTATCATATGGAAATACTTGAACCTGACGTTACAGAAATAGACATGGAGGCTTTGTCTGTCGCAATAAACCGAACAAGGCCCAGACATATGCCCAGGTATCAAATCTGTGAATATGAAAAGACAGTGCTCACTTGTGCTGCCTTCCCATTAAGGGTCTAAAATAGACTAAACTTTTGAAATCTGAGGCTCAGGAGAAAAAAATGGGAGATTAAAATCCAACCACGAATGTGGAAAACCGAGATGTTTTCCTCTGCATATAGCTAGTGTTTAAAACAAATGCATATGGAAGATAAGTCACACAGGTCTGAATTTTTCCCACTTTTCTTGCCGTGGAATGGCACTGTCATGGGAAGAAGCAAGCAGACGGTGAGAGGTTCCAAGGGTCCTGTGTGAATGTGTAATGCTAGGGGTCTATCAATCCAGTCACTGGACAAAACAAAACCTCTCAATGAGCCTTTGACAAATCTGAAAGGAGGAAGGACAGAAGCCAGATGATCAATCTTTGGGAATGAACAGAAAAGAGTGCCAAGTGGAGTTCTAGAGAGGTAAAGCATGTAGTTTAGACATAGCTAGAACTGGTGACAAACTTACTGAACATCAAAACAAACACCCCTTGATTAGTGCACCTGAATTGAACAGTAAAACTCCACAAATACAGTGTTCAGCACCCACAGAGTGACAGTAGAGCATTTTGGGATTGTGAGAGAAGATGGACAGACTGATCTGTGGAACAATATTAATCAGAAATGGCAGAAATTGCAGATCTGTCCCACAAAACAAAGAAAATCTACACATTACAACAGTCTTATATACTCTGGTAAACAGTAATGGACAAGATCCTGCTCAGACTTACTGGGGTCAGAACTTCTGGCAATGCAACAACTGGAACTGGGTAAAATGCATACAGCGGCCCACCTGCCCATGGTTTCAAGAAGGCTCCAAAGAAAGAGACTACACCCTGACCTAATCTAAAGTAAAAATATGAGAATTTCCTGTTCACATAGAAAATAAAATGGATTTATGATAGGCTGGTTTCCTCTTTGAAAAATCTATATAAGGCAATCAAATATCCTGCACAAACTCAATAAATGTGATTCTGTTTCTTTATGTGACAGGGAATTGGAGGACCAGGGAGAGTAAGCTGGTCCTTTTCTCTACAGAGAAAAGATCTGCTCTACAGGACCCTCACAGACTAGCGATGATCTTGCATATTTCTGCTCAGGCATGCTGTACTGTTGCAATACTTGGATATGAGCTTGGAAAGCTCATGTGTAAGTATTTCCGAGACACTCTGAGTTCCAGAACATTAATGTGAGGCTCATACTCCTCCACAAATCTTGGTCTCAGGGGTCCCAGCCCATAAGGGAAGTGCCAGACATCACTCTCTGGAAGGGAGAGAGAACTGAAGGAGGAGTATTGTCCTGTGGCCTTTAACTACCAACACAGAAGGAGTTTCCCTTATTATGAGAAACAGCAACCAGCTTACCAAAAGGATATGAAGGGTGGAGCACTCATAGCTGGAAATATTTAATGTCAGATGATGTATGTCATGAAGCATCACAGAGGCTGGCTGGGAATTATCAGATAAGGAAACACAGACTAGGATTTGTTCACAGATGAAAAAAAAGACAGCTTGAACTGAGAGCTAATAGTTTCTACAGTGATCCCAAGGGTTTGCAGTAATAGCATTTTTGATTCAAGTGTGCACCTTGGGACCCAGGTGCTTGAAGAGAGACTAAGTCATTTGAAGAGACTCAGGTTTTGCACCTTTATGGAATCCTTTATCAACCAACCAATTGGTTGATAAATGAAAAAAAGACACAGCGACACCAGAAGTTAACAACAACAACTGCCACCACCATGGTGAAAACTTAAGGACTACTGACAGGACAATCAGAAAGATCCTGAAATGAACACAGTTATCATGTGAGAATAAAACAAATTATTTACAATGGGTCAAATTTCTAACCGTAAGAAAATACAGATCCTAAGATATTAAAAATTACAGACTTCCCACTAAAAAGCCAGGAGAATGCTACCAGAATTCACATTTAACAAGAATTTCAGATGTAGGAATGCAAAATGCCCTTTTTCTTAGCAGAAAATAGCCTCTGTAAAATTCACTTCTATTGGGCTGTGTTGCAACAGACTGCAAGACACCCAGCATGTAATACAACACCCATCTGCAGATAAAGCACACTTCCATGAGAAGGGTGTCTGAAAAAGGACACAGAAGTAGGGTACTAAGAGAGAAATGTGGTGAGCTAGATCATACAGTCATTGTTCATTACATCTAGTCCCCAAGAATGATGCTTTGTTATGCCAAGATGGTTGAAAACCTGTCAGTCTGGTCCCAGAGTGGAAATAAAAATTAAGAAAGCAAATAAAAGTTTAAGCTCCAGAGACATACTCAGGCCTGCTGCCTGCCTCTATGCCATGACCTGGTAAAAGTTACCATCCAGAGTCATGAAATAGCTGCTTGAGTTTAGGCTGTTCAAAATGCCACCTGGAGAAGGCTGTCCGAAGATGACAAGTTCATTCAGAGATTGGTCCTGACAGAATACAGGTTTCTTTTTTTAGGGTAAATGGGAACATGACCTAGGAAATGGGTGTCCCTCACAGTTTTGCATGAACATAGAATTTCACTAGTCCAGGAACTGAAGAACAGAGAAACATCTAACAGGAGGCTCCTGGCACACATACGTCTGGAGCCAAAGTGAGCTTCTTATCAGAACAGTGGACACCACAGATTAAAAGGGTCTATCACAGTTACAGAGGTTGGCAGGAATATTCCATTAACCACTCGTGCCTCGGAAAGGACTGAAATGCAGTCTTTCAGTGTCTACAGGGAGGAAACCAGAAAAAGGCAAAAACATTTCCAGCAGTGTAATTAACAAGATGAAATTGCAGTGGTGCAAATGAACCAACTTACTCGCCCACCCACAAGTCTTAAGACTCTGATCCCCAAATCTCAGAGATTCATTCTTCTCTAACACAACAACTGCTTCTAGGGATGAGAAGTTAAGACAGATGCAGAAAAAGTCCACACTCCTTGGAATTTGATGTTTCTTGGCAAGTCTTCCTGGTGGCAGAAGAAGACAGGAGCAGTCTGGCTCTGTCTAGACTGGCCTCAAAGACCAGGAGCACTATAATGTGGATGGCTGGTACAAAATGTCTATGTATCAGGCTACTCATTGCTTCTACTTCTTTATTAAGGGAAACCCAAATGGAGCCTGTGACCATCTAAGTAGATCTTTAAAGGAGAATTAGTCACCATGATCCCTCATCTGTCCCTCGGTGCAGGAAGAAGACAGGTGATCCAGATAAAATCAACCGTTAGACAACCTTCATTAAGGTGTGAGTATCTTGCACATACATACTCATGGGGAAAGAAATTGATCTTGAAAGGGCTAACTGGGCAGACTTCTTTGTACCACACCTTAAGAAGAATGATAATCACTGTTGCATTGTAAACAGGGTTTTTTTTTACTCCTTAATGCAAATAGCTTTTGATGAGAATTTTGTATCGATTAGATCAACAGAAATTTTACAAGTAGTAACTCAAGCAAAAGCCTTTATAAAGGAAATACATACAAATTTGAAACACATTTTTTAAATAGTATTTGATGGTATGTAAATATGCTTAATATGCATATGCAGGTAAATGGCATTATGAAATCTCTGACATGGAATAAATATGTCTAGAAACTTCACAGTAGAAAGACCTTGTATTCAGAATTTCCATTTCAGACATTAACTGACATGTCAAATCACAGAAGCATATGGCTTTAACTTCATAGCTTATTACATTATTTTATTTGTCCCTACACTTCTCTTTTTAATATGAACATTCTTCTTGTATTTCTTTAGTTTTTAAACTTCAGTGACCTAACTGGTATGTAGTGACTAGGCCTAGGAGAAAACTTTCACAGAAAATCATAAATCTGTCTTATTCAAGACAAAAGTAGTAGAAAACTTAAAGAAAATAACCAAATTAAAACTGCTTTAAAAAAACAAAGATAAAGAAAATTGAAAATTTTCCTCTCTGAAAAATAAAAACACTGAAGTTCTAGGATACTAAATACTATCATATTTTAAAAAATCAAAAATCAAAATTTAAAGCTGTAGAGCAACATAATGTTAGTGTCACACTACATTCAATTCAAGATAATGCCGGCTCATTATTGTTGACATTATTATGATAGAAAATAGTGCTAGTTAAAGATAATAGTTTCTTGACTCAACTATGGTGGTAAAGATATAGCTAAATTAGACCACATGAMTAATTCATTACAAGAGGTCTGATTTTGCATTATTTCTGGTGTTACTTTTAAATTGCAGGTTGCTTTGATGGATAGCAAAGATTTTTATTTGAAGCCTGAAACTTTATAGGGCAGTATGTTTTTGTCTTGGTATTCAGAAGTAAGGAATCTGCTTTTCAGGATTCATTTCTCAGTGCCCTCAACACACATCACACATAAAAATAAGGAGAAAATAGATCTCCTGTATTTTTAATCAGTAAGACTAATCATTAGCTCATCTTATAAAGCCTCTTCTTAAACATAAACAAGTTCTTCAAATTGCTGAAGTTTGAAAAACAAGATTTTTCCAAATAAGTAAGTGGACTTGCTCACAGAATTTATTATTTTTTGTTACTAATGTAATACTTCAGGTTAGAAAATAAAAAAAATGGAATATAAGTTTCATATTTGCTAGCAACAACTTTTTCAATACTATAACGTTTTCAGCATACTACAATCAAAAATTTTATACAGTGCACTGAAATACAGCTCTGCTTCTCACCTGCCCCTCAGCACAAATACCATAATCCATTTCTATAAATTGTAATTGAAAGGTTCAGAAGATCAAGATTTAAGGTGAGAATAGGAGGAGAAGCAGAGTTCTACCTGGAGAAAATGACAGGTAGGCAAGGGAGTTATATCACGGTACTGCTGCTCATAAAATCCATTTCAACATTCATGAGTTTTGATGGGTGTAACATGGATGTGGGATAGATACTTCACCTGGACCTCCTCTGCTATTCGGAATAACAGATACTTGTAGAACAGGAAAAAATGTTTTAAAAATGGAAAACAAATTTGATTTAGCCAGACAGGAAAACAACTATTAAACATGACAATTTCAAGAACTAGAAGCCGACAATGTATAGCCATGCTTACACAGAAAAATATTATCCCTGTCAGGAGAAAATACACACTTAATAAAGCAACAAAGAATGAAGAAATAGCAAATAATGAAGAGTGTTTGTCAGGCAGTGTGTGTCTACACCATGTTCACCAAATGATCCAGAGCAAAGTCCATTACTAAAGGACTACAAGTATGTAGTCCTTTAGTAATAAGTATATATGCTTATGTAGCAACAAATAACGTAGGTTCCTGTTACAGAATGGGGAACAGTAACTTTGAAAGAATCATGGTAGTAAATCAACCGAATATAAACTAGCAGTGGTCAAAGGGCTAATGTAATCTTTGAATGTATAACCAAAGGAATTTAACTGAGAAGCTATGCTACCAGAGTATTTGACACTGGGGTCACTCCTATGGAAGTAACGTTACTGATCTGATAACAGACAATTCAAACAGAATGACAGTAAATACGGGAGGGTTGACAGAACACATTTTAAATATAGTTAAATCACTGGAAAACAGGTCTGATAATGAAAAAGTGAATCTATTCTGTTCACCAGAGACAAGACTATGAAATGGTTTGATCACAGTCAGCAAGTACCCAAATGCAGAGCAGAATCTTGGCAATGCTGTTTTATTCCTCCCTGTTCTTTTCCCAGAAAGGTGTAACAACATTCTCAGAGCCTAGAACCTGAAGCAAAATAAATTCGGATTAGAAATTAAATACAAGAACTGAACACTGAATTGTTAAGCACTATAACAGCTTACCGAGAGCTAGAATGGATTTTCCATCACAGGAAGATTTTCTTCCCCTTGCCCCTTTTACTCCCCATCCCCATCTTGAGATCAAATGATCAGATACTTTTCTAAAAGATACGATTTAGTCCAGCCTTTACTGGACTTAAAGCAGAAACCAATTTGAGGAAGTCCTTTTCACAGAGACCATATCCTAGGATTACAGTAGGTCTTTACAGGCTTAAAATCGGTTCATGTAGAGCAACAATAGCTCAAACTTCTTTAAATCCTATATGCCTTCATGACATGCTCATTGCCAAGAAGCACCTGTCACGGACTAAGACCTCRCTCTACTAGCTGCTGTATAAACAGAACAAATAAGTAATCCCGGCATGGGAAAGCTGAAAACCTAAACATATGACACAAGACTAAACAGGTGGATACAGACAGAGACAGCAAGGGAACAATGAAACAATATGGGTCGGCATGAAAGGCAGGAGCCCTCGCAGATCAGCAGCCTGCCCGGTGTCACATTTTCTTCAGGCAACACAGCAAGGGAGAGTTTTAATGAGGGATTTGAAGTTGGACAAATTTAGACCAAAAATAATTTTTAGTAGTGAGGATAATTAACCAGTAGAATAAGTTACCAAGGGCTGTCATGGGATCTCCGTCACTAGAAGTATTTTAAAACAGTGTTGATTTTTTTCCCCTGAAAGATATGCTCTGCTTCAAATTGGAATTAATTCAAGGAGAAGTCCTATAGCTACTATTATGCTGAAGATCCAACTGGATGATCATAATGGTCCCCTCTGGCTTTATAGACTGTTTTCCAAGTAACTATTGCCCCTTTAAAAAGATGTATGATTATTTCACTTTAAACAAAATTATTAAGATCAACTTATGGAGTCCCACAAAACCAATTAAATTATTTAAAATATGCATCAGCTACAAAACCATTCCAGCACTGAGTCCTTTTGCCCACTGTTTAAACTTCTGCTATGACATGAGTAAAGATGAGAAGCAGAAACATCAAAGAAAAAGTGGATTTCAGTGAGCCCATGTACTTACTATACAAGTAGGTCATCTACGCAGCTGAATGAGTTGCTGAGTTTCCCAACAACAAGCATAAAAATATTACAGGAAAAAAATTGACAATTATCACACTCATGCTATAGAACGTACTTTGCTTTAGAGAAATAAAAATGAAAAACATATAAAGATAAGCAAAGTCTAGAATATTAGAAAAATAGAAGAAGAATTTAAGAAGGAAGAATTCTGCAAACCATACATTCAGAAAAGATGCATATCATTTGTTTTCTGGTTAAAATAGCAAATATATCTAATATGAAGGAGCATAAGGAAGGTTCATATTGTCTGTTAGACAAGATCTCATGATAGTGAGCTTTAACTAAGCCATGCATTTTGGACAGTACTTGGTCAATTCCAGAATCACAGAATAATTGAGGTTGGCAGGAAGGTCTCTAGTCCAAACCCCCTGCTCAAAGCAGGCTCAGCTATGAGATCAGACTAGGTTACTTAGGACGATAAAGAGGTCAAGAATTTAATACTCCATATAGGAAAAGAGGACATACTATCACTGATAGAATGACCTTGTTAAGCATATGGATTAAAAAGATAAATAAAATTGTGTTTATCATACTCTTTAAGACGATAAAAAACTGTATTTATGAGCCTCTGAAAACTATCATGTGTGGAAGGTCAAAATATTCCTTTTCCAGTACTGCTATAYAAACCACTGCACAAAGGCCCAATTTAAGACCACGATCACACTGTTGTCAAAACCACAAAGTGAGATAAAAAGTAAAATGTTGAGCATTACAATGCCCATTTTTACAACTATGGTATTTTGTACACCGAATTAATCAACCATGTATGGTGTTTATGAAGTCCTTGGAATAAAGTAAGATTGTGCCATTAGGAAGTTTGTAAAATAATATTTTGCATAATAGATGATTTATAGAGTATTTTAATTAACTGAAAAATCTCTGATTGGCATTTCATCTGTAGCAGAAGGTAGAAGCAAAATAGGAAATGAGTTCTTGGTCAAATAGTTAAGAGAGAATAGTAAACACCCTATTGCTGCATTTACATCAAAGCCCCTGTGTCACTGGGAATATAAACCTCCTAAAAAGGTATCACAATACAACAAATCGGCATTCTAAAATGTCCTCTATAGGTCAAAGCAGATATTCTTCTGGAAAAGTTTAACAAAGTTTCTTTCACATTTTTACTCACACACATCTAAAAGATAATAATAAAACTGATGAAGTTACCCTTGTAATACTCTTCCAAAAACATTTCTGAGGCTATATAGTCAAAATATAAATTTGCCTTGTGAGTGTCTATTAAGAACTTAATGCTAACCTTCTTACTTTACCTTTACAACATTTGTAATGTCCACTATTGCACTAGTATCTCCACACTTCTCACATGAGTATGTATGAACAAGCATGCTTAGTCCCTTTCACTTTTCAAAATCTTAAGATAGGTACCTTGAAGGACTGAGGAAGACAGGACGATGGCAAATGACATACACACGGACTACGCATCTTGAGAATCTGGAGTCAGCTTTTCATCTTTTGAGTGATAAATCACAAGCCTACTAATCATATCATTGGTGATGCCTAACAGTAACTTACAACCTTTTATTTTGAGGTGAGTCCGTCACTTAAGTAGCACTTCATAACTGTAACATGAAAAAGCACRTTAACTGTAAATGCCTTTGCAATTGTGTCAAGTTTAGTGAAGTATGGACAGAATTCCAGGTAACCCTTGAAAAAATGTCACTGATAGAGACATTTGACAGTGAGCTATTGTTGCAGAACTCAGATGTAATTCACTTTTGTGGCCACTACAAGGCTCTGACAAAATTTGCAATTTTAAGATTCTGCATGAAAGTAGCTACTCCTTTGCATTCACCAACTAGTAGCACAGAAAGTCCTGGGAATCAACTGAAGASATTAATCCTGTCTATTCAAAAAGACCTCTAAATGTTGAGGAGAGTCTCAGTGACACTTTCCAAAAATCCCCAAAGAATACTAATCCGAAAATATATACGCATCTTCCAATCTCTTAGCAGAAGAACATCGTTGTGACCAAGAATGGTAATGAAAAGCACAACAGTGAATAGTCAATTAAAGTTTGAAGCTCAGGTATCCTCAGTACCAGATTTGAATTCCTCTGTAGATTTCACTCCTTAAAATCTTCACCAGAATCTAAGCAACTGAAGCATAAGTTGATATTATTGGTAAGATCATGATCGGCTTTGGGAGAAAGCTTGGCAGAGTCCCTGAAGATACTCAAGACTGCATGGGACAGAAAAATGGATCAGATAGACAGATTCCCAGAATACCAGACTGAATACCAGACTGGGAATACGGTCCATTTCACTAGCCTCTTCCAGACACCTTCCTGGTATTAATGTTCCTTCTAATGAGGAGCGACATCTAGCATTCAGAACATAAAGTGGATAGTCTTTTGGTATACTCCCAAAATCCTGTATTAGCAGACCTTGAGGGAGAGGCATTMGTCTCCAATTCTTCCCTGTGAGATTATTCATCTTGGTATTAAAATTGCCTTTACTATCCCAGGTGACTCAGATCATCACAGCCTTTGCTGTTTACATTGAGAACACATACAGGGACAAGGAAAAGGTAGATACCATTCTGCTTGGCTAAAGGAGGAAGAACAAATCCAGCTAACTTAAGGACATCATCAAGAAAAAGTGTGACTTTTGATAAATTCTGAATTAAATATCACTGAAAACATCTCTCAGCCATGTCAAATGAAAGTCTCCCATTCATGATAACTCAGAGGGAAGTGAGTGAGATCAGGATACCCTAGATGTGTTCCAGTTTTGACTGTACCATTTCCAGAACTTAACAGCTTCCAGGAGAGAGAAACAGAACTCACACTAGCTTTCCAGTTTTTGTAGTACATCTGACAGTGTTCTTCACTTGCGGATGAATGYGATGACCTTGAGGAATGAGAACAGAACTTCTTGCAAGTGTAATGCTTTGAGCTCCAAGATATTGATGCAGAAATCTTCAGACCACTATCCCTGAAATGCTGTTCATCCAAGTAGAGGGAGCTATAAAAATGGTTTTATTTTGAAAGAAAGAAATCTGGATGGGAAGGGAGACATGAAAGGGCACCTTGCAAAAGACACTGGATTTGAGTAGGGAATATTTCATCCAGAATAACAGTCACACTTAGACTGATGGAATATCTTCCTGGGTAGTATCCCAGTCTAGTATGCATGTTTAGTTTGTCTAAGAAGCCTTAAACTGCTGCCAGGGAATTCCCAGAAGAGCCCATCAGGACTTTGCTAGGAAAAGTAAAGTATATTCCTTAATCTGGAAACACAGTCCAGCAGCTGAGTCCTGCATGGCTAGAAGTACAACCTTAACACTTGCCAGATGATAGGAATATTTAGTAGACTACTCATGAATTCATTTTCTTCTTAGGCACAGCCAAGGAGACTTTGAAGATTCTTTTATGAGAGTCTCACAAACAGGAAACAGGAGAGAACTTCCTTTTCAAAAGAAGCAAAGAATATAGCCCCAGGTACAAATCAATCTCTGAAAGACCTTTGGGGATGAGGTCAGAGAGCCTTTGCTGTCTATAAAGGTAAGAGTCAGGAGAGAAGAGCTGGGGAAGTGATCTGTATCTGTCATCTTTTCTGAGACTTCACTGAAGYGATTCAAACAAGACGTTTTAAAGAAGGAAGCACTCCATGCCGTCTGGACAGCCGGCACAAAAGGTGTCTTATCAGTTCTGCAYGGGTATCTGGAAGAGGCTGGTGAAATGGACTGTATTCCCAGTCTAGTGTTCTGGGAATCTGTCCTTCTGATCCATTTTTCTGYCCCATGCAGTCTTGAGTATSTTCGGGGGCTCTGCCAAGCTTTCTCCCAAAGTTGATCATGATCTTACCAATAGTATCCAAAAATCCAAATGTCTCTTGGAATTTATTTATTTATTTATTTATATTTATATTCCAGAAACGGAAAGGACAAGAAAACAAAATTTATTGTRTGTATCTCTGAATCTCCTCCTGGGACTCACGGATCTTCTCACACCAAGAGGAAGAGATACCTAGTAAGACCACAGCACTAAGATGGCCTCAGAGATCCAATGATGTCTGCCTCCTTTGAAGCCAGAGATGCAGAGGCCTAGAATATACAGGAACAACACTCTTTGCAAGTAAGTATGCGGCAGTAGTAACTAAGAGGTATCCCTCTAGCAGAGACAAGAGTAAAGACACCCTCTTATCTGAGATCTGTAACTGAATAACATACAACAAGAAAAATGMCACCTCCAGAGGTTTACCAAGTATATATTTGAGAAGGAGAGGAAGAGTGAGAGATAACTAGCGGGAAGAGAGGTAAGTGTCAAAATGAACCACAACCTGTCACCACCAGGATACTGTAAATGCAGACACTGATAAGAACACTGACACTTGTGTTTTGTGAGTGCTACCTTTGGAGCAGCTGAGTGAGTGCTGGAGCAGATTTCTTACCAATCATTTGAACCTTTCTGGTACCACATGTGGAGACTTCTATAGGTATGTCTATACTACTAAACAAAAGAGGCTAGAGTCCGTTCTCTGGACTGAGAGCCGTAAGCACAACATAGCTTGATGAATAAGTTCTCTTCTATAAAAATCTCATTRGAATAAACAATCCTGGCATCTGCCAGTCTGGAAATGACCCCCTAAACCAAGCCCAGGCATTGCCTGTGGGACTTCTGWGAGCACAGGCCAAAACTGAACCCAAATCCTGGCCAGATTGGTTTACTTGCAGAGTCACTGACAACGTGGTCAAACCAGAGCTGATATTCTTCTTTTGCCACCAGACTTCTTTGGCTACTAAGAGTAAGAAAATTTAATTCAAAAGTAGTTGTATTCCTGATGTAGCATTCAGCAGTACATACACTGGCTGGTGCAAAAGAGGCTGCAGTACAGTCAGACAGAAAAGAATCWTGTCTTATGCCTAACTTTGATACTTAGGTTCAGTGGAAGGATAAACGACGTACTTGTCTGGAATACATCCTYGTACCAGCTTATATTCATAAACACCAGGCATGCAGATCATAATTAAGYCATCACCAGGAAAGCGCAAGGCCAAACATCTATCTTTGAAAAGCCACAGAAGAAGAAAAGTCTTCATGGAAGATAAAGTGCAGAGGGAGATATGCTAAAAGGAATCCAAAAAAGAAGGAAAAGTAAATGAAGAAGTTCAAGCTAGAGAATTCTGCATGGCATAATGGCTTCAAGGAAACATTTCCTCTTCCCTGGGCACGTGAAAAGAAACCAACAGTGGTGGCTGAAATAGTACCTTCCAGATTCATTCCCTGAATATGAAAGAAAGTAGAGATACAAACATGCAAGACTAAAAAATTAACCTATCACTATCCTGCCACACCAGGTATATGGAGATACGTTCCAAGTATAAACATGTAATTTAGAAATGTATACTTCATATCACCACCCAAACACAAAACAAAAATTCCAGATGTCTTTTCTCAGTYTATACAATATGTCTATCTATCCCTCTCTACAGACAAAGAATTTGCTCTTCAAATTATATTAAATATATTTCAAGAAACAATTAATACTTGGTAGCAACAGCCCAAAATATGCTATAATGGCAGCTGCAACATGGTTTCTTTCTTACTTCTGGTTTTAACTTTGATGATTCACGACTACTCAGTGATCTGACACGGTCCTCTCTCACAGACACAGATCTAAACAGTACACAACTCATTTTTTAAAAACAGATGGAGACAACCATTTCTGCATATTAGATCTATGTGCAGYTTTTAAAATGGGTGTCATTTAGCTTCTTTCTTGATGTAACACCAATTACTTTGAGTAACTTCTGCCCTGTTCAATTTTGAGTACCCCAAAGATACTGATGAAGCTAAAAAAAATATGGGTCAGAAAGTCCAGTTACAAAATAAAGGGCTGTAAATGAATGCTTAAATGAATTAAAGAAGTGTATATATTCTTTTCATCTGTCATGAGTATGGTGATAATCACCTAGTATTTCTAGCTGCACAGAAAATGACAGCAAGGGGGGGGGAAAAAAGCTATTTAAGTTGGTTAAAGCTTCTCTTTAACTACCGTAAAATGAATCAAAGGAGGAATTTAAGGGTAGCACTCCCTTACACATAAAATAACAAATTAAAACTGAGATGAAAATGTCACAGAATATTATTGTTAATTACTCTGAAAGAGGCACTTTATCTGAAAACAGACCAAAAAAACCACCCAAGAAATAAAACTATATTTGAATGGAAACAAAAACAATTTAGTAAAGCTCCCCTTAGATTTCACAGATGTGTTTTCATGGTACTGCATGGCAAACAAGTACAAGAGTTTTACAAATTCAGTTAAGCAAAAAAAAATGGACATAGTATTGGGTGGAGCATTCTGAGTCACCACGCACAACCTTTTGCTACAAAAGCAACAAGTCAYGGTGATTTTCTTGAGAAGCTCCTTAAACTCTCTTAGAAACCTTTTTTCTCCATATTCCACTTTAATTCTTACAATCTTTTTTTCTGTCCTCCAGCCCAAATCTATCCCTGGCTAKTTTACACTCTTCTTCACTTGTCCTAACAACGTCCGTTAACTTAAATAGTTCCCCCTYACTGATGCCTTCCTTCCCTTTTCCTAACATATTTAGAAATACAAGAGAAATCATATCCTCTCTCTCAGTTTTGTTTCACTAAGCCAAACATGTCAYACTTTCTTAGTCAAGATATGTCTTTCATTTCCTGACATCCTCACAGCCCATCTCTGCTGCTGTTCCAATACAAATTCATTTTTCCTAGGGGGGAGAAAAAAAAAAGTCTTAGGGCTAATAGCACATATGACTATCCTCCATACTCTTTTGTGTAACCTCCTCAGAGTTACAGTATAGATACAGGTAGTCTAATTTACATACAGTTACAATAACATAATTAYTGTAAATTATATAATATTATTTTAAATATGGTAATAAACTATTATTTATAATTACTGATTTGGGGAAATAGGAGCACAGAGGTTATTTGTATTATATGCCAAAGTACTAGGCAATTTTTCACAACCGAGTGACCACTAAGAAAATAAAGCCTATTCCTTAGTACTAAAATAAAATATATGCACTCTAGTAACCCATACATTTTTATCTGTAGAGATGTTATGAACTTAATTTTCTCACACCGCATACATGTATGCACTCAGAAACAGATTTGAAGTCTCAGCACAGGTCGTTTACTTGAGCTACTTGCAATGGATCTGAAATAACAAGCTGACCTGAACGGAAACTACCATCAACAACTTAATTTACACCTAATTACTTTCAAAGTGAGCAAATAAAAGACTTCGAAGTGTGTTACTGTGYGGTAGTCACATGCACTGAACGCACCTCACTACTGAGTGTAAGCAGCAGGACTAAGCTCTCCAGCGAGGACAGGTTGCAGATTTGCACTGGAAGGCAGCTGCACTTGTCCCCTTCTTTGCAAAGGTTCTGCCTTAATATCCCACCACTCCTACACAACGAAAGCCATGGCAAATCCTCAAATATGACACAAGGCTATTACATAATGGCAGCATTTTACACTGATAATCTAGAGAGATGATAATCTTGGTCCACACAGACTGAARCTTGGGGAATTTAGGTAACTAACTTCAATGCTTCCTTTCATCTGCCCTCTTAGAGTCATCTACTGTCAACAACTATATAAGCAGCTCCCAACTCAGCAGAGCCAGACAAGCAGACCAGGCAAAAGCAACAGCATCCACATACAAACCTGCACAAAACCTCAGCTTACACAGCCTCGACCCCTATCAATTTAAACAGGCCACTTAAGAATGGACCAGTTGTTGAAGAAAGTGATGGTACCATTACTTTAAGTAACAAATATTCTCTAAGTAATTACTGAAAAAGGTTACATGTGCAATAGGCTGGAGTCCTGCACATAAAAAACATCATAACATCTATCACCTTTTATATGTACAAATATTACTATACATTACTCTCCCCCAAAACAAAGTATTTATGACAAAATATTTAATCRCTGCTTTAAAAAAAGATTTTAGAAGACAATGTTGTACAAAGTATTTCTATTATACAAAAAAAAACCCCAAAGCAAATGATCCTCTCCCACACACACACTCAAGACTTTAGAAGATACTAGTCCATAAATTAGTACTAGCTTCACTATGAACAAACAAAAGCACGCCATTCAACTCAGCACAGGTTTTACCCTCAAATTTAATGCTGGGAGTGAATGAACTAGCTGTAGTAGCAGTTATTAGCTAATTTGAACTTCCAGATATTCTTCATAAAAAGTGCTCTATGAAGAAAGAAATTTCATTAAAAGCTGATAGTTTCATTCTAAAAACTTTCCAACTATCTGAAACACACTAAACACACACAACAGTCTGCCTGTATTACACGACACTTCAGAGAGATTATTTCAGTAATGTTATCTGTTTTTCAAAACTCATGATACAGAAAGCACAGCTACCTAAATGATGTGCTTCTTAGCCAGCGTTCTTGAGTAGTGTATTTCAGCTTACAGCCAGATAGCCTTCACCAGCTAAATACAGAAACAGGGCCCAGAAATAATTCATAGTGCAAATAATTACAAGGCTTATGATTCACCCCATACTATGGCATGTGTTATATCTTCACTGTACATGCAACAGTTTAAATTTAAAACTACAAGACAGCTTTTGGATGACTGTTTTCCAAAAAATGTAAAAGACAATTAACCTACCACTAATGCTTTGGAACTAATAAGTCGAATTTTTAAGTGTACTGAAGCAAACGGATACTTTTGTACTGATGTGAGTAATTAAAGTACAAGAGCTTCACAGACTCAGAGATGTAATGCAGCCCTTTTATCAAAAGCAGTCACTCTATCTCGGCCTGACAGTTAACAGCATATGATCTAGTAAACAAATACTTTCACACAGTACAAAAGTGCCATTAAAGGCCAGAACTGTCAACACAAATTCCATTCTTACAAGAGGAAAAAAAAATATAAACTGTTGATCACCTCTGGTTGCCTTAACTAGCATGGAGGTTGTCATGGAAACATTTCTGCGAAGTTCACAGTGATGAAACACAAACACTTCCAGTTTAATTGCTATTAGGTTTAGCATACCAGAGTTTATTTAAACTCAAAGAGCATTATGATAAAATGCAGCAGAAAGTAAAGCTAGTAATGATCTGGCAAAACAAAGCCCAGGGATTTTTTGAAAAGAAAAAGAAAATAAAGCCAAATACAGAAGACTTTTTTTTTTTAACTGTGCTGAAACAAGACAAAAATGAATTACCTCCTTCCCCAAAATACTAACAGAACTTTCAACAAGAACATGAGTTTGCCACAGCTGTTTTAATGAAACTATATTATCTACTAATGTGTGAAGAAACTAAAGAAACAGAACATCTTTGAACAGGGAGGTGTGTATTTGAAAGAATAAATACAGTGATATTGACTATACAGATTCAAAATACATTTAAAAAAATAGAAAGTATATATTTTTGTAGCATCCATACTACGCAGATCCCACATATAAAGGCGTCTCCTTTTTCTAAGTAGAATGGATCTCACTCTGCTATTTTCTTACCAGCAGAATTCTCCCAGCATAAATGAGAATTCTGTTGTACTTGCACACACAAATTGAGCCCAATGAGATTTCAAATAATAGTTTTGATTGACTATACAAACATAAGTCAGGGAGAGCTTAATTTTATTTCATTACAGTTAATGGGGATTCACTTTATTAGAATTAACAAAATTCATAGAGATGGATGAAAGTTACTAACTAAAATATGCAGGTTCCTTTCATTATAATCCGATTTCATTTTTTAATAATAYTGCATTCATTCTTAGTGGATGATTTAAGTTAATGTAAAAGCTTTAAAGAATTCCAGTGACTTTTTATCTGTTTTCATTAGCAGAAGTTTACTTGAGTCAGCTGACGGCCTGCAACACTCAGAAGCTGAAGAGAGGTCATGGGTTTAGCACAGGGACTGGAACCAGCACTAAAGTGAGCACAGTGCCATGCAAGCATCCCGACACAGTGCTGCTAAACATGGATGTGGAGCAGGAAAAGAAAAATCAAGCAGGATGCATCATGCTTACAGAGGCCGTCAAATTCCTGGTCGTTGGCTCTGGCATACAAGCATAGGAATGCAATCTGTCGCCCATAACCTGCCATCAATTTTTTCACTCACATGAGTGATATGTTTTGAACAAAGATATGGAAGGGAAAATGGTCTGTAACAAAGTAACTATATTTTTAATCATTTTCCACTACCTGCTTGCTATGTCTAATATCAGAGTAAAAATATACTCATCTTTACAATTACCATATTTATGTCTCTTGATTCTGKTTTTTTCCTTTCCCATTTGTCCCTCTTGCATTTATTCATTCTTCACTTTTATTCTTGCTGATGCTCCTGACAATCATCATTCTCCCCTTCCAAGCCACAGAAGTTATCGTAAATGAAATTGTTAACTCTGAATTTTAAAGACCATCATTAAATTTGAGAATGAATAGCTAAAAGGGGATTAATAAAGAAAATGGAATAAGGATAAATTCCATGATTCAGATTACCTGCAGATTAAAGAAAATAATACAGTAACAAGTTTACTTTCTCAAGATTATAATTACTATCCCAACATGAATATATGGATTTGAAATGAGAGTTTAGATCTGGAATAATCTGAAAAATGCCACAAACATTTGTGTCAAGTATTCATCATACAAAAATAATTTCTTCTATACTATTAATAGCTAGCTATATTTCAGCTCAAACTACATAATTCAGCTTCCAAGAGGTTACTTCCTGTTAATTACTAATATGCTTCTGATCTTTATGAACACTATTTCTGTGAAAATTACTGAAAGACAGCAGTCTCTCTAACCCTGATACACTATGCTGCAGTATTACCATGGTCATTACTGCAAAATATGAATGCCCCAACACTACAACGTATTTGTCCTCTGATTCTCTTCCCACAAGGAAAAAATATGCAGAAGAGTGTCCTGTTTTTGTTAAAGCCCTTTCTTTTTTAAAAAATTCTGTCAGTTATCGTGTCCCAGGGGCTATTGGAAAGTTCATTTGTTCTGAGACTACACACACAAACAAGCTCCTGTGCTTGTAAAGAAAAAGACTGCCTTAGAAGTGAAATATGATGAATTCAATATGGTCTTCAGTTCCTCCTTCTCCAAACCCCCTGAGAAAGTTCCATAATTTGCACAGAGGATCTTTAACCTTTCCATCGAGGGGAGCTCCCCTATTCTTGAGAAACACAAGTGATCCAATACAGGCGTCATTCCAGAGCTCGCGGGGAACCAAGCCAAGAACACTGAAAATAAATACCACGACATGAACATCTTCCAAAATTTGGTGAGGATATCACACAAAAATCAGAAGATGGATGCATTTAACTAAAAATAGCATGTACTGGCAAGGTGATACACTACTTAAACACTTTTCAGCTTCTACACCTTCACATCCAGTTGTATTGTTGTGATGTTACTAAGCCAAGCGGTAACATAAGATGTGAAAAAATTACACGGCTGCCTGAAAAGATGGAGAGTGTCTTAGATTGCCAGGATAACGTTCAGATAATATCCCATGAATAAATAGTTGTRGAGGTTTGGAGTTTTTGTATATCCACCTCCATTGAACAAGAATGTTGCAAAAGCTGACTGTGCTTCATAATGAGGTTTCTGATATTTTATCATCTTTCCAAATTTTACTTCACCGAACATTTCTGAATCTGTCTTGGGAGTGCTTTGTAAACAGATACAAAATCCACGGTGGGAGATCAGAAGGTCATTTAGTTAGTTTTAAATATACCCCAAAATAGCTTAATTCTGTTGGTGGTAGGTCTTACAGTGATCAGCATCATTATTACTTCACGCCACTGTGTGCAGCCCGCCATTCCTCCAGCTGACACAGTGGTTTCTTGCACTGAGGGTCTCAAAGCTGGCCTCTTCTGGTTACTCATTTCCTTGGGTMATTCTTCCCCACCTAAAATAAGACAAGCAGTGAAACAGAGGAAGTCTTGGAAGATCTAGATGGGAAGATGGCTCTTTTACCCRACAACAGGGAAAAGCCAGGTCGGCCGATGAAGTGACCTTCAGAAACCATAAACACCTTTGATCACTAAAGTGAGGGAAGCTGAACCAGCAGCATGGGAGTTCCAGGTTCCATCACTGCCAGAAACAACCTCCCCCCCAAAAAAAAGGAGAGAAAGGAAAACAAGAGAAAAGAAGACCTATTTCAGACTTTGGTAATCCATCTGCTTGAAACAAGCTGTCTGGGCTGCCACATTGTCCCAGCCACTGTTCTGTTTCAGCTGGSCATTTCAAGGAAACAGCACAGGAAGTAATGTGTCTGAACACTGAACAGTGAGTTCAGTCTGCGCCATAACGTTCTGACGATGAGGCCAGGCCGACTAGGAACAGCAGGTCTGGAGTTTGGCCCTCTGCTCGGGGAAGCAGCAGCGCTCTTTGATGGCTTCATTCTAGGTGGCCCCCATGTGAAAGGCAAAGGAGCTATGGGGGGAATCATGACCTCCCTTTCAGTTTTTCATAGCATTTCTCTCATCTCTGTTTCCAGTTCCTCAACAGCGAAGTATGGCCCTGGGCGCACCAAAACTATATCTATTCTGGAGTCAGAGAGGGTCACTTTGAGCCACCTGCAGTGCTCTAAGTCCTCTCAGCAATGAAGAAGAAAAGGGTAGAGGGAAACTGAAGGTCCTAGATTCAAGCTCCAGTAGATCCAGCACCAGGAAATCTTTGGGAGGTTGGACTAGATCATCTCTAGAGGTCCCTTTCAACCTTACTGATTCTATGACCAGAAAAACAGAAAACAAATCTCATTACTGGGTCTCARKATYSMKRSCTATTTCCTTGCTTGATAATAAAAAGCAAAATGAGATACAGTGATGATCCAAGTGCAGCAGACACAGTCAAGGGTGCTAAGCCTCGGGTATGCTTCAGTACAAATGAGTGAGAAAGAAAGAAACTACAATAATAGGATACAGAGCCTCAATATCACTGCCCCGAGTGATTCAAGTCCTTCTAATTTTAGGCAGCTCTTTGCTTTGCAAGAAATTAAATACAAATAAATACAAAAAAATAAAACAACAAATTCATGCTCATTCAGCTACTGAATGACATTGTGGAAGAGGGAGGATGATTTCGTATCTTTATTTTAAAATTTTTACTTGTCATATTAATTAAAAGCTGCAGGGCCTTCATTTAAGTTTTCTTTGTAACACAATGACAGTCTGCTAGTGGCAGTTCCAGAAACAAAAACAGAAGAGAAAGGAAATAAACCTCTGAGAAAAATAATCAATAAACTTAAAAAAACTAATTGCAATGCTGTTAATACTGTCACTGGCAAAGCTGATATACTAGSAGGTTTACAACTCATGCATTCCATGCTACAACAAAATTATGTATGTATAAAATGTTCCTAATAGAATATAAAAAGCCTAAAATTTTTAAGGCTTCATGCTGATCCTTCAGTCTGGCAAMTGTTTGTAAAAAGAAAAAAAAAGACTGTGTTAAGTAAACATTTCAGTCCTCAACCTTCTTTATATGCCTTTGAACCTTTGCTTTCATGTGCAATACCTGACAGCCCACTGAGAATAAATGCTGAAAGCCCCAAAGATGGGTAAAACAGAATTTCTGACTCAGGAAATAAAGATCAGCTGAATATGATTCCCATATGGCAAACCAGATCAATGGAAAGCAAGACCAAAATTTACAATATCTATACTGTAGAGTACAACATGGAGGTTGTCTTTTATTGCTGGTAGCAAAACTCCCAGTGGCCAAGAATAAAAGCAGACACAAAGATTATACATCCACTAATGGTAAACTATAAAAATATACACTGGTAGATTTCAGAGTAGAAAAAGGAAAAGGGGGAAATTTCAAGCCTTTATGTAGTGTTGCTAAATACCAATTAGCAATTAGAGCAACCAACTTTCATCAYAAAATGCAAGATTATTAATATAAAGGTATGTTTTCAAAGCCAAAGGAGGAAAAACATCAGCAGATCAGATTACCTGATATGAAAAGAAACATTCTTTGCTGCAAAACTCAAACAGCTTCAAGGCTACTTTTGTGATAGCATGTGTGGCTGAATGCGAGAGAATGTATAACAATATTACTACTTTTATTTCAAGATTTCCTGTAAAACCTCAGGTCATGCTCATGAAGACTTTCTTAAAAAGCAATGATAAATCTGATGAACAATTTTTAGAATTTGAAAGAAAGCCAATTGGAAGGGGGGAGATAATCCAGCAGTCCTGAACCACTTAAACAGCACAGCAACGCTCAGATTTCTGTTAACAGGGTTCTTCTGCTGGGAATCCCAAAGCAATGCACCTAGCCATCTCTGATAATGTCTCAGAGGATACATATGTAGTAAGAAGGCTGTAGGTAAAGCAGAAAAGCTGAACTTTACAGATACCTCTAATATTGTTCAAATGGAAATACACCAAAAGGTATTTCTTAAAAGGACATTTTCTTAAAAGAAAATAGCTACCTATCTATTTAGCAAATATACAAGAGACTGAATTAAAAAGACACAGAATCACTCCTGAATTTCTGTAAATTTTAGCAGTAAAGTCTCAATAAAACATGYAGTGGCTCAAGCTTACTTTACACTATGCCACACCATTAAAAAGGAAAGACGATGGCCACAGAAGCACAGAACCCCTATGGTCCCTAGACAGCAGAAGTGGCCCAGAAGGCTGTTCTTGGATGTTCCCATAGAGATGAGGATGGAGATCAAGAACTAGGAACCTTGTAGCAATGTTGTTGACTGGATTCCACTTGCTTTATAAATAAATAAAATATCTTGAAACTATACACAGAGAGGTACGATTTGCTTGAGCATTTCCAAAATAGTTTTCCAATAGGTGGAAATACACATAATAGTGATGCCATACATAGTTTACATGACAGAGGTTCTACTGGCATCCAATTTGGATGATCTTCATAAAGCACTCCTGATTTCACAACTGGGGAACAATGCAGTCGGGTCAATTCAGGCTCCTGAAACATACATACTTAAACATACGTATTAATATTCATTTTCCATGGTACTTTATCAACAGTGTGACACTCACTTTCAGCATAAACTTAGATTGTAAATGCTGCCACAGGGAAGGAATATAGAAAAAGCAAGAAACAATAATATTCAAAGAACTTTCTGAAAGATCTTCTTCCACAAGAGAACTGATAAAGAGGGATCTCATACAAATTCTGGAACTCACAAACTCACTACTCACTTGGAGAAGGTAATTTTGCTCCTATCACTAAAGTCATACTACTGCTAAGATTAAGCTKTGAGACAGATCAAAATTCTGCAGTTAGAAGATACAGAGTGAATAGTCTCTTCCACATGGCTAATATGCCCTCCCTCTTGTCTCCTTTCTTGGGCAACATTACCATCATTTAGGCAAATAATCTGTGCATCATTTACGACTCATGCAATTCTYTCAGTCCTCAAAACAAGCGTCTAGGTCCTGTAGATTCACACATTTACCTGTAAATAGTGTAGTATTTTTACAAACACCTTCTTTAAAGTATGGCTCTCCTCTCAACCCATACAGCTAATACTCCCATGAACATGTTTATTTCACATCTTGTTCCTATCTTTTGTTCCGGTCTTGACAAACACAATCTCGTTTCTCTGACATAAATCCAGTATCCCATTATATATTAATCACTTATCTTCCATGTCAAAGCCTACCTATCATCTCTTATTCCATATCTAGAGGTAAACTTCTGTCTCCTTTAGGCCCAGGCTGCCAGCTTCCATCATCTATGTGTTATTTTTTCAATTAAGTGTCTTCAGGCTTTTTATCCAGGCTGACACCTCACACATCTGTGAACATCCACAAGACTAACTGACTAACCTCTTTCAAACTGCTTTGGCAGGAGACCTATGGAAGACTTGAAAATAGATTATTTGCTGATGTGCTTGTTTTCTTGTGTTCTCTTGTCTGTTTCCACCTGTTTTCTCCACCCATATGTTTAAATTATCATACTTCTGGGCTGATGCTCATGGTTGTCCTGTGTTTGTGCAGCATCTGCTGTAGAGTTCCAGTCCCTGTCTGGCACTCTAAAACACTGTCAAAGTACAAATACRGAATTAATGAATATTGATAAACCAATAAGCACACTATGCACCTTCCTGTTTCTTTCAAAAGAAAAAACAGAGAGGTCAAACAAACATTAATACATTTCCTGCTAATAAGGAACTGCTGATATAATTCCTTCACCAAATTTGAAAATGTGACGAGCCCTGGCTGTGGAGGACGAAGCCCTGCAAACTGCAGTGCATCCGCGTACAAAGGGCTAGTAGCCCGATTCTACAACACACAGTTCAGCAACTTTTTACATATCCTATTAATTACATTAATATCAGCAAACAAGCCAAAGCTGCTGAGCTCTGCAAGAAGTTTTACAAAGGTATAATGGAGATAACCAAAGGGCATTAGTAAGTACCAAAGGAAGATGGAGGAAGAGGTAATAAACACAGGCTACTATTCCCTGTTTCAAGAATAAGATTAATTTTCTACTGTATCCCTAAGCAAATTATTTGAATCTCTAGCCGTACAGATACCAGGTTCTACTTTAACTTTTTCTTGATACATCTGACATTTCAGCTGACACAAAGCAGTTGCTGTCATACAACGATTTAAGGAAAAATGTACGATTCCTTGTACTATCACTGTATTTTACATAGCTCCTTCACTTCATAGATGCCTCTAGTTAAATAAAGTTTTAGGATCCTCCTTCCTTGAAGAAAAATTTTTTTTTAGAATCACCCATTCCATTATTAGGATCAACTATAAAATAAGCCTAGGGAGAAAAGAAAACTGGAAAAGTACAAAAAAGTAAAAGCAAATAGAAAAATTTCGAAACTACACTCTTGAAAATCAGCAGTGTTCTTGAAAAGTAAAGATTAGAATGAACACCAGCACAGAAAGGTCTCTTTCTCCCGTATTTTGGCTGCCAGCCCCAAGTATTTCACAGCACGCTTCAGGGGCATGCTTGCTTAGCCCTGCAACCCTGACGCGCTGCTGTCCGCACGCGCGACACTGTGGACCTTACCAAGATTCTGGCCTAGGCCATCCAGGAGCACTAGGACCCTAATATTCTCTATTTTCATGAGCTAGAGATTTTTACAGCTGAGTATGAGATGAGTTAAGGCACTCTGGAGAGCTAGAAAGCAAGTTAAGCTGTCTGCATAGATATAACCTTTGTATTTTCTGACAGTTCTACAGTGAAGAAAATTTATTGTAATCCCAGAAGTTTGAAGACCGTAATTTGGCTCCTTAAAAAATGGGCAAGAGCACAAATTTCCCTTCCCTCTTCACCCTTTCAACAAGATTATATTTCTTTTTCTTTTTTTTTATATTTCAACATATTTTTAGTCTGGTCTGTCTTAAGATTTCACAACTCTCTTGCCTCTCCATTACATATGTATGCAAAAATTTGTATACTACCAACTTCAGCAAGTGACTGACGTGTTTTCCTTTATGTGGACAAACTCACACGGAGAGAGAACATACACCTTTTCAGTCAACTACGTAATTATTTGTAAGACAGCAGAGGAGTGTGAGACACTGGGATTCCTAGTTTCTATTTCTAAGAGCATAGCATAGTCAAACAAAATCAACTGTAACAATATTTTCCTTTGCATTAGCTGCAGGATGACTAAATTCCACTCTGTTAATGCAAATTATGGATTTCTACTTGGGCCAAGTTAACCAAGTCAAATATCATTAAGAGAGTAAACCTGTGTAGTGAGGGTCACATTGCGTTATCATGAATTACTTAGGCATTCAATTTGGTATGTGCTTTCTGAAAGGCCATATGGTAAAGCCAAAGATGAGCCATTGGTCTCTTGGACTAAATACCTAAATCATATTTTTAATTCTCTATGTTGTGACTATCGCACAAACAGTCATCCATCCATTTATAGATAAGATACCTGAGAGTGATCTCCATTAAAGAAACAGTACTGAGCCTTAACAGTAATTACCACGAAAGGCATAGGCATTTTAACAATACCCAGTGTAAGAGATTGGCCTATTATTCCTGTTTCTATCTAAATCTGCCTTAAATTAAAAGATATTTGAATGTAAAACAAGATGTTCACTTTCTCAATAAATAAGATCACACAAACATAAGAGCTTTCACAACAGAGTCAACAGCAGGTGCAGAAATCATGTTTCACGAAATACAGCTGCACTACTTAGTATTCATTTCAGTTTACAGTGCTTTGTTATTGTTTTGACTCTTATTTATTTGTTTATTAGAACACTTAAGTTATTAGCATTCAAATTTAACATCCCATACAAACATACAACTGTCAATGGAAGATTAGACTAAAAAAATACAATAGTCTGCACGAGATTATACGGAACTGCAAACAAAAGTGGCAAAAGCAATTAATTAATCTTAAGAGAGTAAAAGCTCTAGATCAACAATAGGGCTTAAAACAAACCAAAACTTTGCCAATAATTACAAAAATGGTCTATTTTATTTCAAGCATTGGATTTTTAAGAAAGGCAGCAAATTTTTTAAACTGCAGTCCAGAGACAGAAACATCACTGATGTAGTTATTCAACACATTTAAGTTGCTAATATTCTTTTTACTTCTTTGCACTTAAAAAAAATGTAGGTCTTAAAGTCTTAAGTTAAGTCTATAGTTGTGGAAGAAACAATGTCCTTGATGTTAGACCTTAATAATCAAATTGGGCAAGTCGAAGCACAGCATTTTAGAACAACCTGATTTGCAGTATTGGTAATAACTGAAGTTGTTTGGGGGCTTTTTTACTTTTGTAAAGCTCACTAAAATTGTATCAAATACTTCAGATTTTCCAAGAGAAAACCAAAGCAGAATTTTTGTTGTGTGCATAAAATATTTCGGTGGGAAAGGGATGGCAGAACAGGAAGCAGTTTGGATACAACCACTAGCTGTTTTATGCAGGCATTATTACAAAATATGCACAAAAGTGAAGTTAATTTACAGAATTTCTCTCGAAGTATTAGCAAATTTCAATATGAATGATGAACACTTATGTACTAGTTAATTCACTTTCTTGCAAATCCTCTATGACAAACTGAACTGTAGCACCTACTACAGCTGTACTCAAAATCTACACAATGCTTTGCAACAAGGAAATCTGATTAACACGCTTCAGCAATAATACACACTTCACCTTCCAACTCACACATCAACCTTAATCTGTATGTACACTTTAAGAGACACCAAGACAGCTCCATTATAGCACATTCTAAGGAAAACATTCACATTCTTGTCATTCAAGAAAATAGATGATTTAGGGGCTAATTCAACAACAACTGTTTTCCAAATATATTTTTTTTTAACTCAGAGTTTTCTTTTGACTGGATGAACACAGCACTTTATCTTGAAATAAAATCCAAAACACTAACACATGAAAAGGAGGAAGAGGTTTAATTGGTACCTACTTTTGACACTACAGACCAGACAAGAACTGAGCTATCAAGCCTATTTAAGATGTTCTAATCTGCAGCAAAGCCCAGAGAAGCTGTTCTGTTCTGTTGGCTTGATGTCACTTCAGCCTATCTACAATTTTTAATTCTAGGGAAAAGTAGCTAGCCAAAGAAACATTAAAGTCTGCCATTGTAAGATTACTCTCTGTTAGCTTTTCACTAATCATTTTCACTCACATTCTTTATTTCCTAATCATCTTACTTTACTGAGGTGTCCTGCTTGAAATGAGAAGCACAGTGTATGACAAATGCGATGGCAGCACAGGCACCAACCACAGTCTTGAATGTAGACACAGAAGTCCTCATCCCAAGTCTGTGGTCTGCAGCATCTCATCTGTACTTCTCAGTTCAAGAAGTAAATCAAACTGCCTCCTACCAAGGGCTGGAAGACCCAAGAAAAGCCTAAATGTGGCCACTGATGACGCAAAGGTTCCTGAGCACATTCAGAAGCAATGTTATCTGTGTAGAGGGTACCTATGCTCCACTTTCAGGGAGGAGGGAAAGGGACTGTCAACATATTTGATGGGTTTAGTCCATTCTCTCCATTCCCAACTCTGAGAAATAAATGGTATCAATTGAATCTAGTCAAAAAGTCTAGAGGGAGATAATAGACCTCTTCTCTAGAGCTCACAGTATTTACCTACAGAGCAGAAAACTTGTGCTGTGGCCTCTCCTCGATTTGGGAAGAATAAAACCCATTTTGCACTTATTTCAGAGAAGTCCCTTAACTAGCAGCCAGTAAGACAGTCTAGGGAAGAAGCTTTCAGTTGCTCCTCAAGGTGAGGCTGGGCCACGGCAAGAAGCTCATTAGGGAAACATAAGCTCAGAAGACAGGGAGAGGCTCTGGGCTCTCCTCCAGAGATCACACATGCATTTCACATTCAAGTCATTCAGTAAACTATATGAAACAGCACTGAAGAAAAGGGTCAGAATCCAGGACCTCTGCCCATCACAAAACTCTTCCAATTATGTTATTATTTTTCTTGTTCATCTCCATCATGATTCAAATCCATTGTAGAGCTCAGAGGATTATAACATAATTATCCTTTGACAGTATTAAGCAAATTAATAGCAAACAGTGCTTTAGATAAGGAATACTCTGGACAAAGAAACACATACCCAGGATAGCACTGACACTGTCCCCTAAATCAAAACATATTTACACATATATTTCTATTTGTAAGAACTCGTGTTAAAAGTGTAAAATGAACATTTTCCTTATGCAATTACTCTTTTTTTTTCAAAAAAAAGCTCTAGAGATATCTAATTTCTCTTAGAAAATATTTTTGCACACAAATAATACACAAGAAAAATATCTGTCTTCTAAGATGATGATAAAATTTGTCYAAATCAGCCAAAGGGACATATTTGAGCAATACTGCAAGACTACCAAAAGAAACAGATTTAGTTAATTTTTCTCACTTGGGGAGTATCTCTCTCAATGGGTTGTTATTATCTTCTGTAATGTTTCTTCTGTGTAAATGTTACAGCCATCTTAAGACAGTACAGAATCCAAGCAGTCAGTAAAAAACATAATCTCTGAACATAATAAACAATGTAAAAACCTGTTTTTGCTACCCTTTGTCCAAACAGTCTTAACTTATACTGAGGAAATATCTCATGTCCATGAGGTTTTCCCAACATTTTCCCTCTGGAGAATCTAACTCAGCTCAAGCAGTTACCATGCTTAGATTACGACGAATATCTCACTCTCCAAAGTCTTTCAGCAATTGAATGGGAAGTGGTAGATAGATTAAATTAGAAGATCAGAGTTTAAAGTCACTGAGTTTCAGAAAGCAATTTATGACCATTCACTACTTAATTATCTCAACACTTCATAATCATTAATGAATTTCTCTTTACTGCATTGAGGTTAAGCAACTCTCCTGAAGTTCCACAAGAAATCCACATCTGAACCAAGAATTATATTTRTAAATTTTAGGATAGCACTTTTGCCTACACCATCACCTTTCCTCACAATGTTAGAAGCAGTTACTTTCAACTGCACGAGCTGTGACTGCTGCCTCCCAACCATCTGCTTAAGATAAAAACTAATGTTTACTTCCATTTCAGCCATTCTTGCTCAATACATCCCTACCGCTCACCCCTAAGCACAACAGTTTACAGAACATGAGAAAAATAACATCAAAACCTTTTTCTTTTTTCCAGGTATAGGCCGATAGTCTGACAAAACCTGTTCCCTGACTCTAACCCACAATGCCCCTTTGAGACATAAAGGAAATGAAAAAGGAAAAAAAAAAAAAAAAAGGGAAGAAAAAAAAGCAAAACAGCAAGACTGTCCGTACTTAGGACATTCATCTTCTTCTCTGGGCTGCGATCACTGCCCAAGCAGTTGGGGTTTTCTTCCTGATCTCTTTTTGAGTATGAAACTTCAGCACCTTCACTAATATTTAGAGCAGTTTCAAGAAGAATGCAGGAAGGAAAGTTCTGAAACCTTTTTCATGTACTCCAAATCCTACATCTATACTTAGATATCTGCTAAAAGAACTAGAAGAATTATTTCATTGTTAATTTACTACTTTGAATGAACCTGTACCTTTTTCAAGACAATCAAAGACAAACTAGCATCTGTAGATACAAGCAAGAAGTACCAATATTTGCCATTTTGAAAAATTTGTCCTTAAATCTATTATAATGCAGTGATCTCTAGAGACCTCCAAAAGACATGGCCCATGTCTACTTGTCAAGAGCTCAACAAGAAAGGAAAGATTATTGGAAGGCTTCCAGCATTGTGGCTCAAATCTCCRTTTCAGGTTGCTCTACTTGAAATATAGAGAAAGAAAGAACTGTGACTTATCAGTGGTATCTGCTACCCTTTGTGTATTTTTGTATACATCAAAAGTAGAAAAACTTTCCGAAGGCAATAATTTTCTTTAGGTCATTAATTACCAGTAAGAAAGATACTGGAGGACAAAACACAGCTTCTCAACATACTGTACCATCYTCTTTTAACAGGCAAACACAACACACAATGAGAACAAATTACATTCAGACGGTACTAAAAATAATGTTCAGGATTTTAATATTACTCTCCTTACTACAACTATATAAAACTCTCTGCATAAAGGTTACCTCTAACACATCTTCCAACTCTTAAACACATTAAAAAAAAAMCTCATTACAATGTACATTAAACCACAACACAAGAAAAGGTTAGCTCCCAATAATAACCTTATAAAGAAAGTWCAGTATCAGTTAAATAGATTTTAAGTAAGAGTCAAAGATCGTACTAGGCAGCAATTATAAGCTACAAATTGTATTTCATATCTTCAGTAAGAGTTAGCACAAGTCTTGTAGAGTCAAATCTCTGCTATAGAGCAACACCCCCCGACATGCTTTAAATGCCATAAGCAGCTGAGCCCTGAGGGGTTAATGCTAGCACTAAAGCCAGGCTTGAAGAGTTGACTTGGTACCTAGTGACCACAGATCTAAACACATCAGTCACCAGGAAATACACCGTACTGTGTTCCCAAGTGAAGGCCCGGAGTGATGGATCAAGTTCCTCAGCTGCTGCAGAGCCTTCCCCAGCAGCAGCAGTGCGAAACATCAACTCCACTGTCCCTACAGGGATCTGAGCAGTAAAGGTGACACTGGACAGGGACGCATTATTTCACTCTGCCAAATGAAGTGAAGGTATTGAAAGCATTTCTTCCAAATACCACATCCTGACAAAAGGACCCTCAAAGCGTCTGAAATAAGAAGAAACCAAAATAAAGGAAAAAGTGCTCATCCCATTTAGAAGACCTCAGGGAAGGACCAATCTCTTACCACAGCGCCTCAGTTTTGGGAAGCAACGGTGTCTGTAGCCTGACCCAGAGCTAAGAGTGACTGCTGCCTGCAGCAAGCCTCTGCACCTTCAACCTTGACTCGTCTCCCTCTTTCTCCAACCCATACATAGCAAAGCTGGGGACCCAGAAGGTAAATTTGGCCTGCCTGGGAGACCACCCACTCAAGGAGGTCTCTGAAAGGAGCAGCTTATCCCAAACTTGCTGAGTAAAGCTCCAGTCTGTGTTTTCTTTTGCTACCAAAACATTCCAGGGCTGTGTCACTTTGAATTGCAACATAAATACCRTGCAACTGCAGACTAGTTAGTTCCAATTATGGTAACACTGCAGGTGACAATGTGAAAGATATTTTTCATAGTCTATGAACATATTCTGCTTCCAGTCAGCTACAACTTAGATCAAGAGAAATTCAGTTGAAGAAAGTTTTGTTGATAATTTGGACAAAAACTGCATGTATAACAGTGACTTTAAAAAAATGCAGTCTTCCCTATTCTGGTAGTATTTTAGTTGATAACGACACAGATCTAAATGGCAGTTATTATGTGTAGAAAAATATTTGYGATATTATACTTAATGATACATTAGAATAATTTCAAGTTTTGACATAAGTATTGATTCACAAAATGAACAGGCATTTACATATCAATAAGGCTAACAGTTAAAGACTTAAAATTTAATTTTAGTTAGTGGAGACATTTACTGAATAAGAAGTTAAGGTAACACCCTCAAATGTCCAGGATAGAAGGTTCCATTTTTACATATAAACAAAAAATACAATTGTGATCTTCTACTAAGTCACAACACACAGTGATTTAAAACACTAGTGCCCAATCTAGAACTCAGAAAAATCAGTCAAGCAGCAAATAGTTTGCCCCATCCACTAATTTTCTGGAACCTTACAACAGCTCTCTGRTCAGGTAAAATGCACCTAACAAGGCAGAGAAGAGAGTTTCAAGAAATGACAGCAAKGTGGTATCACCAAACACTCTGTCCCATAACCTGCTCCTTCTCTGGTATGGAGAAACCTCCAAGAATGAAGGTGCCTTGGAAAAGATGAATGAATTGTCCTGCCAGTCTGAGCTGCCAGTAGCCATACCCTCTCTAGAGGAATATACAGGGAATTACTTGTTTTCATCTACTATATGTTACACACAAAGCAAGCCCAAAGCTTTGGGGAGACTCTAGACTTACACATGCAGTAGCACCAATCATATGGCATACGACACCCTCCAGCCACTGCACAAGATATGTCAGGCTTGGCTGAAAAAGCTGGACACCACTGATTTAAAGCAATTACATATATTCATTTTGCAAAGTGTTTCTCAAATACTTTTGAATTCCTACCAATGATGTATCTGACTATTGCACTTCTTAAGATTCATCTACTGAATAAATGCAAGTAAACTCTTGGAAATATTTAAATATTATGAAAAAGTCACTCTGAATGTGTGTTTTCCGTCTGACTGGCAGCTTGTTCCAAGCCGTATAAATAGCTCTAAGAATCTATTTATAAAGGAATAGTGAAAACGCTACATGGACTCTTAGTTGTGTTTTACAACTTGCTTCTTGGTCAAGATTGGTCCCTTTTTTTGTGGAACCAGCAGGAACAATATTGTATCAATAGGTGCCATAAGCAGTTCTGATACYGGAAAAGTTAGAAGAAACAAATTAGCAAGACATATAAGCTCTTCTGGATAAACAGAAGACTGACATGGAGTATTCTGATGAGTTACTGTTATTTGTTTCTCAAGAACTGTCACAAGAGTCCAGAAGAAAAGAAAAAGCTTTGGGGAACATAAAATTCAATTCATAATTAAATACTCACTTATGGAACAGCTATGAGGATTAAGGATAATATTACTTCCACAGGAAGGAAAAGTCTTTCTTGCTACTTTAAGGCATTTTGTTTTTCTTTGCACTGGAAYGGCTTAGATGCATGCAAATGGTCCATCACCAGCCTGTTTAAACTGCACCAAAGAGCAGTGAAGTAGCTGGTCACTTCTGAAGCTCCAGCACCTGTTTTGTAAGCAAACATATGAACACGCCCAAAGGTCAGCAAATCCCAGTACCTAAGCCAAAACCCCAAGTAATCAAACGGAGTCTTCACATTGGCTTCAGGAAATTTTGGATCGGGCTCCTAAGTCTTGGGACAGATTTGTGACTGCCCCCTGAAGTACCTTCTCTCCTCAAGTTTGAAATGGGTCAAAGGGAGAGAAGGAGGTTTCCTCCGTGCTACCATGAGCTAGAGATGCAGGTCAGAGCAGGGGTCTCCGCTGGGCGGCACGCTGTCCGTGGCAGCCCAGCATCATGGTTTGGGGAGGGGGTATCATGACCYGCCACTCCAGACTCCCTGGGGACTCCTGCCAGCCCAGGCAGGCCAGAAGCGTGGCAAGGGCCCGTGTCACACATCATGCTCAGTCCGTAAGGGAGTAATTCAAACCTGGTCTGGAAGCACCCTCCCCTTGTTTATTTAAAGAAGATTTTGGAAGGACAGTTCTTTTCATCAAAACCCTTCAAAGACATTTTTTTGATTGTAAAAATCACCCTTCAGCATAGTCAGTTTCTGCTGAGCATAAATCCCGCTGCTCAAGTACATCAGCTATTTTAGAAAAGGACTGAATATGTTTGTGTACTGACTGCACCCTTCTTTAGGATGCACTCTGTCCTGCAATCTGAGATTCATAAACCCACTCAATGCACGTCAGCGTTGAAGCCAGTAGTTTCCTTCCTGGGCAGCTGCTGAGGGGCGCAGTGCCCTGTGCTGCAGCACAGTCCCTCACGCTGACCCAGACGCAGGCACGCACCTTTCCCAAGGCTGCACGGCTCCAAACCCACACAAGGGACATCTGAGCAGCAACGTTTCCCCGCCTAATCACATCCTGCAAGTATACACAAATAACAAATGTTCTGACAACTTTACTAATCTCCAAGCCTTTTCATATTAACTTCAAGGTGTGATCTGGCTCAAATAAATAAATAAATAAATAAATAAATAAATAGTTTTAAAAGTTTGTCATATAAAACTTTTTTTATAAGATACAAATTTCTGCTTGCTCAGATGTCCTTCATGCCTTTTCCTGGCGAATAACGAACAAAGAAACCCCAGACAGGCTGATTATCATTTCTAATGCTAAACACATCCTTAACTCTTTTAGAAGATGCCAGTCACTTAGAACAGAATTAAACAACAAAATCTCTAAACTAATTTCTCCTACTATAAGCTTAATTCCTTCTATCAAGCAGAAGGATATGCAAAGGATTTATGACACTTCCTGTGAAACTTCTTCCAYGTATTCAATATAGTTATCTTGTGAATTACTGACCATAGATGTTCTTCAACTAACGTTGACAGTTATTGTGTACTGAGAACAATTTACAGGCATCATCACAACATTAGAAGTCATTTAAATGCATTCAAGACTGGTAACAAATGATTCTGAATGAATTTCTGGGTGAAGACATTTCATGATCTTTAGCAATATAACATCCTAATATTTCTACAGTTTTAGCACCTATATAGCCCACYAATTGATTATCAATTGAAAAATATTTTTACTACATACCTAGGAGTTCTCAGCACCTCTCACGTTTCCTGCGCTGCATATACAATAATCACTTATTTTTTAATGATTTAAATGTTTTTATACAGAGATGAAAACTTATTCATACTGTTACGAAAAACATAACAGTTCATCAGTTATGCACATCTCTGCAGTCTGYGCACACCTGACTGCATTAGGTTTTTGTGTTTTCGTTTTTAGGTCACGCGAATACTGTAAGTACTGTAATGAAACCACAATCCTTTCTGTGTTCTTTCACAGAGTAGTATCTTGAATCATAAATATTTCAGTTACTGTTTTAGACTCCAAAAGATAGTAGTCTGTCGTCTTCTATATACTTTTCTCCACCTTCATCTTCAAAAGAACTCTGCCCCTCTTTTGCCACATCAAAGTGATATTTAGATACGCATTAAAAATCAACTTTTAATATAGCAACTAATAAATGACTTTAACAGACACACATTGTAATTAATAAAATCTAAATATTTAAAACACTAGCTGACAGAAGCCCAAGTCCACATTGTGGCCAGGGTAAACTAGCATGATGCTTGTGAAGCAAACAGAATCGTGCCTTTCTGTGTGCATAATGCAAAATATTAAGTATTTTTCCCCTTATATAAAGTTATGGGTAAACATTTATTTCATATATTGGGAACCAAAAAAAAAAAAAAAAAAAAAAAGACTTTTTTCTGATCAGCTTCCCTCCTCCCCCTTGCAAATCGGTGCACTGCCTGACTTCTGCGCAATCGCATGCTCCCTCTGGCCTCTTTCCACAATGCTCCCCGTTTTTGTTTTGCCACTTGCTTTTCCAAAGCCCTTAGTGGCTTCCCACAGSTAACCCTTAAAATTTCCTCTACATTATTTGTAAGCGCTAAAACTTGACAGTTTTTGATCTAATTTCCAAGCAATAAATGTCAACTACAAGTTTTATTACACATGTACTATCCACAGCTTTTCTTTTACTAGGTGGGTTACAATCCAGAAGAACAATGTGCCTTCTAAATATTAAGAACAACAAAAAGAAAAGCCAACAGAATAATTGAGACTAACATTTTTACRGCAAGACTTAGCACCGACTGAACAGCAAAGTTTAAATGGTTTATGGGCTTATTCTCCTTCTATTTTTTTTAAGCCATGCCTGAGCAAATTCAAAATCAACATCTGATAGATACTTAATACAGCACTGTGCTTGAAATAATTTAGTAACTCTGAGACTGTTTCTCTGAACACAAGTTTCTTAGTTTGGAGACTGAACTCCCTGGAAAGACAATCACCAAAACGACAGCGGTAATACTCATCAAGATCAGTGTTTTAATATATAGATGGTTAATTCCATAACTCATAATTTTAAAATGTGTGGCCTGTTGTTTTGGGCTGAAATAAGGAAACCAGATGATTGAATAATGCACTGTTTATATTTTTTAAGAGAATTTCTGATCAAAGTTGCAAAATAGGCATCATGTTGTAAGAGAACATTAAATTACCTCAATAGGCCTGCATGTATTCTTTCAACAAGTCTGTCTTATAAGGAATATAATTTTTTTGTAAAACATTAATATTTATCCAAAAAAACAATCCTGCATAAAAGAACATCAACTTCCTAGCTATAGATAATGATGTATTACCTACCTTCAAAACGTCACTCCTAGAGAAATAYGCAGTTTGGGGCCCAATAGCAAAGAGGAAAGAATATCTCCTATYAGGAGAAAAATGGCACAGGCCTACTGTCTTCCTCACATCATCCTGGAGGCAAAAGCARGTTAAACAGGACTAAGAGTAGCGACTTACAGAAATGCTTAGTTTGACGCAATTTGTAACTCCAGTCATCAGAGCACGTAGCAGAGCACTATTTCGCAGAGCAAAATATCTGCACTTTGTCTGTGGCCCTGTATCCACCAAGGGACAAGGAGAACTTCTTGAAACAGAGAGGTACCCTCTTTCTGCTATCTGCTGTCCATAGGAAGAAGAGAGAAGATTAAAATATTCAGATAAACAGGCAGGCCAAAGACTGTCTGGGGTTTTATGATGGAGGTTTGTGATTACTCCTTCTGGTCTGGAACGGCTGTCCCGTAACAGTCAGGGGAGACAAGGCAGAAAATGTCCCTTCCGCATGGTGAATAAAGTTGCTACCTGCCACCTAAACCTGTAGTGTCTTTGTTCCCCTGCATGACCCTATAGGGGTCCTATACATAGGAAGCTATATATAATTTAGCTAGAACCACAGTCAAGATACMTCCAAACACACACCAGCACACATCCAAACTGAGTGTGTATCTAGTGTACAGCTCACAGTATCAGAGGGAACTAGCTCTACCCTCAGCAGTAAACTTGATTAACATAMGCATTAAAACACGAAGGAAATTGCAGCGAAACCCCTTCCAACTATAGCTAAAGGAGAACATATGATTGCTATTGCCAGGAACAAAATATAACTAAACTGAAAAAAAGTTAATGTTCTCTTACTCCTTTTCTGAGCACCCTCTACGATTTATTAAGAAGACCTGAAATAGTTAATAGTGTAATACTATGTGCTTAACATTTTGATTTAATTTGCCTTCAAACTGAAAGCATTTATCGCAAGATATTAAACACAATTCTGTACCTAATCTGGTATTCAGAGTTCAAATTTCACTTCCTAATATCATCCCAAACTACACTGCTGGTGAACCAATAAACATTGTACTAACTGTTCATTAAAAAGATTATCTTCAACTGCTTCAGTGATGACAGCATAGACGGGCCATCGCTGGCACTTTTAAATCCAGCTGACACTAAACATTGTCTTGCACTTCAAATGTAAACCAAGCAAAAATAAAAAAAAGGAGAGAAGCCAGAATAGATGCAAATTTTTTTTTATCAATGGATAGATACCTCTTATAATTTAAAGTAAACATTTTGAAAGATTTAAAAAATGAGAAGTATCATTAGATACTCACAGCTTCAAAAAGAAGAAGAAAGATTATCAATGTTAAATGATAGCTGTGGGACTGCTTTTTGTTTTTATGCTGATCTAGCCATTTTGAAATTTAAGGTTAAAAGCTATCCTTGGAAACGCTTACAATAAGATAACTATCTTCATTCTGTTACAGAGTAAATACAGCAGAAAATTTTCAAAACAAGTAACACTGAAATATAATATTGAAACTTTAAGATTATCTGAGATAACTGTAGTTACTACAAATAAACTTTTCTACAATTTCATCTTTTTAATTCATTTTTTCTGGTGCTAGTAATTTGCACATACAATTAGAAAATATCTTGAGTTGAAACAGGRCAGCGAATGAGAATTTAAATTACAATATTCAAGGATTAGTTGAGGAGTAGGCTATAGTGGCTGTGGAAAAAACAGATAATTTGCATTACTTCTRGAGCCACAAACTGTCACAAAGTTTTAAAAAGTCATCAGTTTGTGTGTACTAAAAATTAGTATTTTATGGCAAAAGCTGTAATGCATTTTTGAATTCCACCATGATTTGCAATTTTCTCCAGTCAAAATCATTGCATGCATATTTCTTAGTGACCTACGTCCTAAATCGTTTTCTGTTCCTAGAAACAAGTGACCTCTTCGTGATATGACTCAGAGAAACAACATGATGACTCCCATCAACCATTGTTTTTCCAACCACTACTGGAATTACATTTCTCCAAAAATAGGATAGAACAAAAGAGTACTCAGTATTCAAGAAATAKTAATTAATCACTCTATCAGAAAAAGAAATACCAGCCCTCAAATTTTGATGATGAAAAACAATAAGGTTAACTGACATTTTCAATGATACATTGTAAAACACTGATACAACACGGATCAGATCTCAGAAGTTTTCTATTGTTTTCAGCCCACTAGGCTTGAATACCTCCTGTGCACGTAAAGATGAATCAGGTATATTCCTCAGAGTATAAAAAGCTTACTTTATTTCACTTTGATCAGTCCCGAAATCAAAGCTTATGCTACAGCAATTTTTAAAGTACACTGAGTCCAATGAGAACTTTTCTAAAAATACATTAAAGTCCAAAAAGAACTTCTCCACCCACAATACACCCTTCATCTTAAAATATTAGTTTTAATGCATTTTGTTACAGAAAGCCATTTAAAATTGCATAAGCAACAGACRAGTACTTTAAAAAGTCACTTTGAATATCTATAAAATACAGGACCTGACTACTATACAAACTCCAATGCAGCTAAAAAATAGTGCCATGTGTTTATTGATTAAAATACCCAGACTTGATATACTTCTTTTAATTTTCCATACATGGTATAAGCACTAATATAGTTGTTCCTTATAGAATCCTTGGTAATTTTACACCACTCTACACTACAGAGAAAGCTACAAAACATTTTTTTTCCTCCTTTGAAAACACTACCCTGAAACAAAGAAACATGCTCTAACAAAATGTAACAATCATTGAGGTTAAACTAAAATCAAAGAAATTTCCAAATACTAGTCCATTTGTTTCTGCTCAAGCTTACTGTTAATGTTACTGTTAAATGTTGAACCTACTGTAAGAAGGCCTCACATCAAGCAATACATTTCCAGTGCTATRTGTTAATAAAATAAATTATAATACCAAATTATACATCATTTTGTATGTTACTTAGTGACCTATCAACTGATATATATATGATATATATGTATTTTGGAGATGCTGTATTTAAAACATGTTTTCCTTTCCTTCAACTATTTAGTAATTTACTAAGTAGTTAAATAAATGATTTCAGTATACAAAAATGCTACGGAACACTGCCATTCTGTAACATCTACATTAAAATAGAAAGTAACTGCAAAATAAGGGGTTTTTTAATCTCTACATTTAATATGAACAAATTATTACAGACAGTCAAGAGAAACCTTAAATTAAAAATAAAGACTAATTTGAACACTGAAATCTATATCTCACTCAGAAGGTTTAGTGTAGCATTAGAGAAACTGATTTAATAATTAATCATATTTTCTTTAGAGTAATATTACCAACAGTAATGTTTTTCCTTAATGGTTTTAAATTACCTAGCACAAGAAAAAGAAAATCAACCTGTTAAAATCTCTTAAAGTTTGTCTCTAACTTCTTTTTCTTCCCACAGATTTGCATGAGTATACAGACACAGCATGCAACTTCCCAGTCCCTCATTTGTAACAAAATTTCCAAGGGCTTGATCCAAGCCATTTCAGTCAATGGACTGATTTCCACTGATGTCAATGGAAAGATTCCCACTGACTTCACTGAGTTTTGGATAGAGGTTTTCATGCAGGAGAACRAACAAGGGCAATTCTCTTGGAAGGGGAACTTCTGCGCTTCTCTCTTTAAAAAAGTACATCAACAAATCAGGGTTCTTAAAAACAGCACCGATGGGTAGGTGAAGATTACTGCATGTTATTCCCCCCGTGGCTCTGCACTCTTTGAGCAGAGGTGATGAGACTGAAGTTCAGAGTGGTTACTTCTGAGATTATTTTTCCCCTCAGAATATGCCAGCAGGACGCTTTCTTTCCCAACTATTCCTGCAAGTTTTAAATGTATGTTTTCCTGCCTGCACATACTGCTTGCACACAACCCAGACTTACTCCCCCACGAAGCCTGGTGCTGGGAGCTCACCAGTGCCCACCAGTGCCCTCAGCCAGGGGCTGTGCCTAGAAATGGGCCTGCAGCCTCCTTCCTGAGCCTGACACAAGCCTAGCTGGCGACAAGAGAGCAAAAATGCTTAACAGCGTGTTTTTACCTTCGCCACATGAGTTCAAGTGGGTAGCAAATACCTTCCTGCAGGTTTTCGGAGCCAGAGAGCTGCACACGGTGCACAGCCGCCGCGCAGCCGCCGCACCGCGAAAAGCTGAGCAAGAAGGCGCCCCGCAACCCGCCCTTTGCCTCCTCTCTGCCCTCGCCCGCCCAGCCAGCAGAGCGAACCCAGCACGCCTCGCAGCCACGAACTCGCTACTTCTCCCCTCTCCTGAAAACTACACTTTCAAAACTTTCCCGGTCCCGCGGTGCTCCTGAATTTCAAGAGCCGGTTTCACGGTCCGGCCCCCACGCAGCAGCCACGGAGGCTGCTGCCTCCGGAACTTC